>NC_134702.1:77254916-77576166 GCF_043290135.1 Rhipicephalus microplus | reverse complement strand
GCGGGGTTAGTAAGTAGCGGTATAGACACTCACCAAGTAATGTCCAGCAAAAGAGAAAGGAAGCAAGCCGAGAGCGAGCGCTATATATAGGCGCGGCCATCTAGTGGTCTCCTACCAAACTAGAGCACGCGCCGAGGGTGGCGCGAGCGTCGCCTGAGCGGGGGCGCGCTGTCTAGTGAGCACTCTTGAAACGAGGAGCACAGCTGCGCTTTTAGGATTACTGCCAGTTGGGCGTGTTGGTAAAGGTTCGTGATGAAACAAGCGCTAAAAATACACACACTGAGAGAGGACACAGACAGCTGCGCTTCTAGTGGGAGGAATGAGCACTAGTGTACACACCGGTGCAACGACGAGAGACCACCCACCAGGCGAAAGAGCAAACTCCTAAAACACCGAGTGCACGCACTGCACAACCATTCACTGACCACCCCGTGGAAATAGGCTCTGGATCTTGACCTACAAGGTAGTGCCAGTGGGAGATTTCTCCTGTGCGTCGTTGAAGAATGAAAATCCGCAGCGTGCGCGTTAAAAGTGAACTGTAGGCTTCTGTGCCCAATCGGAATCTTTTGTGTCGCATTGTCTATCAGCAGCGATTGGCATGTTCCAATAGGAAACACCTGTCCATCACTGCGTGCTATCCAACTCCCCAGGTTTCTCTCCTGCGGCGTTGAGTGCAAGCGTTAGCGCCGCCACCCAGTGTGTGCGTTAGCGTGTGCTGCTTCCTATCTACGCATGGTTCCCTTTAGTGGGAGATGGGGTAACTTTTTACGGCGACGCCGTCTGTCTATTAACGTTCGTCGTAGTAGTAGAAACTGTCGTAGTCGTCACGTGGGTCACGTGACTAGGGGGCAGGAAGAATTATTAAAGCTGATGTTCTTTATGGTGATGCTAAATGATGATGGTGGTGGTACATGATTAGCTGTAGGGTGATTCCACGAGAGATCGACACGGGTCCGAAAGTTGATATTTTAGATTTCATTGAGTATTTTATATTTCGTGCACCTTTCACCAGGTAGCCCGAAAGTGAACTTTGTTTTTTTATTAACGGCATAACTTACGAGAAAAAATATATCAAACTTCACACAACACGGAGGCACCCATTTCGTCACCTGTCATTTTCGAAAATTGCAGATGCTATAAAAAGACAAATATTTTTGTTTCAAGGAAGATAGCTTTTTGACCTGAAATGTATGTCTAATGAAGAATGAATTCATACAGTTTCAAGTTTGCAGACCTTAGGAAAATAGCTTTTAAAAATGTCTAATTTTGCGACAGTTTAAAATAAGTTACGTATTCCTCATTTTTTTTTCCGAAAGTAATGCAAGCAGCGTTTTCAAACTTGACACGTTTTAAGGATATAGTGTGTTCATTAGGTGCGTAAATTATTGTTGCCGTAGGGCAAATGTAAATTATTATATATTGCCTCAAAGTTCTCATATTGGCAAAAGTGTACTACACTGAAATTTGAATAATAAAAAAAACCCATTTCGATGTTTCTTAAAATCTCGTAAATAGACAAACGAAGGCCATCATGCAGTAATATAGAAAAACACGTTACATTATTTTGTTTTTAGCGACAATATTCGTGGTACAAATCAGAGCTTTTCGAGAATGCGCTGATAAGATGCGAAATCTAGAAATCGGAACGAAAAAGCGGCAATAAGCTTCAAACGCGAGTAAACGTGACCGCATTTGGTGAAGAAAGGCTGTTTTAGCACTGTGACAAATACGTACCCATGAATGCGCATTTATGCTCCTGATAACACAGCTCTAATGGAGGAAATCTTCGACACTGTAACTCAGTTGCAAAACATCTGTCTATATTTGCAGATGTTTCAAACGTTTGCAGATGTTTCGGAATAATTGCAGATGCAGATATATTTGCAGATGTTTCAAACTCAAACATGAAAATGTTCCAACGCAAGTGTTGGGTCTCGCT
This sequence comes from Rhipicephalus microplus, assembly GCF_043290135.1. Lineage (NCBI taxonomy): Eukaryota > Metazoa > Arthropoda > Arachnida > Ixodida > Ixodidae > Rhipicephalus > Rhipicephalus microplus. The sequence continues at coordinate 77,574,227 of NC_134702.1, read as the reverse complement.
AGAAAAAGCATATGCGCTTGAAGTACCCTCACTGGTAATTTGGTGGTGACTGCGTGAAACAAGAGATGCGCTCAAAATGGCTGCATCTTTTGCAGATCACATTTAGCAGTACGTGACGCTAACAAAACACGACCACAATCAGTGCCCTCAGATGTGCTTAGCCAAACATGCCAAGAACGTATGCCTGGAACACGTGGCAACGATTTCCACTGGCTCTTCTTAAACTGACGGAATGTTTCTAGCTCGTCTGCATTTGCACACAGCAGCTTGACATTCTTGAGCTTCGTGCTCATTTGCGCCACCATTTGAGATGCTGACATAATCACAGCTGAGCTTGCTGCTCTGAGGTTGTAGAGCGTAGCCTGATGCTTTATTAGGCCACCAACGCCATCACAACAGTTCTTGCCATGTCATGTGGCCGAAAAAATCCACTTTGTTGATATATTATCTTTCTGACATAACTCGAACAACTGGTACTTGTTTTTGAAGTGACTGCATGCACCATCAGAAACATGAGTAACATGCGTGTTAGGCTTAGGTTGTTCCTTCATATAGTTGTGGATTATTTGTAGAGCAAAACAGGCATGTGCAGCATCATGGCATGTGTCATCACTGATGACGGCAAAACTTTGAATTGATTGCTTCTTTGTGATGACACACGTGAATATAGACACCTGTCTTTTGTGCCAGTGATACAACTGTACCTCATTCGGTAAAATGGCTGTCCAATTTTAGTCGAAATCAAAGTGAAAAATGCAAGATTCTTTTTCTTGGTTCTCTTTCGCCCGGCGTATTGCTAATTCTTGAATGTATCTTATGTAATCATGGGTAATTCACTTCACGAACCATAGACTTAGCTCTCGCAGAAAAGCACTTGCCTGAGCTGTTTTTTTGTTTACTAGATCGCCATTTTCCCATACTTCATAGGCTACCTCAATATCTTCAGGGATTCCTAAACATGTGGCTGTCAAAACGTCCTGCTTAGCATAATAGTCACAATGGCCTAAAAAACAATCACTTGTAGGAGAGCGGCAAAGACATAGTTCTTTCAAGAAGTGCGCCATGTAGGCACCATCGGTGACGTCTTGTAGGGCATTAGCACAGTATATACAAAGACACACTTCTTGGTGCGGTGCAAGAAGAACCCACTTCGGCCTCAGTGAATAAAACTTTAAGAGCCCAATAGACGTGTTGGGATTAGCTCCTCTAAAGAGACGGTAAGCCTATCGCAACGAACGGGTCATAAACCTTTTCAAAACAAGCTCCCTTTTTTCCGTCAATAATAACAGATACTACATCTTTTTGTTGGGACTCTGCCGAGAGCAGCTATACTCATCTTTGGAGTAGTAAGCCATAGCTGCCTGGACGTCCATTGGGTTCAGCCGTGTCCTTTTTACCGCATTTGGTGCTAACCATATCCCGTGTTTTGCGCGCCAGCGTGTGGATCTGTATATCATGTAAGCTGACAAGTTTGGTATAAGCGCTTGGAGTTTTCGGCGCTCTGTATCGCTCGGCAACAGTGTCAACAAACGCATGCGCTCTTGATACGAAGAACACGCTTCATAGGCTTGCTTGAAGTTCTTGAACCACAGGGCACGCACACTGCATTTTAGAGATGGTTGAAAGTGGCGGTTACACACGTTACGGTGGCATTTCATGGTTACTGTAGAATTGCTGCTAAGTTGTCTTGGCTCTGCATGAACTTTGCTATTTTGCGCATGCAGCTTCTCTAGTCGCATATGTGACAATGCTTCAGGTGTGTTTACGCACCGCTCTTGACTTCAGCCTCTTTCTTCTTCCGGCAAAAACTCATCAGCTGAGAAGCCATTAGACAAAGACAGCATATCTCTGAGGCGTCTGAAGCAGTTCTGGCAGACGTGGTCGTTGTTATGTGCATGGCGGGCAGCTTTCGGCAAAAGCTTCTGGAGGGCAAACAGGCCGATGTCTTCGACCTTGCGGAAGTTTCTTTGATAAGGTGTTTTCTTTTTATGCAACATGAGGTAATCTGAACAAAAAAACTCTATCCCGGCTGAAGTGGTCAGCCATCGCCACGCTCCTTGAGGCTCAAATTACTGGCAATGCAACTATGCGTGAAACCAGCACCACGAAAGTGATCTATCTGTCGTCTGTTCCTATGTCTCTCACCTTTAATGAGAGCAGACGTAAAACAGCGTGCGCAAGTATCCGCAGTGCGAATGCAAAACTGAAGTATAGTACGTTAAAATGAATTTCGCAATGTTTTTGTCGATAAAATTACGGGTGGCGTAATCTTTGTCCCTACTTTGAACCATATGATCTAAAGCATTGCCTCCGAGATGCGGCGCATAGCAATTCATTTGTAGAGCAGACGACGGATGACAACTTGCCCTAAAGCGTGTTCTTCAGTCTAATGCGGCAGTCTTCGTGCCCCAAATGATAAAAATTTGTTATGAATCGTTTATGAACTTATTCAACATTCAATTCTCTTACCCAACGTGTTGGAAACACATGGCCGTCAAAGCAGCTCCATCTGTGTGTCAGTAATGGAGAAGGACCACATATTACTAAGTCTCAGTGCTCTACATATAAGAGTGAATTCAGATACTGTAGAATATCGTATTCAAAATAGTTACTCCTATCTGCTAAAACAGCCTTTCTTGACCAAATGCGGTCCCGTTTTCTCGCGTTTGAAGCTCATTGCTGCTTTTCTGTTCCGATTTCTAGATTTCTCAACTTATCAACGCATTCTCGAAAAGCTCTGATTTGTACCACGAATATTGTCGCTAAAAACAAAATAATGCAACATGTTTTTCTATATTACTGTATGATGGCCTTCGGTTGTCTATTTACGAGATTTTAGGAAAAATCAAAGATGGGTTTTTTATTATTCAAATTTCTGTGGAGTACACTTTTGCCAATATGAGAACTTTGAGGCAATATATAAAAATTTACATTTGCCCTATGCCAGCAATATTTCACGTACCTAATGAACACACTATATCCTTAAAACTTGTCAAGTTTGAAAACGCTGCTTGCATTACTTTCGGAGAAAAAAAAGGGGGGAATACGTTACTTATTTTAAACTGCCGCAAAATTAGACTTTTTTAAAAGCTATTTTCTTAAGGTCTGCAAACTTGAAACCATATGAATTCATTCTTCATTATACATACATTTCAGGTAAAAAACAGCTTCCTTGAAACAAAAATATTTGTCTTCTTATAGCATCTGCGATTTTCGAAAATGACAGGTGACGAAGTTGGTGCCTCCGTGTTGTGTGAAGTTTGATATTTTTTCTCGTAAGTTATGCCGTTAATAATAAAACGAAGTTGACTTTCGGGCTACCTGGTGAGAGGTGCACGAAATATAAAATACTCAATGAAATCTAAAATATCAACTTTTGGACCCGTGTCGATCTCTGGTGGAATAACCCTGTAGTAAATCAGTCGGGCGCTCAGCTGGGTAATGAATGTAGGTTCATTGACGTACGTGTTGTGCATATTCGCATACACTCGCGCACTTCCAACTTCACTGTCGGGTGGTTTTCACGACGTGGAGCTGACTGTACTTATTCTTTTGCACAGCGAAGCTCTTGACCTCTCTTTACCTTTAGCCCATGCGTTCACAGGGAAATGGGGCGACGGTGATCAGGGTGGCTCGCCTCCGTATGCAAGCACCGAATGTATCTCTATATTTTTGGAACCGGTATATGACACGAAAGTGAACCAAGTATTAACACTGGACAAGCGTAGAAGTTTGCAGGATGTCTATTGGCGTTTGGCAGCTGTAAGATCGTTTGACTTAGATGCTTGAACGTTGACGTCTGGTAGCCTATCTCCATACAACGCCTCTTCCAGTGAATGCTTCCCTAATTCAAGAAAATTGTGGCTTGTGGCGTACGAGATAACTTGCATATGTAATTTTAACTGCATCAGTTCCCCGAAGAGAGTTTGTAACGGGCTCTAAAAAGACCAATCTTCTTGTTTTCTCTTGGACTTTCCTGCGCGAAACGTTTCTCTCTCAATCTCTCTCTTCTTTTGTTGTTGGCGGGTAGATTTGGGATTTGGCATTTTCCCCTTCAGGGTTCACAGTTGTGCCTTTGAACTTTCTTCATCTCGTTTTTGAGCTGTCCGACAGTCAGTGAAATGTGTATAGACATCGTTAACCTCTCTTTTCTGGTGTTTCAAGCTCCATGCTCTTATAGCAACATTCTGCAAGGCTTCGAGATCAGATTCTACGTGGTTTCTCTTAGGGCCTACCTAACTGTTCACACTCTCGAGGCTTGGTACTTAGATTAACTGGTCTTCGTTCCGTTTTTATTTCATCTTTTCGTACAATCAACACTACAAGTTAAGCGAACCTGTTTCATTTAAAAGCAATTCGGGAAGTCATATATAATTTTCTGGAAGTTACTCGCTTAAACTGATTACATTGCACTGTAGAGAGATTAGTTTAATTTCTGTAATTTTATTTGTACCAACTAAGTCTTACAGAAATTCATGTAGTCAAAAGTGGTGCGAATGCTTCCTGGCACCATACGGCATTTCTTGTCGCGCATTGACACGCTTCGGGACGCTGAACATCATGGTCTGTTGGTGTCCGATTCTCTCATTCTTCTTTCCCGATGCTGGTATTGCGCACAGGTCCCGTGCAATGGTTGGCACTACAACACTACCAGTCCGCAGGACAGCATCGTCAGCGAGTGGGACCTGGTGTGCGACCGTTCCTGGTTGCTGCCTTTCGCGTCGGCCGCTTACATGTCGGGAGCCCTGGTCTGTGTGCCTGTCTCCGGTATGGCTGCAGACCGTTGGGGCCGCAAGCCCGTCATCAACGCCTGGGTGATCGCTCTCCTGATCGCCGGCTTCGGGTGCGTTGGCGCCAGCTCGTACAGTCTCTTTGTGACCTCGCGTGTCATCGTGTCGGCCGCCACCAGCAGCATTACGGTGATTGCCCTGGTCCTGCTCCTGGAGGTGACACGCGAGGAACGGCAGGTCCTGTTCGTGCTCATATACGCCACCAGCGGCCCATTGCTCCTGCCCTTCATCTACTACCTCATCGAGCTGTACCGACTCAACTGGCGAATGACGGAGATGGTGCTCATGCTGCCGACGTCACTGCTCGTCACCTGCGTGTACCTAATCGAAGAATCGCCCGTCTGGCTGCTGGCCCACTGGAGAACGCGAGCAGCCCAGCAGGTGGTCCTCCTGGCCGCCTTGGTCAACGGAGTGTCCGCGGAAAGGGCGGCAGACGCGTTCCGCCACATTCGCGAGAGTTTCGATGGACTGGAACTGGGTCGAGACACGACATTCGTGGTCTCTCCCAACGCGTTCATCCGCAAGCTTCGTTTTACCGCGCTGCCCGTCGAGCTGTGCTGGTTCACCACATTTTTCGGCTTCTATGGGATCAACTTCCGAGGCGCCGGCACGTCGCCGGTCGCCCCGACACCGTCGGGGTACAAGCTGTTCGTGGCTCTGCTGGCACCCCTGGTCGCGGTCACCTATTGGAGCATGCGGCGTATGGGACTACGCATCACGCTTTGCGTGCTGTTGTGCCTGACGAGTGCTGCCTGTGCGGTGTGGAGCCTCATAAACCCGGCCCCCACCGAGATGGACGTCGCTGGCATGGTGCTTCGGGTCCTGATCACCTTGCTTATGTACCCTGTCTACTTGCACACGGCCCAAGTGTTTCCCGCGCAGGCGTGTTGCATGGGCTTTTGCGCGTCATACGCCGTTGGTCAGTTCGGGGCGCTCGGCGGCTCGCTGTTGGCGCGCTCGAACGAAATGACGTTCGGCACTTTCCTGGGCGTGACGTCCTTCGCTGCTTTCTGTGGTATCCTGTCCATAACCGACTCTCGGCCACTCGCAGATGCTCCGAAAGCATTAAGGCCGTTCACGCCATCATCCGATGGGGTCAGCGCCTTTCAACACCACGGTGCCGAAGAGGCAAACAGAGCATGGGAGGCGGAGGAACTGGAGGAACCATGCAGAAAGACCTCCGTTGTTTCCTTTGCCACCGTGGATATCAAGGCGGACCCCACATGGCCTTCAGCGACGCCCTCCAGGCGCAGATCGGTGTCGAGATAGGCCATCCTTGAAAAAAATGGGAGGGCCTTTTTTCACACTGCTCTTTTCACCTTATTCCGTTATGTTTGCGCGGGGAAGAGTACCATGTTAAATCGTTTGACTTCAAGACAACAATAGGTTGTATGATCTTAACTTATAAATAACTTTTTACGATCGCCTCAGTTGCTTTCATGAGGGTGTGATATGCTGGCATGTTCGTGCTCACGTGTACTGGCGTGCTACAAAATTGGCCTCAGAAAGCTAGCATTTCAGCTCTTTCAATTTTGGCGTAAGGAAGAGTACCATATAAGACTACAAGACACCGATAGGTTGTATGATCGTGACTTAGAAATAACTTTTTAACGAACGCCTTGCTTTCATGAGGCTGGTATGTTCGTGCCCTCGATATGCTGACATTGGCGTGCTATAAAATTGGTTTCAAAAAGCTAGCATATCAGCTCTTTCGAAAGGTTAGTAGTTTTTAGTAGAAATACCCGACAGATCTCACGTACATTGAGAATACCCGTAATGCGAACCATGCGCAGGGAATGTGACCATGCTGTTAATAAAACTTTTACAGCGAAAGATGTTATAAGACAACGGGTCACGTGCGGCAATGTAGTTGTCCGCCGCCGGTGTCCGTAACCAGCATCGCAAGAAATAAGAAAAAAGATCCTATAAAAGATACCAAGGACACAATGGGATTCAAGCCAGGGTTTACTGCGTGCCACTGGCCCAGTAATATACCACTGAGCCACGCAGGTTATAAACTGGACTTGGGCATGCGGGCTTGATGTCGGGAAAGGAATTGTGTTTTAGAACATCAAAGGAACAACCAGGCGTCACACAGTGCTAATTGCGTAACGAGTAAGTCATTCAATGCTTCAAACGATTAGAAAACTTGTTCTTGATCGCCTATTAACTGGAGCGCATGCATACCCACTTCAGGTATGAATCTTCATCGTCGTCAGACACTGCATAAAAAAATGGCACAGAATTCACAGCAAGTGCGTAGCGACTAAACACTCTTTGGTTCACTTCTGTCATTTGCTGGGTACCCACTACGCCATAAATAATCATAATTTTTGTGTAGTAGGCAAGCATCCGTTACGCTATCATTCGTCATTCTTCGGAGAAGTGTGGTATCCGCTACACACTTGCTGGGAATTCCGCGCTGGGAATACCAAACTTCTCCGAAGAATGACGAAGGATAGCGTATAGTGACATGCTGGCCTACTACACAAAAATTATGACTATTTATGGCGTAGTGGGTACCCAGCAAATGACAGCAGTTACCCAAAGAGTGTTTAGAAAAAGCTCTGTAAGGCCGCTGTTCCAGCTTTCGCTGTGACTGTGCTGCGCGTTTCGCGTAGGCCTGGTGGTTTCTGTTGGGCTACTTGGCACATGCTTACTGAAATACAAAAGTGCGCGTACCACCGAGGAGGAAAATTTGACGACACAACAGAAAGGGCGTCACTCCCAATTGACTTTATTCTCGGAAATCAGTGAAATATATAACCGTGGCAACCATGCGCACGAACGTCGCCTCACATGCGAGACATAAAAGAGAAAAAAAAAACGCGATAAGATTGACAACAAGAAAAATAAAAAATCCACTAAATGAAAAATCGAAAAAAAATAAATTCACCACATTGCACAGCAACGCATGTTTCACTAACACATGTACCTCCTTTCTTTTTAATGCAGCACGATTCCATAATTTCACGAACTGAGGTATCATTACTTCCACGGATGCATATGCTGGAAAACATAGGCACACACGTGCAGGAAACACAATGTACAGGCAAATGTGCCGAAAGTTCATTTTCACGGACAGTTTATGCTCCTCAATTAATTCTGTCGTTTGTGCACCAGCCTGTTTGGCCGATGCATACCTATACCGCAACTATGCGGGTTCTGATACTCCACGCCAACCGAGCAGGTGAGTGACATGCGGCCTTGCGTGCCTCTTCCGACTAAGGGGGTGGGGGGCGTTGCAGAATTTGTGGGCACAGGCTTTAAGGTACGCTGAGAACAACAAAGGCACCTTGTATACCGGTTAGCCACGTTCTTAAGGTTGTGATCAACGTTGTGCACGTATGGCCTAACCGCGGGCTTTTTAACGCGAAAGTGTTTTATGCCGCGGCACACCAAGACTTTAATGAGTTATTTCAGTCACAGAAGTAAGGTAAAAAATACGCACGATCAGAAGACAAAAAGTTTCGTCATCGGGAGTCGAATCCAAGACCTTTGAGTCTACGGCAACAGATGTCAGACACGCTGTATAATGCGTCGTGGTGTCTTTTAGACGCTTTGAGCTCCTTAATAAACACGCCTCTTATACCTACCACAGACCTCTCATCATTCTTGGTAAAGTGCAGTAATGCATCTGGACCTTGTCACCACGATTAGTTTCTTCAACGCGTCGTTTTAGGCGTTTCTCTCATTCCGCGCGTTTATAATAGAAGTATGTGCACTCTCGTGAACGACAAACACTCCCGGGTGGCGAGCTTACCTCAAGCGTCAGTGTCGTTCATAGCATTCATCCGTACCGAAAAATAGCTCTCCAACTTGCCTGCAACCAAGGAGGTTAAAAAAAAAAAAAACATTCTGGAGTAGAAAGTATTGCCCAGAAGTGAAGCCGTACCCACCGTAAGATGGCGGCTGCGATCTTGCTACTGCGATGCAACAAAGGTCCACGAAACGCTAAAAAAATGCCAAGGGTTATTTGCAGCATGCAGTTGCGAGCGTCCATCACCCGAAAGCTGATTATCGTTCCATCATGGCAGCACCCGAGTGGTTATATATGTTTTAATGCATGAGCCCTAGGGCAGATTTTCCTGTAGAGTCTGTTACTCTATGCTAGGATCACTTCTCCATCTTTCACTTGAGTCATAGTTGCCATAGTTACAGAAGACAGCGAAAAAACCAGGCAGCAAAAGTTTAGTAAAACAAAAAATTGCAAACCACGTTATGAAATGTGATCATTGCCCCTGTCTCATTTTGCGAAACCACAAAAGAATGATTCTTTTATTTTGAACATTACGCTAAATCTGGCATTAGGTACCACGCAGAAACGTCACCTTCAATAGGTGTATATTGCTTCTTCGTGGACTCCAAGATGAGCAGAATGGGAGTTGCGATTTAAACAGGTATATTGCTAATCTGACGCCTAACTCCGTGCCTTCCCAAGTTTCTTTATCGAGCTTTGGTGTCTTCATTTCAATATCAATGAAGTATTGCGAAATAATAATCTTTTGCGTGAAAATGCTTGTCATTGTTTGGTAACTAAATTCTTTGTAGCACGGACGCATGCAAAATAAGGGCAATGCAGCCTCGTGGGTGCAGCTTATATTTATTCTTAGGCTGTCAAAAAACCACCCCGTACTCGGCAAGGACGCTTGTTGCAGTGGGCTGCCTTTAGTGGCAGAAGGAGGGATTAAACCTAACAGCTTTATTAGCTCCACAATAGACGCGAGTAAGCTGTCTGATGCATAAGGCAGCTCAACAATAGTGGGGCTAAGCCTGAAGAAATTTCAATCCTGGGTGGCCGTCCCTGTTTCTCCTTATTTTTTTCTCCATCTTTCTCCTTGTCTCTGTTTTTTCTCCCGTGTTCATTGTCTGTAGATATATAATTTCTTTCCTTCTCTCTCTGCCTATTGCTTCCTCTTTTATGTCTTCACACTTTTTTTGTGTGTTATCTTCTCTCTCATTTCTCTTTCTCTCGGTATTCGTTCTCTCGCTCATCAGATTTATAGCATTCTACACATTTCTAATCAGAGCGCATTTTCTTGGGGCAAAGGTGAAGACGAAGAGGATGAAGAGAGTGCGTGTCGGTTCATAATTATAATAATTTCTATTCGTTACTAACAGTGTTCCAATGTTAAAATGTTCAACATATCCACAACCTGTACTCACAGCCGCTATCCGCATTTGTAACCTGTATAGTCAGGGGTGGATTCATCCACTCATTTTAGGGAGGGGGGGGGGGCAATTTAAGTAACACCAGAGAGAGGGGCGTGGTCATTATTTTTTGTTTCTACTAGCAGAACAACCGCTTCATAGCATCAAGACTGTTAATTAATGCTGTGGTATCACTCATTATTGTGGATGCTGTGGTATCACTCAATGTGGTATCACCCATTTGTCTTCATTGGTGATAGGAGCAGCTATGTTCCGTACTACGCCGAAGAATTCCCATTCAGAGACATCAAAATTCGCTATTTCAGGGATTTTTCTTTACAAAATTTGAGGAAACTCTCAGCAGAATTCTTTGCACAACAGTAATAATTTCCGCTCCCATCGACGCACGCACATACTATAATTACATGTGTCTCGCGTACTGGCGACGTTTGAAATCATGACGAACCCCTCCACTGCCACGCAACAAGAGCATGACTTTATTCATTTACATACTGTTAGTACACTGCATGTTGTGGGCTTCAAGTCTAACACTACTAGTGAACTAGAAATCACTGCACGTAAATATCAGAAACAAATCTCAAAGGGCATATTCTTGCGGGGTGCATGCGTCAGAACTGATTAAAGCAGGTGAAGGCGCACTGTGACCGCTAACTATCGGTCTTCAAAGGAGAATTTAACCATTTATGAAATCACCTGCAACATCACGAACATTCCCTTTTTTTCTTTGGCTCAAAATGACTGGTGAAAGTTCCCCGAAAGAGGGAAAATTCCCTGCACGGAACATCACTGGATATGAGGTAAACTGCAAACACTAAAGTGACGAGTGGGGGAGGGGGGAGATGCTGACACAGCCTTTTGAAAAAGGAGGCCGATTGCCCCCCCCCCCCCCCTTCTGGATTCGCCACTGCATGTAGTAGCATATGTGAATAAGAAGTTCGCATATTTGTCGTGCTTCAGTTGTTTTTTGTATGAATACGCTGTTTATTATCTTTTATTTCTAGAGCAAATGACATCAGTTTGCAGCTTACCCGCCATACACAACTCGCATATCTATTTCCCGAATATTATGCTACCGTGTCGCATGCTACAGTCACGGCCACGGTGGGCTTTTTTACCCAGCGGCCATGCACTCGACCAACTAGCCCCAGTTGCCACACTCGAGAGCACTCGAAAGAAATTTGAATTGAGCGCCAAATTATTTTAGTTAAGCGTCCTCTGGTGTGTGGTAGCAGCTGAAGCAGCAGGCAGCGGGTACACAAATTTATAGAGCTAGTGACCTTTCGCCTGTCCAATATTATGCCCTGGGTGTCGTTTATCAGCGATAAACCTCAAAGGCAAACACCCAATCCAAATTTGAGGGCTGATACTACGTCATGGTCGCCATGTTTTACGCCATCGTCGGCCGCTCAACAGGTGGTGCCAGAGTCGCGTGGACCGCCGCAGCCGTGGTCGCCGCCTGTCACCCACTCCCGCAGCTGAATGCGTGCGTTTTCAGATTATGGCGAAGCCGAGTGCTGTTGACAGCAACGGCAGCATGGGTCAACTGGAAACGGACGTGACCAACGCTATATGGCACGCTTTCGACACCCTCGGCGATGGCAACTCGGGCAAAGCGGCCAAGTCTCGCCTCAAGGTAGGCAATTATATCGAACCGCGCCGAAGTAATATACGTAGTGTCCGTGAATCACGAAAACCCGAGCAAAAGACGCCCACAGCGCGCCTTTTTGTCGCGCTCTCGTCGTATCGTGCCAGCGCCTCCGAAATATTAGAGGAGGCCCTGATCGTGCGGAAGAAACCCGAAATTCTCGTGACCCGTGCATGTGCCCCTCTTCGTACCGAACTCGGCGTCAGCGCGCGTTGTCCAGTGAACCCTGTCGGACCGTTAGATGCTTCCACGCACCGCGAGCCTGCTCCGGATTTGCTTCATTGACAGCGATGAAAAAAAAAGAAAAAAAAAACTGAATGCCTCTGGGTGGCGGATGTCGGGTTGCCACACGCGCTGTCCGGCTCGATGTCGCTGATGTCACTCCTTGATAGGAATATAACGGCAGCGGCTGAGGGACCGCTGGTCTTTGCACGTTCCACTCTCCCCGTGTAGGCGACATTGAATCAAGGAAGATGGAATTGATTAGAACAAGACCGTCCGTGAGTGCGGTACAAATCGCGGCGCAGGCCGCGCGCGCAGCCTACGAGATTTCTTCTCGCACTGCTTTCATTCGCCCCAGTTTAAACCGGCGCGAGATGCGTTGGTTGACGCGGGGCGTTCTTCACAGCGTGTGCTCTCGCTTTCTAAAGTTCGGGCTACCACAATGCACGCATGCGCAGCGACGCGCGTTAGTTGGTCGCGGAAGTCTCGTAATGCCCACAGGTCGCGGGCAACTGTGTCACAGAACGAGGACTTCGTGTCGACTCACGTACGACTGTATTTTTCTTTGTCAGCGGTGATGGATTGCAGTGTACTGCGCGAGCATCGTTCTATAAGTGTTTGGGCGCGAGTCGTGTTAAACCGTCTGCGCGCTCATGTTTCCAGAAACGTGTACGTAAGCATGCCATTGAACCTAGTTTAGAGCTGTAAATAGGTTGCTACATCAGCATTCAATGCGCGTTTCAGTTCCTTTTTTTGATCACTGTGCTGCAGATATAACTCGGGTGCTGATCATTGCGTACGTTGCGAATTTAGATTCGGCACTGTGCTTGCATTTTCAAATTCGTGAAATGCGCGGGCGTCCAACGGATCGTGAACTTTTATTTCTTAATTAAGTTTTGTCAAGCTTTAGAGATTGTGCTTCGGTGCAGGCATTCACCACAGCAGCGTCACAGAAGAGATTATTGAACTACTCTACTTGCATTTTAATAAAATTTAGTCGATAATGAAACCACGGAAAGTACAAGCAACGATAATTGTACTGTTCTCAGTGCATTGTAGTAATTGTAATGTAGATGTGAAGAAGGTGAGCTGGTCGCAAGGACGGCTTACTGCTGGCGGTGACTAAATCTGTAATCTGTGGATGCAGGAACCGATCCTTCCACAAGGGACTGATCCGAAGGTTGCATGCACCGAAACCTGTAACCTTTCGATCAGTTCCCACTGGCATCAAGTAGTCTTTACGTCCAGTTAGCTGTTTTCACATCTCGTATATCGCATTTACTGCAATACACTTGAAATAGTAGAATTAATTTCCACTATACATTCCTCAGCCATGTTATTAGCTGGTTTTCATTAATTTTGTGTCAAACAAAGAAACTATCCCTTGAAATTCTCTTTTATTCTGGGTGCAGCAAACTTACAACTTTGAGGTTGATGCTACACAAATTTTGCCATTTATTGGTAGCCTTGGCTCATGGCACCAGCCATGATGACGTGCTGCTGTGTCAACGACACTGGCAAGCGGATGCACATTCTTTTGCTTCATAAAGTTAGGAAATAAAAAAAATAAAAGGATGGGTGTACGTGCGGCAATCTGTATTGAATCACGGCTGGCTAGTCTGACAGGCATGATGTATGATGCCACGAAAGGGAAGTTGAGGCGTTAGAAAAAGTTTCACTGGTAGCTCTTGCTTAGATTCAGAGGAAGGCATTCCATCGCGCAAGCTCATTTCCTTTAGCAGTTTTGTCGTTGCAACGAATTTTGATACTGGAAGCTCAGGCAATCACTATGAAGGAGAAAAAAAAGTTTTGCGGTGCTAGCAGTCAGACAACACTAGCCTGTGCTTGTATAAGTGGGTAAAGGAGATACGTGCATTTGTGCACCATCTCGTTTATGTGTTCTGGTATACCATTTAAAGTAGTGGCCAGGATTGCATCTTGTACATGTTATGCTGTGTGCATTCTATGTATGCCAAGCTCATGAAACAACAGATTCATAATGTTCTGTGGTGCTCAGTAGGAGTTGCAACATGATGACCATTGTTGAAAGGGCTCCAAGCTTGTGCTGTAACACCGGAAAACGTGAAATTTGTCTTGCAGACACCTGTAGTCAAAAGAGTGTTACGTCACTGATTGTTTTGTATGTCGGCCTCCCCATGCGGGACGTGGCACTGCTTTGAGCCGGGCTTATTGTATAAGGGTGCAGCATGACAAGGACGAAGGGAAGAAAGTAAATACACTTTCTTTTTGCGTCCATACCCAAGAAGCATCACAGACTAGCAAGACTGCATAGCTACTCTGGTCAATTTGAGACTGGGTAGCATGTTGCAACTCGCATTGGGCACGACTGTGCATATTGTCTCCTTCATGCTATTCACACTGTGATTTCATGCGCGCAGCATAATTCATGTCTCGACGTCACTCATCCTTGTGATACCTATGATGGAAGTGCTGCTGCAATTGCTCCAAACTACTCCGAAAGAGAACTGATGCTCCATGATAAGACAGATGCTTGGGCAAGTAGGCGATTGGGAATCAACATATTTGCACAGCGCAAGACTACGAGTAGTTAAGCGTAACTACAGAAGAGACAAGGACAGAAAGAGCGCTGACTTCAACTGAAATTTTATGAGTGAAAACGCTGGAAATATATACTCGTGACAGAACAAAGGAGCATCATTACAATGTATACTCAGCTCTGCAAGGTCATTTGGGCATTCATTGCAGAGATTGTGGTTGCAGACCGGAATTCGAAAAGTGCACTGTTGTGGCCAAACACAGTCACCAGCTAACACGAGAAATTATGGAGGCCAATGAAATCCAAATGCTAGGTGATCGATGTATCAGCATGCCTTCGCTTGCTCTGATTTAAAAAGAAATCGAGTTTCTGGCTTCGACACAATAGATCGTGAAATTGTGCTGAGCTGTGGCGTCGTAACTATATAATGAGATGATGATTGTCTTGCTGTGATGCAATAGGTTGTGCGATTGCGCGGTCATGTTCTGTCATGAGTATATATTTTCAGCGTTATCGCTAATAAAATTTCAGTTGAAGTCAGTGCTCTGTCTGTCCTTGTTTCTTCTTCTGTAGTTACGCCGTCGCTACTCGTAGTCTTGCGCTGTGCAAATGTGTTGATGCTCCATGTTGCTCCAAACTGCAATTTTTGTTTGTTAGTAATTGCTCCAATCCTGCTCAGAAATGGCACTGAGAGAATGAGGATGACAAACTTATACTATTTGACCAGTTGATAACTCCTAAAGAAACTGAAAAGAATCTGTATACCAGCATTTCAGTATGCTACTACATAGGGTGTAGCATTATCGACTCTGATCTCATATATGTGACAAGATCTGCCATTTAAGCATATAGCTCATTTTGCAGGTTTTTTGTTGGCTACGGTGGTTAAATGTGAAAATGAGCTGAATTGCCTTCATCTCACACCAATTATCTACTTGATTTGGCAACAGTTATGTGGGACTGTGGTTACTTCTGAATTGTGGTGCTCACCCTTAATGATTTGATTTTATTTCTGCCACAAACTTTAGTATTTTAAATATATAGCTCATTCCACGGCCCATTTTTGACAACCATCCATCTCTTTGCTTCTTGAAATTTACATTGATTGCTCTCTGTGAAATATATTTCGGGGTAAATATAACTTGCAAGATGCTTGGACATTGCTTGCAACTCCAATTGGCATACGGCAAATTTTGTATCTGCTCCTGAAGCACCAATAGCTGCTCTAAACTAACATTTTTTCTGCTCTGAAAACACTTATGGCTGCTCCAAAACAGTACTTTCCCTGCTCCAAAGTGTGTTCCAATAAGTAAAAATTCACTTCCATCACTGCCATACATGTTACTTGAAGCTGACATAAGAATGGATTATTATGAATTCATTGGGAACAAGCTTTTCACTGTCATTTTTCTTATTTTACGACTACAAATGTGTTACACTTTTGAAAGTAAGCAATCTTTTGCGCCCCCCCCCCTTTTTTTTTTCTTTTTTTGCCTGCTTTTCCAAATCAGGTGTTCACGTCAAGTTTAGGAACAGTCCTCGGTTACACCAGGGCAGAGGCTGCTCTGGAAGAATACTGCAGTACGCAAGAACTACAGTTTGAACAATACATGGTGTACCTACTGAAGGAGCTTTTTCAAGGTCTCCCCAGCACTCTTGACCTCAAGACTATTAAAAAGTGAGTTCTGTTGTGGAGCTACCTATTCCCGATGCAGGGCAGGTCGAAACCAGGTTATCCATTGAAAATGTTCATGCGATGCTTGTGCATTTAGAGGCCATATGGTCATATGTTTGGTTCCTGGTCACGGCAGCCGCATTTTAGAGACTGAAATGTAAGAAGGCGTACTTAGAAATAACTTTAGGTGAAGGTTATAAAGCCCCAGGTTGGCAAATTTTATCCAAAGCTCCCCCATTATGGCAAGCCTCGTATTTGTATTATGGTTCGGCCCTGTGTCTAATTTCAAAATGTTGGGATGAAATTCGAGTTTGGGAATCGCAAACATTGTTTCATAGCCTTTACTTATTTTAGTTGCCTTTTATTATCAAAGTAAGTGGTGCTGTTTTTGTGCTTAAGCTTTTCTCGAATGTCTTCTAGATACAGGGATCACATTGAAGAAGTGTGCTGGCTTGTCTGCAAAAAGAAATACCTTGATCGGGAGTTTGTCGCATTTCCCGAGAAATGCGTTGCACAGCTGTTTCGAGTGTTCTGCTTTTTGGGAGAGCTGCGGACATCTCAGAAGGACATGACAGAGGTCATCATGGTCGCAGAAGAAGTTGAAGAGGTTAGTTTTGCAACGTTACGTGGCACTGCTGCCCCATTTGCTGCTTTTTAAATGTGCTGTATATTCAGTCGCAAGTATGCCAAAGGGTGTTGACCATGGATCATGTTTTGTAATTTGTTCATTCATCAATATTCATTCTGCTGTTAGTAGCGTGTATAAAAGTGCTCCCTTCCTATGTAGGTTCTGTTCTCTCAAGGCCAGACAAATGTCAGCACATGCGTCATCCATACTTGAAAGTTAGCATATATGATAGCCTTTTAATGTGCTTATGTGCATAAACTGTCTGTTGCTGCATGCGGCAGTTCATGTGCACTCAGATATGTTTTTATGTAGTTCCATGTTTTCAATGTAACCAAAGGGTTGATAAAAGGTGTGCCTTGATTATAATTACAAAATGAACGAGCTTGTGCATTCTGGTTGGTATATGTACTTGCATGATTGATGCAGCGCTAAAGACTAAAAAGTAAAACAGATTGAATTGACCAAAATCGCAAACAGATTATGCTCATCCTGTACAATCCGTTACACGTCTTCGTTTTTAGCACTGCATGAATCATGCAAGACATCATATCTGTCAATAAATATTGCCAAATGGGCCCTTTGTTCTGACAGTAGCCACGGTATTTTGTGCAGCCCTGTTGTAGTTCCGTAATTTTTTGACAAAGGAAACAAAGAAAAATTATGGTGCACTGAAAGTGACACTGCAAGAGAGCTGACAAGCTGTCTAGAGTGTTCCTCCCTGTCCTTCCTCATTTATTCCTCCTCCTCCTCCCATTGTGGTGCTATGGACAAGATCACATTATGTGCTGCAACTGCCAAGAAAGAATCAAACCAAGCTTCATTTCGTCTCAGCAAGGAGAAAGAGGGTTGCTGGAAAGAGCTGCCTTACAGCAGCCTGACTAAGCCCGGCCCATTGTGTTACAGTTGTACAGTGGGCAGCACTGACTATAGGTACATGGCATGCTAACACAAGCCTAGGCACCTTGCTTAAGTATCGAAACAATATAGATACACTAGTGTAGACATGCATGTAGTAAGTTGTACACGTGCATGTAGACAGATAATGGCAGTGACTGAATGTTGTTGGTTGCAGTGCGTGTGTGTGTGTGCATGTGTGTATAGAGTGGGTGTGGCAGGGCACATGATAAGCAAATCATTGCTTCAATCTTTTCAGGTGACAAGTACGTTCGTGAAGGCCTTAGGGAAAGAATGGGACTCTCAGGATTTTCGTCAGCTGGCCACTCTGCTGCCCGTTTTCCACTTCCAGTCTTTCTTGGCATTTCTCGAAACTCGTTACACAGCATCGTCTGAACCGTGTGGCCTTGTTGAAGCTTGTGCAGAGGTGTACGACATCTACGTGGGAGACGTCATCAAAAAGGTGAAGAATCGCACTGAAACCTGGCCTTTGCTTGTGCTGCGTTGCTTCAGTCCCTCTCACTGATATCAGCATCCTCCAATAGCAGTTCAGCTGATGCTACCTTCATGTTTTTCTGCCAGCTCTTTGTGTTATTGTAGACTTGGCTGGTATGCATTGGGGGTAGCAAATTTCTTAAGTGTAGTTGAACATTGCATAGCACATTGCATAGCCAGCAGATGTTTCAAGTACTAGTCGGTTGTGGCAGCATTTCTCGCATCTAAGGGCAATGACCACAGGAACATAAAATTTAAAACTGAACAGTAACATTTACAACATTTTGAAGTTAAGAGGCTGTCAGGCATTTCTAACTTTATGATAACTTTCCCCACTAAGCACTTTTTAAATATGTAACTACACTTGCCTTGAAACAGATAATTGCATGCTTTTGTGTCCCATAAAATCGAAAATGGCTGTTTGTTTTACCTGCTGTACAACAAACTTCTCTCAAAAATAGAGGACTGTCAAGCTGAATGCTTCATTTACACCATAAAACAGCATAGGAAAGGACAGATAGATTTTTATTCATTCTGTGTAAAAATATTTTAACACGTACTGCATCATAATTAAAATAAACTCCTGTAAGGACTGCCACCACGGTGCCTCTGTGATCTTTTTAGTTCTCGCAGCTGGCTATTTTGAATCCGAATAGGCACGTCATCATGGTCACTAGAGCTGGGACCATGATGCTTCTCAAAGAGTGGTCAGAACAAAATAACATAGAAATACATCACCCTGATGTCAAAAATAAATACTAAAAGGTCTTCATTTACAGCAGCATGCTACTTTGTGGAACAGTGGCGAACAACCGCCTCGATATTATTGTCACGATGAATAGTCCACGGCACAACAGAGGAGAACAAAGGGAGCAGCGGTTGCTAATTTTCCGAGGAAGACGACGTTAGGGCGTCTACTCTTGTGTCCTTGCGTTTTAATACAGCGTTGATTATTCTCGTTGCAACAAAGTCTTGTGTCTTGCCGTTTCTACGTAGCAACAATATCAAGCAAGAGTGCTTAAGCCCACATTTTCATGTAGCGCGAAATAAATGCCTCTTCGGTAAAGGCACTTTCATTCACTTTATTTTTAATGCTAACAGACATTTGAACACCGTTACCTTGTTCTTTTTTTTTTGCTTTTCTAGTGAGACAATCATGTTTTCGTGGTTCCTTGCCACACCCAAAAATTTTTATATATGGTACATGCATTTGCGAACAAACATGCAGGAAAATGCTTCTAGAAGGGTACTTGTATGAACAAGCGAAGCCTTGCAGACTGAAGTGTTCTACAGCTAGGGCAGTGCCATGTTTCTCCAGCTTTCCTGTTTTCTTTTTCTTTTTCTTTGACTCCTATTTATAGGGACTGCTCAAAAAGAAAATGTCCACCTTGGGCCTGTGGTGGGAGATGTACTTTGTACTGCGCCCTCACAGTTTCACCTACTTTGGCACCAAGGAAGGAAGCCGCAAGAGTGGCGAGATTTGCATCACATCTCGCACACGGGCAGAGGTACGGTCTGGCGCCGCAGTCATAATCAACCGCGATCAACTGAAAGATTTTGTGAATGCGAATGATGGGCTGAAAATAAAAAAAAGAAAAGGGCACGTAGCCTGCACTGGGGTATTGTGCATAATTATCCCCAGGAAAGTAGGCATCTGTTGCATCGGCTTAAGTAATAATTCATTGGGAGTTGACATTCTTGTGCTAGAGCTTTTCTGGGACAGGTCAGAGACAGGAATCGGGTTGGGAAGTGGTGTACATTCACTGAACTCGGGATGGTCCACTCACTGCCAAGACAAGCGCCGCTGCTGTTAGAACCACAAGTGTGGCCGTTATGGTTGTCAAGCACATGTGAGATGACCAAGTTGGTTATTCGGTCGATGCTGACTTCAGGATTGAAATAATAAAAGCTGATTCCCATAGGCACTGGCTGGGTCGTTTGGTTCTGTCAAAGTTTGAAAATAAAATAGAAGAGTGTCTATGTTTCCACATGCATGACGACAAAAAAATAATCGAAAGAAGTCTTTTGATCAGGGTTGGGGACACTCAATGTTAACGTTTCACACTTTGTAACAACAGTTAAGTAGCAGTTTGTAACGCGTCTCCTGCATTGATTTGAATAGAGTATGAAGCTTGGCGGGCACATATTTTTGTCGGGCTTGTTGCCAAACTGTTATTGGCAGGAGCAACACATCGTGACATGTTTTCTTTGCAGCCAGTCGGTGACTCCTCTACTCGGAAAGGTCATCGTTTCCTTGTTACCACTGATGACAAGGTTGTCGAGCTCTCGGCCTCCGATTACAAGTCGAAGTTGCAGTGGATGTCAGGTAGCTATTGTGTGATGTGCTACATCTGACCACTTACTATTCTGACATCTGCCAGCTTTTGAGAATTCCGGGGGCCCTATTATTATTATTATTATTATTATTATTATTATTATTATTATTATTAATTTGGTTTGTATACAATTTTTGCAGTCAGGTTGCCTCAGTGGTATATCTTGTGTTCAGTCCATGGCCTTGTGAGAGAGTGGTAAAGTGCGTCATAACTGGAAAAAGTTCATATCAAACTGCCATTTGAACAAGAGGTTTGCAGACCTGCGCCAGGTCTGTAAACCTGTTGTTTACAAACCTCTTGTTTACAAAATCAATGTGCAGTTGGTGTCCAATTTCTCGGATGTCCGAAATTTCGGACATGCTCCATTTTCCGGACTCATTTGTGGCACCGTCAGGTTCCCTATAGAGTCAATGTAATAAAAAGTCCGAAATTCTATACGCTTATAGCCTTCGGCATCCGATTTCCTGGACTTTCTACTGTTAACCGCCGACCCAAAGTCACCACTGACGCCACCATTTTGGTTATTTCATATCCCCGAACCCGCTGTACTCGCATCCCATGTATGGCCAGCAGCACCGCCGCCAACCACCGCGCCGCGGCTGCCGTAGCCTCAAAACCGCAAATGTCAATCCGTTGCCAGCTGTAGCTTAGCGGCTTAGCCAAGCCAAACTTCACTGTGTTTGTTCACGTGTTGTTTTGTCAGCTCTGCGGTCGTGTCTGTGGTTGATAATTTGATGCTGCACGCTATCTTCAGTGATCACGTTTCCAGACCTTCAGCATCCACAGAGGTCTTAGCTGTTCCGTGCTGCGCTTTTCGTAGAGCAAATTTGCCACTTACAGCGATGACATTGACTGCTTCTTCGTCTTTGTCCGCGCCTTCGAAGCGCACAAAGCCCCCTCGTAGGCTCATGACGGAGAAGAAAGCCTCCGTCATCAGACAGGTCCTACGCGGTTGGTCGCAGGTAGTGGTGAAGAGGGAGTTCGGAATTTGGGATGGTAGTTGTAACCTTAAAAGACAAGAAGAGAGCAGAGTGGATTAGGGAACAAACGGGGGTTAAGGATATCATTGCTGATATCAAGAAGAAGAAATGGACATGGGCCGGGCATGTAGCACGTAGACAGGAAAACCGCTGGTCGTTAAGGGTAACTAACTGGATTCCCAGAGAAGGCAAGTGGGTTAGGGGGAGACAGAAGGTTAGGTGGGCAGATGAGATTAAGAAGTTTGCAGGTATAAATTGGCAGCAGCAAGCACAGGACCGGGTTAACTGGCGGAACATGGGAGAGGCTTTTGCCCTGCAGTGGACGTAGTCTGGCTGATGATCATGATGATGATGATGATGATGTTGTTTCAGACTTGATTAAAAACAAGGCGATATCTTGAAAGTGGCTTCCAAATAAACGGGCTGGAAAGAAGAATGCGAGCCAGTGTCTTTACCCAAAGCTCAAGGAAGCGCTCGTGTGACTCAGTGCCATGATCGCAAAGAAAATCCTGGTGTAAGGCGACATCCTGAAGCAGCAGGCAGAGGTTTTCGCGCTTCAGATGCGCATGAAAGACTTCAAGTTCAGCGATGGATGGCTCCGCAATTTCAAGAGCCGCAATGACTTGAAGTTAAAGAAGATGTGCAGGGAAAGTGGCGGCATCGACAATTCCGTTTTCACTGAATATCTGGTTGGAAAGCTGCAGCCTTTGCTTCAGCAGTTTCCACCTAATGATATTTTCAACTGCGACGAAACTCGACTGTTCTACAAGCTGCTGCCAGAGAAAATGCTTGCGTTTGCTGGTGACCCCTGCCTTGGCGGCAAGCACGGCAAGGAGCAGCTGACTGTGCTCGTTAGCAGCAACATGTCAGGCAGCAAGACGCTTCTGTTACTAGTAATAGGCAAGTCGAAGCATCCAAGATGTTTCAAGGGGGCAGTGACTCTGCCTGTTCTCTATGAAGCTAACAAGAAGGCGCGGGTAACGAAGTAGTAATTCGAAGTGTACGTGCGCAAGCTGGACAGAAGGTTCAAGCAAAAAAAATCGAAGAGTTCTGCTGTTTGTGGATAACTGCGCTGTGTATGGCCACATCAAGAACCTAAAGGCTATACAGATTGAATTTTTGCCACCGAGCACCACAGCAATCTTGCAGCCGATGGACCAAGGCGTGATTCGGAACTCAAAGCATCATTGCAAATCACGCGTGCTCAGCCGCATGGGGCTCTGCTCTGACAACGAGAAAAGCTACGCTGTTGACCGCTAGCATGCCGCAGCGGCTACACTGCTGCGGCATGCTAGCGGAATCGTGGAAGGCGGTTATGCAAGAGACTCCGCGGAACTGCTTTCGCCATGCGGGCTTCACACTCGTTGCAGAGACGACCGTCTCGCCCCAAGTGGACAGCGTGTGTGACTAACTGCCATCCGCGGATGTTGCCTTCGACGACCTGTGTGCTGCCGGCGTGTCGATTCCAGCCGGGATAACCTTTGAGGGCTTCGCCGACGCTGACAGACTTCGAGCTATGTGCGGACTTGACCGATGACGAAATCATTCGTCAAGTTACGGAGGATTCCGACGACTCTGACATGGAGATCGAAGGGCCATCTCCTACGCAGCCAACAAGCTCGGAGTTGACGCGAGCACTGATGACACTGCCATTGGTGTACAGCGGCAACATGACGTTGAGGCAGATATAATTGCGGGTAAGCAAAACGTCGTGCAAAAGAAAATAGGTGACTTCTTTGCCCCCAAGTGGTGACCTATGAGGTAGCGCCGGCCACGTCGGATTTCTTTCTTTATATAAACAGCTGTTTTCAAAGCCACCTAAACGATGCATTAGCCGAATTGCAATGGGACTCTTGTACTCCGGCCGTTACTTTCTCCGTCAGCGAAAAATACCTACAAAAAAAGGTGCGTTTTCACGTGCATTCATTTTTTCGGACTGCCCGATTTTCCGAATGTTTTCCCGGTCCCTTGAGTGTCTGGGAAATCGGACGTCGACTTTAATGCACCATTAGACAACAGCTACTGTCAATAAATAGATGGCAGAATAACTGCTACTGTGAGTACAACAGTTGAGATCGTTTGCTTTAGGGTTTTTATATTCCGGCAACAAGAGAACTAGCTCTCTTTGAGTTTTAAGCATAGTGTATATGTATTAGTAGGTGAACATGGTGCATAGGCAGTTTTACTATACGCAGGAATCACTATGCTAACGTGTCGTAAAGTTGCTCTCAAAAACAATTTCCGTCCTAGTAAACTGCAAAGAGCACCCCGCTGCTATAAGCGCTTGTCCTGTACTGTGTGTGTTCTGTCATGTCCGGAAACTGATTTGTGCTCTGCAGTTTACTGTTATGAACCAACTATCCCAGCGACGAATTCTCTTACAATTGTCGTGCTACCACCTGCCACATGCAGCCATCCAGACAGCAGCACAGCACTCATACACACATCGCTCCTACCAGCGCCACCTGGCCATCAAACGCCGGAACGAGAGGCAGGCCTGTCACACCAGGAAGCAGGAAGAGGAGCGACAGCGACTGCAGCACCTCGCACAGCTCGAGAAGGAGAAAGAGGTAGCGCATCTCGAATGTAAAAGAACACTTGGCTAGTATTTTATTCAACATCAAGGGACCTGTGAGGAAAGTTTGATTAATAGATTCGTTGAATAATGCACAAGGTAGAAAAAACAATGCACTGTTTCACCTAATTGTGATACATCCCCAAATCTAACACATGCCTCCAGTTTGAGTTCAAGTAGGAAATTTGCTTGAACAGGACATTGCAGAGCCTAAAATATACATACCAGGTAGGAATTGCTTTGTGGCAGCAAGGAAGAGACAATCGATAGGTGGGCATCAGAGCTGCTGTAGCTTTAGCACATAGCAGTAAATAAAGTTTTTTTTTTCTCTCATCAGCATGTTTGACATTCGTTTTCTCTACTGAGAGTCACTTTCTTGCTTTAAATGATTGGGCAGTGCCGTGTCAGTGCAAAACACTCATAGCTTACCTCTTGGAGCCCAAACACCATACGTGCAAAAATACCTGCAACATCTATGAGTGACACGATGGACGTCACAGTCGCCTGCACAACCGAACCCCATTTATCCATTAATGTGACAGCTTTGGTGACAGATTTTCAATGTTGCTGGCATGAATATGACTGCTCTGTCATGAAACCCGTGGGATGCTTGTGGTATATACTAATGTAAAAGCAATATGTCGTTGTAAGAAATGGCATACTAAAACACTTCCGAAGGTGGAGTACACAGTCGGTCTAGTCTGTTATGTTCATTGAAAACGCTTTTTATCTAGATTAACTGACATAGAAAGCGGAAGGCTAAATGTTCATAGGTTTCTTTCTTCATTTTTTTGTTACTAAAGATCTTGCAATATTTTTTTCTTTCATGCACGCATGAGCATTTTTAAATTTATTTGCACGTTCTGTATGCACGATCATTGAACATGTGCTGTGGTGTGTGCGTGACACATGGCGGGACATCACTGGTGTATGTCCTGTTGCGGCTTTCTGCTGCTTGTTGCACATAGCATTTCTGGGTAATCAGCGACATATGCTAGAGTTTTAAAACCAAGTGACTGAATGATTTGGACTGATTGACAGATTGTGCAAGTGGCCTGTTTCGTTGCTGATTGCATGCCTGTTCACTGTCTTGTGGATTTGTGCTTTAGGAACTCCTCTGACAGTGACATGTTCTCAACGTCTGTGCTTTCATGCCTTCAGAGAATTGTCTTTCTATTGGTCCTCCCAGGCTCGCAGGCAGGCAGAAGAGCAGCTCAAAAGTGAGCACCAGAAACGACAAGAGTTGGAAGCGGCTCAGCAGGAACTTGAACGAAAGCTCGAGGAAGAGAGGCAGGCCAAGAGGGACGAGGAGATTGTGCGGACTTTGCAGTCCAGGTATTTGTCAATGCAGACTTTATTTTTGTCGCCCGTGATTTGCCCCTGCTTCCTAAGGAGGGACGCTGCCTTTGAAAACGAAAAAAATTGCCAAAAAGTTGATTTTTAGGAAACCACATATTCGGGCAGTGCAGCTGAGCGCGACGCGGCATTTGTTCACAGTATCCTGAAGTTCGTAGTAAATGAACACAGCTTTTAAAGAAAATTGCGAGTGAAAACACAAACTTTTTAGCCCCAAAAAGTCCGTGATGCACGTGTTTCAAAGAGCAGGAATGATGAGAGCGGTTTCGAGTTCATTTAAAACGGCAAGGGGCTCGTTTGCCGAGGCCCGTGGCATAAGCTGCGTGAGGCGCTGGCTCCAAAGTTTTGTCATTCTCGCAATCCGATTTCTCCAAATCGCTCTCGCCACGTAATTAATTCACAATGCTCCAATCCTTGCACGGTTCTGCAGTGTCGGCATCATCATCTGCCGTATTTAACCCACCGCAACAGATGTCCCACCCGCTCTCCCAGGTCGGAATCGACGATGCGCTGCCACAAATCGCCACCGCAGTTCGGAAGCTCCAGGCTCGGCATCGGGCCCGACGTCGACAAAGTCGGCCTCGCGAAAACAGTTTCGCGCCCATGTAGTCGTCAACGCCGCCTACGAAATATTCACCATCTCCACAGCTGAATACCAGGACGCCCGAAGCGGCAAGTTGGCTGCCAGGTAATCAACAGCTATGAGCAAGCGCTCCGCAACACGGCATCTAACGCGTGGATTACGCTCAAGCCAAGCGGTCACACTTTCCACGTTTTGTTGAGCGGCAGGAAAAATCGTGCTAGTCCTCTCGTCGGCCATCATGACCACACACGCAAAACAAGAGTGAGCAAGATGCGCACACGCGACACACACCTTTAGAACGCGTGGGACAGCTCTGGGCCCGTTTCCAGTAAAAAAACGAAACTAATTCGAGCCAGTGTGGCGGGCGTCGCGGAGTGATGGAGACGGGCGAAGGGCTTGTGATCAAGAGAGAAGAGCAGACTTGCGATAGAAGGGCAAGAAGTTGCGATAAGGAGAGGGGAGGATGCAGCGGGAGGGCGATCTTAGAAACCAAAACACACGGGAAGGAGGCAGGTTGACTAGCTTGCTTAAAAGGTCCGGGAAACTCGCACATAGAAAAAATTTGAAAGAGTGCCTGCGCACGCAGAAGTCAAAGCATGGCCTCCTGGATCGGTGCGCACAGCGGTGTTCGAAGAATCGGCGGCCGTGGTCAGAAAATCGTTTCGTTGCACCGGCGGGTTTGGGTGGCCTCAAGAACTTGGATATTTCGCGATTTGTTCTACGCAAATCAACAGCCGTTTTCGTGCTTCCGCACACACGGGGAAGGCATGCTGAGCCTAGTGCAAAGTGAGCGAAAACAAGTCCTAAACACGAAAGGAATCGCAAATGATCAGTGTCGGTGGGGTAGCGTACGCGCGTGCACTAGACGCAGACTATCGGATACAGTCGGTGGCCGATGATGTTGGCAAATGGTCTGGTCACTCCAGGCTGGCGACGCCAACGACAGTACCAGCCATCAAAAACAGGGTAGGTGGCCGACCGGTCGTCAAAAGATCGGTGGCAGTGTGAAAACACGGGTCTTGTCTGGCAATGCGGGGTGCTCAGAGTAGTGGGAGGACAAAGGACGGAGGGGCGCGTAAAAAAAAAACCAGTCGGGCATGGAGGAAGGAAACAGCTTTCCTTCCTCCATGGCTTGGGGAAAGCGGCAACTAGAGGGTCGCGGAGGCAGGGTCGGCGTTTAGCAATAAAAATGTATGGGCACCGCGCCGATGCCTGATCGGTGGTCGAAATTGGTGTCCGAAAGGCAGCAGACCGCCGACTTCGTTCGCTGTAACCGATCAGCGGCGCTCGGAGACGTTCTTTGTAAGTGCAATTTTGTGCCATTGAACCAATGTGTATTTTCACGGTCACGCGGATATTGTTTGTTTTAAGCGAAAGTTCGTTTTAAGTGGGGCCGTTATATGTGGTCTCAACTGTACGTCTCGTAAACTACCATTTCTGTAAATATCAATGTCTAACTCATCACGAAACTGTTTGAAATAATGTCAACAACAAGCCACCGCAGCCCTTGAGCGACATGAGAGCACTCAAAACAGCCCAACTTGGCGCGATCGCAGTTTCTCGATTGCTTGACAGAGCTCCGCCATTTCGGTGTTTTGTTTGTGAATTCTTGCACTTTCTTTTCCTGCCACCCACGGTTACGGGGGCAGTGCAGGAGAGGAGCAAACTGCTAATGATTGGAGTGCTCGCGAGAGCTTTGAAGTTTCCCGCGGCAGAGACGCGCCGCTGGGATTGGGCAATGTGCATGCTCCTCAAGGAGGAGAAGATTGTGATTGTGATGCTCCTCAAGGAGGAGAAGACTGTGATTGGCTGCTGCGCGCGGAGACGTAGTACTCTTGCACATAATGCGGCTCTCTATCGTCTGCTGCTCGTCCGTCCCCGGCATTCCTTGTTCCGCTCGCTGTCGTGTATCGTTGCAGCCGTTCGCATACTCCGTGTTTCAATTGTTTTTACAAAAGGATTTTCAAACGTGTTCATGAGACGATTTTCAACTGTCTTTACGAAACTGTTGTTGCATTCGCTCACAATGCGTCCAACGAAAAGGAAGACGCAACAAGTGTTCGGTGCAAGGAAGCGAACTATGAAGGTTGTTCGCATAGCGATGATCTCCGCTTGCACGTACTCCAACGGTGATCGCGCCGACAGTACATGTGGTGCAGCTTCTTCATCTACGCAAGAGTGTGGTTGCATTGACGCGCCTAAACACGGGACTCCTGTTCCACCGGTACTAAAATTTGACATTGCAAGTGCGCCTGCTGGTGTCTTTTGCTTACCGACGGCGGCTTCCACATCCTCTCCTTCATCCGCCTCCGAGAGTGCGATCACGTCGTCAACAGTGCACTTGCGAACACGTTTTCTTACGTGTGAAGAGAAAGAGGCAGCGGGTAAACAACGCGCTGCTGTTTAAAGAGAACTTGGCGCTATGCCAGCGACGAAGCAGAAATTTCAGGCAATGGAGCGTGATCAATGGAGCCCGACATGGCCATTCAATGGGTAGCCGAGAAAGATTCACTGCGCTTGAAAAATGCCAAGAAGAGATCCTTGGAGAAGACGGAAAGGCAGCAAAGAAAGAGAGTGCCAAAGGACACCTTCAGTTATGCTGCAGGGTTGTGCCCAAAACTTTCAAATGTCGTTTTCTCAAAATAACTGTTTTGGCTAGTGAGACTGCTTGTTCCAGCCAAATGTGGGGAACCACTCATCCTATTTTCATGTCTTTTTTTGTTATGTGCGTGAATGAATTTCTGAGGGGGAGACGAGCCCATTTTTTAATATATTGTGTCTGTTATTTATGATACCTAATCAAAACTTGATTAATAATATCCCAATCACAAACACTGAATTTGATGGTCTGTTAAATCTTTCCAGTAAGGAAATTCAAAAAAAAAAAAAGAGCTCTGTTACCCCTGGTGTATCAAGCCGAGAATCATCGATGTTAATTTTACACTACCAGCATCTTTTGAAAGTTCTCCAGGCCCTGAATAAGAGAACCATGTGCACTATTCTGACATACTGCCATAATTGCCCCGCCGCGGTGGTCTAGTGGCCAAGGTACTCGGCTGCTGACCCGCAGGTCGCGAAATCAAATCCCGGCTGCGGCGGCTGCATTTTCGATGGAGGCGGAAATGTTGTAGGCCCGTGTGCTCAGATTTGGGCGCACGTTAAAGAACCCCAGGTGGTCGAAATTTCCGGAGCCCTCCACTATGGCGTCTCTCATAATCATATGATGGTTTTGGGACGTTAAACCTCACATATCAATCAACATACTGCCATAACTGGAGAACCAGATTGGAGCCATAACTGGAGAACCATTAACATACTGCCATAACTGGAGAACCATAACTGGAGAACCAAATTTCGGAGTAGTTCTAATGCTCTTTCTATATTAATCTATCCTGAAAATTTCATTGAGATATCTCAATAAACAAAAAAGTTGGTATCTGATTGTAGCCTCCCCCCTTAAATTGATTGTTTCAATAATTGAAACAACCGGTTTTATTTTGTAGCTTTAGATGTGGCACATGTACCACATCTCATGACACATGTTCTCCTGGCGAATTAGTCATTAGATTGAACGCCCTGGAGCAAGAGGTGGTGCTGTGCTCCCACAGTGGCTGAAGTCTCTGAAGGTGCTTTGGCAGTGGCGCTACCAAGCGCTGTGTGATGGTAACAAGGTTATGCGTGCTTGAGGAAGAGCACTTTTTCTATTTTGTGACTTGACGGGATCTGCAACAGTCGGATCTTGGGGAGGTCTGTGGGTGCGATACAATGGCCCATTTCCACGGGCCTTCATTGTAAATCGGTCATCTGCAGCACCACATTCTAGGTCCAGTATTTAGGACTGAAACAGAACAATTTAGGGCTAAGTAATGCAGAAATGTCCATTTCCCCCGCTTTCGGTACGGGTTATATCAGCATAATTCTGACTCGAAAGCACAGATCAAAGGCAACATTATCTTTCGATATCAGATTCGTCACGACATAATGTCGTTATCACAAGCTCATGCCAGTCCCCATACTAAAAAATTTGATGTCTCGTTTGAATCCTTAAGTACTGTACATTGTATGTGTTATGTGCTGTATTGGCATTTATATTAAACTATTTAGCATGTTATCATACATGGTTAATATAGGACTCTGCTGGTGAGCTCACCGTGATGTAAAGGCACCAGTTAATACAGCAGAACTTTGTTGATTTGTTCCCACTTAATACGATTTCTCAGCTCCTACACTCGCACTGGGCGAAGACTAAAAATAACCCACTGAAGATATGTGTAATACGTACCCGTTAATGTGTCTCCAGTAAGAACTTGTATTTATCAGGCACGTCCAGCACCCTGGAAAACTGGGGGCGTAGGATACGTTCTGCTGTAGGAAACTCATTGAATTGTGCAAAAAGGGCCCTCTTGTGTGCTTGTTAAGCAGTGAGTGGCAGACTGCCGCCACGATGTGATGGTGGCTGATCCGCAGCACCCAATTTCTTCCCCGCTATGCCTTCTCTGAATTATCCCCTCCGTGTCTTCTGTGAATAGCCTACTTGATTGTCCCTTTGCGCCTTCTCCAAAGTACAGTCGAACCTACTTATAACGATCCCAGGTATAAGGATCTATCGGTTATAGCGACCATATTTCCGTGCACTTACGATTTTCCTATGCTATCTTTTGTAACTGAGCTTACATATAGCAAACATTTTTCAAAGCCACCTACATTTACTATGAACAGCTCAGACACAGTCGTGGTAAAAATATGGCGTGGTAAAAAAAGAAAAAGAAGTTCGAACAGGCATTCTGAAGCATGAGAGAGGTGCATGCTTTCACGTGTCCATGCTCTCACGTGTCCCACTTTACTTTACTTGTGAAGAAGATACTGTCATGAGTGTTACTTTGGTGTGCTCGGTTTGAACCAACAAAGACTGTGAGCAATACTTGGCGCAAATCGCGCCCCAGTGTTCAAGAACCATCGCGCGTGTAGTAGATAGTTTTGTTCAGGTCTCATACAGGATGCGAACACTCAAGATTATTCCAGGGCTTGTGCTACCAACAGTGATAAGGCTAGGAAGTTCGACGTGTGATGTATAAAAGACTACACAGCCCAATGATAGTCAGCTGATTGATGACTGACGCTACGTCCGCCACTATAAGTGTGTGTATTGCTGTAATATTATTTTCCGTTTTCCGGCTACACGTTCGGCCAAATAAACAGTTCTTTCTTGAGTTTACTGACCACTGTCTTCATAAATGTCACAACTACGTGATAATACCATTGACCATAGTGAGCACCGCTCTCGCACTAATTTCAGATGCCAGCCATGGTATAGTGGAACCTTTTCACGCATCTTTGTTACATGATGATAATGATCATCTGGCTTGCATGCCTTTTTTAATGCCACGAGCTGAGTACTTCCAGGTCATGAACAGTGTGCATGCTATCAGCATGACATAGCATTTCTGATTGGAAAGTAGATAGCATTGAAATTTAAAAAAAAGTAAACATGAGCAAGCCAGTCGACTAATATTGCTGTGGGACTTCAAGATGCAACAAATGGTGCTACTGTTTTTAGTATGCGTTTCCACTGGTTATTGCATTGCTGGGTTGACCTTGAGATGGTGGATTTAATCCCAGCCTCAGTTACTAAGTCTCCATTGACACAAAATGCAGAAGGTACATGTGTAACTAATTTTATGTGCATTCTAAGGGATGTCTGGCTGTTTTACATAATCTGAATTGTTCTGTTACATCTTTTTTCACTCATGTGATTAGGGCTTTGACCCGCAATGTCTGAAAGCCTGTTTTACATAATCTGAATTCTTCTACTACATCTTCCTTCAGTCATGTGATCAGGGCTCTGACGCTCGATGTCTGAAAGTCTTTTGCTAGTGAGCTTCTGTCATTCAGTTATTGATATACCATATTTACTCACATAATTTCCGCACTCCTAATATTTGGCTGGCTCTACAAAAAAAATTATTTACTGGTATATTTAGTGCTCCACAACCTGCCCAAGGCAGCTCGCCGGCGTGCGCACGAAGACACTTTGGACTATTGGATTCTTTGGATGGGCACCCCGGGTGCGCGGCCCACCAATGAGGGGAGCACAGCCAAACGGGCTGCGAGTGAGAAGTCCCTTCATTCCAGGACTCCCCCCGAACCAGGGCCCTGAGAATACTGTGCACGAACACTCAAACCTGTTGACGGATCGCTGGAACTGCTCTGGCGTTTTCCCCCTCGATCTGTCCATCTTTATAACTGTGATACTGCACGCCCACATCGTGGCATGGACAACTTGTGACACCAGAGGCACGCATGCGCCTGTTGGGTCTACTGTTCTCGTCGTTCTCTGTGTCTGCGATGCAACGCACTCTTGGTTGCTTTCGGAAGTTTAGGTTTCGCCGTCCGTCCGTTGTGTTTGTAGTGTTCTCTTGCGATGGGCTACAGTAAATATATTATCACGGGGGTGAGAGAATGAATTAAATTAATATATTTACAAAATATACTGGTAGAGTCAGAGGCAGCTGCAGTCAAGATGGAGGTACAACAGCAACAACACGAGCACGGTCGCTTTCATCGTCTTCGTCGTCTATGATGCTCTCTCGTTGCCAATGTCGTGTAACATATAACCCCCCGCCGCTGGCAGCGCAGTCTCTGTGCCTAAAGGAGAGTAGGATCATATGCGGAGATGTATGGTTTCAGGCGGGTCACGTGGACGACGTCAGTAGCAGGTACGTACGACGACGACTGACTGTACAACGGAGCAATCTCTTATGTGACCTCTTTAAGCCGGCGTAAAGCCTTGTAAGGCCCCGAGTAGCGAGACAGGAGCTTTGAAGAGAGGCCAACGTGGCGGCATGGTGTCCAGAGGAGGACCAATGAACCTGGAGAATAGGAAACTACTCTGTGATGGCTATCGTAGCGGGCCTTCTGAGAGAGCTGCGAGCCAAGAAGACGTTCCCGTGCGATTTGGCGGGCCACTTGAGCCCGAGCAGTGGCATCCTGGGCGTACTCTGTAACCGTTTGCGTAGTTGATGGGAGCAGAGTCTCGAAGGGTAACGCTGGATGGCGGCCGTACAATAAATAAAAGGGGGAGAAGCCAGCGGTGTCGTGGCGTGACGAATTGTACGCGAATGTCACATAAGGCAAAGTACTATCCCAATCAAGGAGATCTTTGGAAACGTACATGGAGAGCATTGTTGTCAAGGTTCGATTTAGGCACTCGGTAAGACCATTTGTTTGTGGGTGATAGGCCGTAGTGAGCTTGTGACGCGTCGAACACGAGCGCAGGATGTCGTCTACTACTTTTGAAAGAAATGAGCGACCAGCGACCACGTTCGGTGAGCAGCTGTTGAGGAGCGCGATGGTGAAGAATTACGTCATGAAGCAAGAAGTCCGCGGCGTCAGTGGCACAGCTTGTCGGTAGCGCTCGTGTGATAGCGTATCTTGTTGCGTAGTCAGTGGCCACGGCTATCCACTTGTTTCCAGTGAGAGAAGTAGGAAATGGTCCAACGAGATCAAGACCGACGCGGTAGAAGGGGACGGTGGGTATGTCTATTGGTTGGAGTGGACCAGCTGGTGGCAATGTGGAATGTTTGGAGCGCTGGCAGGACTCGCAAGCAGCAACGTATTGGCGCACAGAACGGCAAAGGCCTGGCCAGAAGAATCTACGCCGCACGCGATCGAACGTGCGCGTGACCGCAAGATGTCCAGTGGTTGGGGTGTCGTGAAGCTGTTCAAAAACAGCGAAACGGAGTGTCGCAGGAACTTCGAGTAGTAGCTCTGGTCCTTCGGCGCTAGAGTTGCGTCGGTAATGAATGCCATCACGTAGAACGAAGAAGTGTAGCGACGGGTCTACGTGGGGCAAACGTAGACTGTGCTTGATATACGGCAAGTGGACATCGCTGAACTGTTCCTTGGGTATGTCGGTGAAAGCAGACATGGCGAAGACACAAGGGTCAGAATCGTGCTGAAAGGTCGGGTGGGTCCACGGGGGGACGGGATAGACAGTCGGCATCCTGGTGCAATAGGCTAAATTTGTATGCCAAGTCAAAGCTGTATTCTTGTAGTTTCAAGGTCCAACGGCCAAGTCGTCCAGTTGGATCTTTAAGGGACGACAGCCAGCACAAGGCATGATGATCTGTAATTACTGTAAAGGTGCGGCCAAACAAGTATGGTCGAAATTTCCCGACTGCCCAGACTAGTGCGATGAACTCACGCTCTGTAATGGAAAACTTGCTCTCCGAAGGAGAAAGGAGGCGACTGGTATAAGCAATGACGCGATTCTGTCCTCGTTGCCGCTGGGCGAGAACAGCACCAATTCTATGTCCGCTGGCATCGGTACAAACTTCAGTATGGGCTGACGAGTGGAAAGGGGCCAAGATTGGTGGGGAAGTAGGTAATGTTGTAAGGGTGCTGAAAGCAGTTGTTTGGTCAATACCCCAATAAAAAGGCATGTTCTTCTTCAGTAGCTCCGTAAGTGGTCGGACAATGTCAGCAAAATTCTTCACGAAACGTCGAAAGTAAGAACAAAGGCCGGTAAAACTCCGTAAATCTTTTGCGGAACGTGGTACGGGAAAATCTTTGACAACTCGAATTTTGTCAGGATCAGGTTGCACGCCTCGAGCACTGACAAGGTGGCCCAACACAGTGATTTCCCGGCGGCCAAAACGACATTTGGAACAATTGAGCTGAAGTCCTGCTGTCCAGAAAACCTCCTGAACAGCCGATAGGCGGCTAAGGTGGCTTTCAAATGTAGGTGAAAATACGATGACATCATCGAGATAGCACAGGCATGTAAACCATTTGTATCCACGCAGGAGAGGGTCCATCATCCTTTCAAATGTAGCTGGGGCATTACACAATTCGAATGGCATAACCTTGAACTGGAGTGGTTTTGGGACGTTAAACCCCATAAATCAATCAATCAATCAATCAATCAACCTTGAACTGGAAAAGTCCATCCGGTGTGATGAATGCGGTTTTCTCATGGTCTCGATGATCGACAGAAATCTGCCAGTACCCTGATCGCAAGTCGGTAGATGAAAAGTAGGCAGACTCATGTAGGCAGTCGAGAGCATCGTCAATCCGCGGCAGTGGATACATGTCTTTACGTGTTACTTTGTTTAAGTGACGGTAGTCTACGCAGAAGCGCCAGCTGCCATCCTTCTTCTTGACTAGCACGACCAGCGATGCCCATGGACTGCAGGAAGGTTCGATGACGGCTTTTGTGAGCATTTCTTCAACTTCGTGCTGGATAACTTGTCGCTGAGCATTAAACACGCGATAAGGACGCCGTCAGATGGGGCTGGCGTCTCCAGGGTTAATCCTATCAGTCACAAAGGATGTCTGACCCAAAGGGCGGTCATCAAAATCAAAGATGTCGCGGTAGGATTTTAGCAGGTGCCGAATATCAGCTGTCTGTGCTGGAAGAAGGTCCGGGGCGATCATCTTGTCGAAGGTGGCTTCTGCTGCGCTCTTTGAGGAGAACGGGAGCAGAGGACAAAGATTCGGCAACGAACGCCAAAATGGCAGCATCTATAGAATAAACTTTTGCCAAAGTCATACCTTGTGGGATAACTTGAGCGCACCAGCTGAAGTAGCTTGAGCGCACCAGCTTGAGCGCACCAGCTGTAGTCATACCTTGTGGGATAACTGGAGCGCACCAGCTGAAGTATAGGATCGGAAGAGATGCTGTATTTCCCAAGACTGTCAAGTGTGTGAGGCACGGCAACATTTTTTGCTAGTAGAGCCTCAGCAATAGGTGTCAACATGTAGTCACCATCGGGAACAGGAGGGACAGATCTCAGGTGCACGTAAGTAATAGCTTGAGGTGCTAGGCGAACGTGATTTGCAGAATACAGACGGTGTTGAGCTGGTGTTGGGTCGTCATGGTAACATGGTAAATCAAGTTGAAGCATGCCGGTTCCACAATTAATAAGGGTAGAGTGGGCGGATTAAAAGTTCATGCCGAGGATAAGTTCATGGGAACATTTCTTGAGCACAGCAAATAGCACTGTCGTGGAGCGATCGGCCACACTTATACGCGCGGAGCACATTCCAAGCACAAGAATTGTGCCGCCGTTGGCGACCTGGATGAGTGGTACTCTGGGTGGCGTTAAAACTTTTCTAAGGCGAGAACGAAGTTCTGAATTCATCACTGATATGTGAGCCACTGTGTCCACAAGTGCGACAGCGGGTGTGTCGTCTACTTCAGCGTCAATAAGGTTGCGTCGAGTCGGTAGCATGGTCAGAGGATTTGGTGGGCAAGTGGTCTATGCAGCATCACCTCCTGGAGCTGCATCATCTAGTTTTCCCGTGGCAGGTGGTCAGTCGGTGATGTTCGTCCGTGAAATCAGGGCGAGCGAGATGACGGGCGACGGGAGAGCGGTGAACGCGATTGGTGAGCATGCGGAGATGGAGAGCGACGACGATATGGCGGCATAGAAGGAACGTCTTCACTGGTGTCCTGAGGTGACTCCCAGTAAGTTTGAAAGTGTCCATGATTCCTCTCTGGGCGATGGGTGTACCAATAGGATGCTTGATGCCAGTACCACCGAGTGTTAAAATGGCGGGCCACGTGTCCGATACGGTGGCAGTTGAAACAAATCGGGCGATCGTCAGCAGTCCTCCACTCAGCTGGATCGCGAGGGCGCACCGGAAGGTTTTGGCTTTGGGCATACGAAACAGGCGGTCGACGACGGTCGATCAGCTGAGAGGGAGCTGTAGTGCACTCGGAGGCTAGTCCAGCATTGGAAAGCTCTTGTCGCACAATGGCATGTACCAGTGGCACCATCTGAGGGCTTGAGTCACAGGCATGGGAGCACGTGGACGCAGGAGACAGAGCTTCAAGTTCACGTCTGATGACCGTCACGTGCTCTGCAGTTAATGCCGTCTGTAGTGCAGGCCCGTCTTCACACGACCAGGTTGCTGCTGTGTTTGGTAGTCGAGTGAAATTATGGGTGATGCGTCGACTTTTTGCGGCCTCAAAACGCTGGCACTCCTTGATGATGGCATGGACCGTGTTGCAGTCCTTGCATATGAGAAGGTTGAACGCATCATCTGCAATGCCTTTCAATATGTCTGCTACTTTTTCGGTTTCTTCCATGCCATTGTCTGCTTTTCGGCAAAGGGCAAGCATGTCCTGTATGTAAGTCACGTAGGACTCTGATGACGTTTGCGCACGAGATGCCAGCTACTTCTTGGCCACTGCCTTTTCACCCACGGACTTGCCGAAAAGGGCGTGCATCTTTTCTTTGCACGCATCCCAGCTTCCCATTTCATCTTCGTGGTTCTCAAACTACACTTTTGCTGTTCCTTTCAAGTAGAACAGGATATTGGCTAACATAAGAATTTCATTCCAGCGGTAATTCTTACTTGTACGTTCGTATAATGGCAACAATTCTTCAATGTCGACATCATCCGTGCCACAGAACGTGCCCAGATCTTTTAGCTGCGGAAGGACAACAGTTGTCGTTGTAGTCGCCTCGGCGAGAGCGGGTCCTTGATTTGCCATGGTGGAAAAATTCAAGCGTCGGCCACTGCGGAGCTCCGTTATATCGTGTTGTATCCTGCATCACCACCAAATGTCACGGGGGTGAGAGAATGAATGAAATAAATATATTTACAAAATATACAGGAAGAGTCAGAGGCAGCTGCAGCCAAGATGGAAGTACAACAGCAACATCAACACGAGCTCGGTCGCTTTCATCGTCTTTGTCGTCTATGATGCTCTTTCGTCGCCGATGTCGTGTAACATATAACTTCCCGCCGCTGGCAGTGCCGTCTCGGCGCCTAAAGGAGAGTAGGATCATATGCGGAGATGTATGGTTTCAGGAGGGTCACGTGGACGACGTCAGTGGCGGGTGCAGACGACAAAATTCAAGCTTGCTGTTGTGAAGTTTGCTGAAGAAAATGGGGATCATGTCACCGCCAAACACCTCAGCGTGCAGTTCTTCGTGTGATGATTGATGCGATCAGTACGGGAAAAAGCAGAAGAGTGCGCGCTTGCTGACACAAGTTCTCTGCCGCCGAAGAAGGCCTTTTGAATTATGTGCGAACGCTTAGGTCCTCCAGTATTGCCATGTTGTAGGACCTAGTTTCTCCCAGCATTGCCAAGAAAATTGGACTTTCGAATGCGCTGAACAGAACTGAGGGCAATGCACTTGGGAGGGCGGTGACAGCGGTCGTGATGATGATTCTCAATTGGACCTCTCAATCAGCGATTCAGACTAGACCGTGTATGACCGGATCTGACTGGTTAAAGTACATGCTAATTCTGTTAAACGATCAAGTACACTTCATTCTTGCTTCAATTTATTTTATTTTTTTCAATGTATATAACTAACTTGCATTGATGTCACTGTGTCCGCCATCTTCTGGTACTAGCCAGTTAAGGTGCTGCATGAACTCTTCCTTGACCGTGCGGATCAAGAAACTCTGACCTCAGATTAGTGGCGTTGTCCCCTGCAATTTTTCGTGTTCCCCCTTGGCGCGGCTGGCCAACAGAAGGGAGCGGGCAGAGCGCAAAAGAACGGGAGGGGGGAACGACGCTCTTTCTTGCTCTGCACTGACGTTCTCTAATGAGATAGAAAGTCTTGGTGGCTGTCATCTTTAAATACCCAGCTCAGAGAACCCGTCCGTGACATCATGTGCATTAGTACTATTGAAAGCTATTTTGTATGCGTTCCCGAAATCCCTAAATAGTTCTTCCCCCTTTCTCGGAGCCCCAAAATTGCGAAAAAGAAAGTGCGCAAATTTCGCGAGTAAATACAGTATCCTGTCCAGGTGTTTAGTCGGTGCTGATCAGTTATTTGAAAGCCAGGGTGTTTGTAATAAGTTTCACATGTACCACTTGTGTAGCAAAACCAGGTTCGAGTTCTTAACACAGTTGATGGTTAAGCGTTGAGCCACCTTTTTGGCATTTTGGCAGGATCTTGGCTGAGGAGTGGGAGAAGCGAGAGCAGTTGGAGCAGGAGAGAGCCGAGCAACAAAAACAACTGGAAGAGGAGTCTCGGCGCAGAGAGCACCTCGAGCAGCTGCGCCGCCAGAAAGACCGGGAGATCAACTCCATTGCTCAGAAGCTGTCATCGTTGAAAACAGAAAAAGTACTGCTCAACTCACAACTCGAGGTAAGTCTCTTGCTGCGTTATCTTCGGGTCGTTCTTGCAGTGGTGGGAAACCTGTGCCATACTGCTCCAGATGGGTCTTTTTTGTCTAACTTGTGCCATTGCTGCATCACAAGACGGTTGTTTTGGAACCAAAAGTATTGTTGACAACAGGCATCGCTAGGGGATGTTACGTGATGGTCGCCATACTGTACACTTGCACTGCTGAAAACGCACGGAATAGGCCAATCAATTATTCTGACTTCCGCATAATTGTGGCGACTCCTAATGCACGCTTTTAATAACCGGCGACTATGCGAGACCATTGAGGCCCCGATCGCTACCGTCTCAATTGTTGTGCAGGACTGCTTTCAGCGTGCATCACTTTGCAGAAATGAAAGCAGCTCGCTGTTGAGGACTTGCGCGTTGTGGATCACAGGCACCGAGACAGCAAGTGTAGCATGTTTCATGAGGCGACAGCCCAAGCGCGCTTCCGCCTGCTTCCAGGACCACTGGAGCATCGCTTGCAGGAAGCTCGCATGGTCGCGTTGATGCAATGGGCTTCTGGCCACATTTGTGCGCTCTCTCAAGCGGAGTAGGCGCAAGCGGCTCGGCACAGTGTGCGCGAATAGGCGAAGCGCTGCACACAACTATCTAGTAGACGACCGGTTGCCTGCGACCGTACCACGTCTAAAAAAAGCCGTGCCAGTTCTCGCTAAGGAGCAAATCGCGGTACACATATAGAGCGCACAGCCGATCATGTCGCTGTGTCAGTCGCTGGGTATCCCGGACTCCACAGTAGTTCTGTCATTGCTTGTCATTGGACGGCGGTCGTGCGAGAACGCCAACCATTTCTGAGCATTGGGAAAAAGAAAGAATGGGCGTCATGGTGGTCATTTTAAGCAGTACACATTTGCTGTGGCTGTGTATTTATCCGCTCTTTAGCGGTGATAATGCACATAAAGAAATGCAAATTGGTACTTGGTCATAGGCATGTGGAAGGGGGGGAGGGGGCTGCACAGTAGTCGCAAGTCATCAAAAGTTGAAAACAGAATACAAGTCACAATGCTGTATTTAGGTTTTCGTCAGGTCACTCTATAAACTGAGAAGGAAAAGAAGATGCCTTATGATAAATCAGATTAAGTTGACCAATACAGTCAATGTTAGTGCCACACTGAAATCCCTTGCTCTTGCATTAGGTCCACATTACTTATTTTTTGCTATTGGCATAGAAAAACTCACCGGAACATAGAGTATGGCAAACCAGGCTAATGTTAGTGTATGGTATTTATACATGCCCTGTGCGATAATTCTTCTTCACATAGTTTTGATCGTACTTCCTTTCATTTCCCTAGCAAACGCAGAAGAAACTCTCCGAAGCAGAATTTACCAGCAAAACGCTGGAACGGAGGCTTCGGAAGGCCAAGAAGAATCAGTCGCCGCTAAAACGTGCCGTGTCCGTGGACCTGACCGACTTCGTGATGTCACCGACCAACAAGGTTTAGCTTAGCCATGCTGCAGAACTCACCTAATCCTGCGAGGTTCTTTGTTCGCGTTTTCATTCCAAGACTTTAGTCTTGTGATTCACTCAGATTTGTTGAGTGATACAGTGCCATTAGTATCGTGTTCCTGTTGCTAAACACTCTGCCAAACCCGCAGGTAACTTTTACGTTGCTCTTAAAGGATGGACCACACATGGTGAGATTTTAGTCATGATATTATGAGATATATAATTATATAGACATATATAGTAATGTTTGCTGCACTTCGGTGTCAAGTTTTCAGCGTAGCATCGACGCATGTCTGAAGTGGCGGGACGCTCAGCCCTTTTTCCCGAAACGTCTTGAGACCAACGCATGAGTACAGGGCAGCTTTGATCATGAAAACTGTTGGTTCTTTTATCGCTGCTTTTTGTTGTTGCATTGACGTATCTTCAGTGTAAGTTTATTATACCATAAAAAACATAGTGGTACTATCATTTTCCAGGTGAATTGTTCATTCCTACCTTGGTAACTTTTGCCAACACTCGTGACTTGAAACTCAAAACTCGGAACGCGTTAGGACTTAATAGCATAGCATAGCTACTCATAAGTTTAGTGTATGTTGTAATTTGGGGGATGGAGGGGCAGGGTGTGCGGCAGTGGCTAGTGTCAAACAAAGATATCGTCATGGAGCTTCAAATTTTTTAGATTGCACGAATCTCTTGGCATGCCACAACTGCACAAATCATTCCGAAAGCACTCTTCCTGTGTTAAACAGTGCATTCTATTTCAAGAACGCAGCCTTTCTTAGCTATGACAAGCATGTAAAAAAAAAGCATGGCATCCAAAAGCAGTTCATGGAATGCTTGGTGTTATTTACCGTAACTGCTATAAGAAATCTCTTTTCTGTGTAACATCGTTGTTACACTAGGCCCTACTACTCACCGGTGTGTACAAGTGCCGTGCACGCAACCATGTCTCGTCTCGCTTTTTCTTTTTTTTTTCATGGATCAAAGTGCTTGTTATTGTTCTTGTCTTGATGTGATGCAATCAAAGTATTTTCTACGGCGTTCACATTTTTATTGCCTAACAAGGTGGGCCCACATTCATTTCCTTAGCCATCCGCATGCCTTGACGAAAGCTGTTACAAAGGCCGTCATGTCACCTTTTTCACTTTGGCTGCGCTTATCGATAGTACTACCGTACATTGGCTCATTTTTTGTGTGACGTGTCTTCTTTCTGCCATATCGCTGATGTCTGCCATCCTATTGTGTGTTACAGCGCTGTGAAATATGGTACTGTGCCTACCCTACTCGGCATATACCACTGTGTACTCTTCAAATAACCAATGAAAAAGGATGATGAGCCAGCCAAACAAATTTAGCAACGTATCAGTCTCCTTCTAATCTCCATCACAAGACCACTTGAGCATAGGCTACTAGAATCTGTTGTGCCTTACGGTTTATTGGGCTTGAGCTCAAAGGCATAGTATTCGCACCCCTCGAGCCAAGTGTGAAGTGTTAATATGATTTTCTACAGGGTCAGTGTTTTTTGGTTATGCACAAGAGCAAGTTTTCATTGAGCTTAGCTTTTACTTCGTGCAGGTAATGCCGAGTAACTTCTAGTAACGCAAGAATTTTTTTTATCTTATCTCATTTGCAGGTTGCAAATGGAAGGTTTTGCGATATGTTTTATCCATCTTAGTTCCTAAACTGCCAAGCTGAGTTTTGATGAATCTCTTGCACGCGTGTGCTTGGTTTTGCTCACTAAAATCTGCACTGCACCAGCAAATGTTTAACAAGAGTGTCAAATGTTATGTCACTTGAAAGTTTTTCAAGCTGCACCTTGTTAATTTTTTTTATGCTAAGTCGGTGCGATGGCTGTGATAGTCCTCCATTATTTTACAGCACAGGGCTTTATGTGCTGGTAGCTTTTGCTGTAGGACTTGGTGTTTTGAGAAAACGTATGTGTCTGTGTGAGTTGCTTTAACTGACGTGTGTTTTTATGAGGCGCTCAGGCTGCTGTTTTGATGTGTTTTATTGACCCTACTTGTTGATGTTTATTTAGAGATGTCAAAACCTGAGGTGACTTTTTATACTCTTGTATATCGAAATAAATTATTTTGTCATAATACGTGTTGCTTTTTCATTGTCGTGCATCAAGGAAGCAACAGGCATAGCCTGTTTATTTTTGCCTTGCCTCGTAAGCATGTTGCATTCTGTGAGTAGATGAATAAAAAAATTGAAGGTGTGGCAGCTTCTACTTGCTTTAGCACTTTAGTGCGTTTCTAGAGTTCATCGGCAGGGCAGTGTTTTGCTATGAATGTGACCAGCATGCCAAGCTACAAAAGAGTGGATGCGGGTATTCTGTGCAGTCATGGAAGAGTGGTGTTAGTCATTTGGCGTTCCTATAAATTGAACCTCTGTGAAGCAGTGGTGTACATCATGCAATCAGTTGTCCTGGCAATTCAAGTTTTTCGTAATGTACACATAACATGAGCATATAAATTGATTCTTTCAGAGTTGCCAAACATTTGCGCACAAAACATATTTTGAGAAGCCAGTCAGTGCGAAGAGCGTTGAAGATTTCTGCATTTATTTTATTTGTCGCTTCGATTTTGAGCTTTACACACATCTGAATAGAGAGCTAGTAGATTAGTGTACTCTGATGAAAGATAAACTGTATCTGCATAACATGCCTGTTTGTGAGGCATTGCCTGCAAACAGTAAATGTAAAGTGATTGAAGGACGATGTGTATTCACACTAGTGTCCTAGTGTAATTTTAACAGCATAGGTCGTCAAAAATTGTGGAGCTCAATCAGACTAGTTCATGAAATATATTTTGCACTTGGGGCTCATTCGGACTCGTCAAAATTTTCCTGAGCCGGACTTGCTTGGACAAGCACTTGCGAAAATTTCATTTAACTAGGCTCACCTGTACACATTTGGGCTCGCAACTGGATCTCGGTCTGAGACCGATTAAGTCGACTCATGAGTTTGTTAGACTACAATTAGCTTTGTTGACCATGGTGTCAATGCTCTTTAAGACTAATATCTCGCCTAATCGGTGCTCTTCTTGGTGCCTCCTGATACAGTACCGACGAACACAATTTACAAGTGGTTGCAAACCGGTGAGGACATTTTTCTTGAAAGCGATGACAACATCAGATATATTTATCAAAAACGTCTGTGAAAGAGTTGACGAGCATGCACTTCAAGGCACGCTCAACGTAATTTAGGCCTCTGATCGATAAATTTTGAAATGGTATATGCGTGCTGCTTCAGAATACGGGTGAGCAGATGAGAGTATAAA
This sequence comes from Rhipicephalus microplus, assembly GCF_043290135.1. NCBI lineage: Eukaryota > Metazoa > Arthropoda > Arachnida > Ixodida > Ixodidae > Rhipicephalus > Rhipicephalus microplus. The sequence continues at coordinate 77,530,473 of NC_134702.1, read as the reverse complement.
CGTGTATCCAGGCAAGGCGCTTAGTAGTGCCGAAGACGAGTAGAGGGGACCGTAGGTCGGCAAACAAAAGAGGAACTTGCTCACTCACTCACATATGTCTGGTGCTTTGGACTTGCTTGGACCTGCCAAAATTTTCCTGGCCGGAATCACGTTTACGAAACTTTCTTCAGCCAGGCTCAGTCAGACTAAAACTAGCCAAAATATTACTGAGACTTGTGGCCCGATCCAAGTCTGAGTGAGTTGACTCGCAAATTTGCCAGCCTATTTATGATTGACAGTTGTAGGTAAGAAAATTTGTACATGAGTCAACTGACTGAGCAGGCTACGGGTAAGGGCTTTCCCGGCTGAGGCGAGTTTTGGTGAACATAGCCAACTGCATAGAGTATTGCCGAGTGAGTCCAACATTGAGTCATAAGCGAAAACACCTATGTTGAGACTTTTGAATTAACTCCTGCTTTTCCCGCCCAAATCGTTTGTATTTATCAACACCTACATGTGTTCAGTTGTGTTTTACGAATGTGTAAAATATGTAGAGCTTCAAGGAGAACATAGTGAACAGGGCTGTTAGGGTAGCTTTCTCATTAACTTAATATTTTTTTTATTCCTAAACGATAATTAGAACTTCCTCCTTGCCGCTGTTGTGGAAAAGGGAGGAGGATGGTTCGACGCCGTTGAACCCAACCCTTTTCCCCCATCAAAAGAACACTATGGCCGAGCATTAGTTCTAAGAGCGGAGCTTTTTGAGCGAACAGGAATTTTTGTCACCATAAATCTGTCTGCGCTCGCACTGTCCTGTTCTGCTTCGCTGGAGTACGTGCGCCCAATCATCTGACCGTGGAATGAAAATGCTACAATAGCCGAGTCTCTTAGGCTGTTTAAAATTGAGTAACAATTAACACATAACTATAGTCACTTGACCTAAAATCGTGTAACTAGTCGCTTAACGTGTTCCCGGCAAAATCGCTGACAAGTGTGGGAAACGAACCAAAACCGGAGATTAACCAAGTCTAGCTGTATGCAGTACTACTAGTACACTGTATTATACTAACAAAAGCTTGGCATTGCTATAGCCAAACCTGGCTTCGTTGAACACTATAGCTAGGCTGTTAGGTGCATGCTTGTGCAAGCTGCGAAATTTTTTTCCCTGGCAAGTTTGATTATTTTCTCGGTGATTTCCTCGACGATGTCTTTTAATTGCATGTGCATAGCATGAAAGTACACTATAAACTGCCACTGAAAAAAAAAATAAAGCAAGAGGTTGGCACTAAAATTGTCTGCCGTGCGATAATGCCTTCAAGGCAACGCAGGTATTCCGTAAGTAAACAAATCAATAAAAAGCACGTTAAAGATCTGGCACTGCTCAGATTGCTGTTTTGGTGGAGTCGATTACTGTTACGACAAATATCAGATATAACAAATTTTTTTATAGACTCGAAGCTGTTTCGTTATAATAACGTTGACTGTGCTGCGTAACCGCAGTCGAGACACTCGGTATGTGACATAGTGTCGCCTTTATTTCTAATAGCTATAATATGGAACAAGCTCTCGGTGCGGCACGCAGTTGGATTGTATGAGTGGCAGCTCAGGCAGTCCCGCCGTGTGCAGTGCCATGGTGATTCGCTGTTGTATTTCCACGGGTATCATGTTCCACGGTTCCAGGGTGGTGAACAGAATCTTGGAGATGCCATCTGCACACATACTACGAATTAGCAAGTTTCGCAGGAATCTCTCGCTACATATACATGAATGATAAAAATATGGCGACTAGGGCCACCATCTTAACAGGGGCACAATAAAATGTTGCTGTATACGGTGAAGAAAAGTGAACGCTTTCCTCCACGCCCGACGAATTTAGTATGGTAAATGCTTCCGAGCAGACATTGCCCAGCGTGTGTCTTAGTGCATTCCTTAGCAAGCTCCAACGTGTTGGCAAGCTCTATGACATTTCAAGTGATAAAAGCTCATTCGGATATGTAGGCCGTTAAAAATATATTTTTGTTTGTTCCATAAACCACCTAGTATTCGCATCAACAGAGCGACAACAAACTTCTCAAGAAGAGCAATATTTTTTAGACTAATGGTGAGTGAACACTCAATTTACGAAAAAACAGACGGTGCAGAGTATATACGGGGACGAAGTGAAGAAACAAACTGACCATTGGGGTAAATCAGGGGTGGGTCCGGACCGCATTTGTTCAGGCTGAGGGGGACACACTTGCCAGTGTTCCCCCTTGAGATTTAGCATTAGAACACCAGATATTTCAATTACTTGACAGTTAAATATAGTGCATTAAATATTTCAAACGGCAGTTTACTTAGCGGTACTGTGTTTACTGCACAACTTCTTCTGTAGGAGAAGTCGTAGTTCAACACCTCTCGGAATGATGAGACTATAGGAAAATCGCAAAAACCACTTGATTGGTTTAAAAAAAAAATTGCATAGTATAATGCATTTCCTGGAGCTCAAATCTCATATGTGTTCTTTTTTAAAATTTTAATCTAAAGCAGATTTTAATTTTTATATAAATAAGAATAAAACCTCTACTTAAAAACAAAATGACCGCCACGGTGTGATTTGTGTCCACCTTTCTGAATTTTGTGGATTTATGCCACAGAAACTGACCAACTAGAGTACCATGGCGTCTATGTCTGTCTGCTTGGTTCTTCACTTCGTCCCCGTACACTTTGCGCAAACGCGGCAACAAGCTCTGCTGGCTTTACCTTTGGCGGTAACAGATTGAGAGAACGTCCAGTCAGAACTTTGTAGCCTTTTATAAATAACTTCCTTGGTTCATTGTTATGAAAGGAGCTACTTTTGTGAGGCGACTCACAGAGCTGCTAGTTCCGCTTATAAATAAGCGGATTTCGGGCTTACTTTTATGCCAAATTGCTTGTCGCATTTTTTTTTGTGCTCAGGTACATTTCCCAGCGGAAGTATAGTTATTTTAGTGGCCATCACCTTTACCAATAATGCGTTTGTCCATGACTATGAGAAGCTGAGTGTTGCAGTCAAACTTAGGTTGAGAGGATGAACGAGTAACATTCATCATGCACTGGAAAAACATGCGTTCAATAGAAGAATGGAGTCTACCCTAGACGCAACTGGAGGCAATGTTCATAAGTGGATATGTGCTTTATTCATTCATAATTGTCCATATTGTCTCTGTACAAATTCAATGAAGTGATTTTTTCAACTATGTTTCCTATTTGATTGACTGCATTATAATTGATTGACCGTCATTAAAAATTAAGTATTGTCAGGATAAGAAATAATCATTAAATTTTTGCTTCTTTGTGGCTACTTTTGCAATTAGTATTTGCTTGTTAGCTCGGTAGCATCTGGCAATTAACCCTAGGCGACTACTACAAAGTCAGGTAGTAGCAGAGCACATACAACTCCATAAGTCATCATATTTTTGCCAAGTTTAGGGAAGTAGCCACCAGGCCATTATTCATTATTCTGCAGAGATACATGCTACATATATCTAAGAACATATATATATGTTCACTTTGTAATTGATGTTGTGGTAGATGACGATGAGGAATCATGCCTGGGTCTCTTGTAGTGTGTAGGACGCGGCAATAACTACCTATGTGGTACGCAATCACCATTTTGTGACGTATGGCGGTTATGTATTTTGCTCTTATTTTTACTACGACAGCCTGCCCTTAGGCGTAGTAACTCTTCCACCACGCTGTGTTACACCGGTCAACTTGATCCTTTGCCTGAAATGACGCCTCGGCCTTTTCGCTTAGGACGTTCAAGCTCTGGCGCGACTAACACGCAGAAGACCTGGGTTCGAATCCCGCTCGTTTCTGAAAATATTTCACTCATTGTGCGTAACACTGGCTACGGACACTGACGACGCCAGCGGACAGCTACGCCACCAAAATCGGCTCTTGTTGTGATCTGGTAACAGCTTTCGCGATTATGTAGTCGTTCTTGGGACCGAAGAAAGGATGGCGCTGTCTTCTACAACACTGGCGGCAGCGTACGTGGCTGAGCGCCTGTAACCGCATATGACAATTTAACATGGTCATCATCACCATCATCATCATCATCATCAGCCTGACTACGTCCATTGCAGGACAAAGGCCTCTCCCATGTTTCGCCAGTTAACCCGGTCCTGTGCTTGCTGCTGCCAATTTATACCCGCAAACTTCTTAATCTCATCTGCCCACCTAACCATCTGTCTCCCTGTAACCCGCTTCCCTTCTCTGGGAATCCAGTTAGTTACCCTTAATGACCAGCGGTTATCCTGTCAACGCGCTACATGCCCGGCCCATGTCCATTTCCTCTTCTTTATTTCAACTATGATATCCTTAACCCCCGTTTGTCCCCTAATCCACTCTGCTCTCTTCTTGTCTCTTAAGGTTACACCTACCATTTTTCTGTTCATTGCTCGCTGCGTCGTCCTCAATTTAAGCTGAACCCTCTTTGTAAGTCTCCAGGCTTCTGCTCCGTAGCTAAGTACCGGCAAGATACAGCTCTTGAGGGATAGTGGCAATCTACCTGTCATAATTGGAGAGTGCTTGCCGATATGGCAAGCACTCTCATGGTATGACACATGGTATGTACATGGTATGAGCCTAATTAGGAGAGATCGTTGCGCAACATGACCGAGGCGAAAACAGTGCCGGCTCGTCAGTGTTTCTCGTTACCGGCATGCCTAAGTGCGTACAAGTGACGTCATCCGCTTGGGCGCCAGCGGCGTCCGCCGCCATGTCTGGTCCGTGGTGGCGCAGATGTCATCTTGTGTGGTGCTTTGTCGGTTCTGTTCACTATAGTTCTGTAGAAACGGCGACGAGAGGCTGTGTGCCTGACAGCCTGGTGCACGGAGGAAGGAATGACGCTGCAGTGTGTGTGGATAGGATGCGGTTGAGTGCATACGCGGAGACCACCAAAGTGGGCGCACTGCGCCATTCCTACGCTGGCGCCATCTCGGGGGCCCCGCTCCCGTGGCTCTTCACGAAGAGTTCACTCACTCGTCAGTGCGGGCAGCACGACAAGGTTGTCTCCTAGTTAATTACTTCGTGTGGTCATATATACGGCAAAAAACGGCAAACACAGGAGAACGCCCCCTTGTACAGAAGCCTCCCGTGTTTCCCTTACCGTTCGTGGAGCACACGTGGACTAGAGCCCAAGACTGGTTGTCGGTGTCCAAAATCTGCTGGAAGAACTGCCCTGCAACATGTGCAGTAAAGAGTTAATTTGATACCAGGGTTCTCAAACATGCATCCGGAGACTTCACGTGGAATAAAATGCTTGGGACGTACCTAAATGATGATCGCACTATTTACTGACATATTGCAATTAATAACACTTTGTTCGGGTAATCCACAGAGACGGGACTGTAGTCTCGCGTGCACCTTTTTTGTGGGGCACCATACGTGTTCACGAACATAAACGTGCACAGAGGGGGTGCGTAGTCATCTATGGGGGAGGGGGCGCAATGTTTGATTCATACATTGACCTAATAGGGAGGAGGACGCTGTGACATACCGTTTCTACTCCTGAAGGAGCAGCCAGCGCACGCTTATGGCTATACCATGCGTTCAAACATGATCGTGGAACAAACAATATGTATTTTACAATCAGCGTCCGCACTTAGGTCGCTCTGCAGGTTAGATTGATTGATTCATATGTGGGATTTAACGTTCCAAAACCACCACATGATTATGAGAGACGCCGTAGTGAAGGGCTCCGGAAATTTCGACCACCTGGGGTTCTTTAACGTGCACCCAAATCTGAGCACACGGGCCTACAACATTTCCGCCTTCATCGGAAATGCAGCCGCCGAAGACGGGATTCGATCCCGCGACCTGCGGGTCAGCAGCCGAGTACCTTAGCCACTAGACCACCACGGTGGGGCGCTCTGCAGATTTGTAACAGTTATTATGCGTGCCAAAACTACGATATATATATGAGTCACACAGCAGTCGAGGGCTCCATGAATTCCAACCATTTGCGTGTCTACTGCATTTCGACTCTATCGAAATCGGCCGCGATCATAACTGTGTCTGCATTCCGCAACAGCAGCTGAGCATCTAATAAACACTGAGCCAACGCGGCGATACGTATACTGCATTTGCTTGCACAATATGCCTATACTGGCAAACACCGGCCAGTGTTGGTTGACTGTTGGTTAACGTTAGCTACCCGCTCTTCTAGAGATATAATTAAGTAATAGATGCGTACTCACTTCTTTAATGCTTCACACTTAAAATCATTAGCGTACTAACAGCACCTAAAAATATAGCATACAGGACTGCGCAGAATCAGCACTTCTTTAGCACCACACTAACGAATGAAGTAAACTGGTCACGCACGGATCCAGACATTCATTTTAGGGGTGGGGGGGGTAGGGTCACATGAAGTAAAGCTGGATAGGGGTCTTGACTCTGTTTTTAGTAATTATGATCACAATGACAGCATTACAGTATAAGTACTGTTTGTTTGTGCTCACAGTGGACCACTCATTTGTCCTAATCGGTGATAGGTGGTAAACGACAGCTTATTCAAGGGAGGGGCTGGGACTGTGACACAGTCCCAGCCCCTCCCTTGGGTGTGGAGGGGGGTGGGGCCGATTGCTTTTTCCCCTCTCGATTTCCAACTAACTATGGGACAGTATTTGTCATAGAAAGTTGCTGTGTCATTGCTGCATGACCATTTAACTGCAGTATCTTAGACAGACCGTTTCAGTGAAAAGGAAATATAGCTGGCTTACCGTTCCTCTGCAGCAGCTGCACGTCGTTGTGCAACAAGAAGCTGTATTGTCTCTTCTTCGTCACTTCTCCACCGTATCTGAAAACAAAGGAAGAAATCCAGCGTATCAATCCTTGTTTCACCACATTCCACCTCGAATATCGTCGCCATGTTGCCTCGTGAATAGGGCTTGCCGGAGCTTGTTGGTTTTACCGCGGCCGAAGGATCAAAGCGCACGTTATACATAGTCAGCAGAGTTCCCAGGCAACCATGCTGACGTGGACACAAAAAGAAAGAGGGCACACCACCGGGCTATTAAATTGAAGTTTATTGATAGTTTTAGGGCCCTTGCGGGGGGCCTCGTGGGGATAGACGTGGTCCCCGCTACAAATAGCTTGCAGCGAGTCATGTGAATACCACGTTATTTAATACAAGGTGCGCAAACTGGAAAGTCTTCAGTGACAGCGGGTAAATTAAGCACAAATAAAACAATCTTCTTCCAACTCAAAACCTGCAATAGGAATCTAATGATGACCGGGTTAACCTTATCCCCAACCACGGCCCCGACGGAATTACGCTTCAGCTTACAGTGATGTGCGTTAGTTTGAAATCCCAATTTGTTAAAAATCTTCGAAATTCCCATGCATCGTTGGAAATATTCAGAATGTTCTTGTGCATAAGGCACCGTGTTCTGTGACTACTGATTGTCAAAGATCAATGGTTGCGGAACATGAGCACAGAAACTCTCCTTGAGCTGCTCCTTCGTGGCTCAGTGGCTAATGCCTCGCACTCACAATTCAGAGGTCTGATAAAGTCATAAAATACTGCGTTGCCGCTATTGTTGCGTAGCGTTCAACTTTATAACATCTGGACGTACACCGTAAATAGTCAAGCAGTCTCCGGTAAGTGTAACCACGAATGAACTAAGTGTTGGGGAGTGGAATATCATGTGGCTTACCCATTGGTTTGATACCACATCATGACTGCTCGTCGTGGGTAGTAGACCCTCACGGTGCACTGAGGAATGGCTGGATGTGTGGCTATCTCGAGCCAGTACTTCCCTGCAATCTGTCGCCCCGACGAGAACGAATCAAATCCATTGAATAGTTCGAAATACGCTTGTCGCATTTTATCGGAGAGATACGCTCACGCTTTCAGGTGATAATGCATATAATTGAGCCAGGGTCCATCTGTGTTCTTGTTGCACGTATATATGTAAGATAGCTGACTGCGCTCTCTGGTTATTCGTACTTTGTTAATAAATAGCGCGAAAAAATACGGCGATGAAAAGCGAACACCGTATAAGTGCGTATACTTGTCAGTGTCCGCTCTTAGTCCTCGTGTTATATTGCGCTGTTTATTATCAGTGCGTCGGTCCACTCCACATCTAAATATCGCTTCCGTTGATTAAGCATTTGGTACGCACTGAGTGAAAAAAAAACAATAAACAACGGAATCAACAACCTAATGTAACAAAGGTCGCAACTCTATTGTAAACTAGCTGTATGTACGCTTTAGTTCGAAGCATTTGCGTTAAAGCTGCCAACTTGTTCCCCGGCCACTGCCCGAAACAAATGGTAGGCAATATAACGCCATTTTGCGTAACAAAGCTGTTATCTGTACATGCATGTATACATGCGTGTCAAAATATAATAATTGTTATTGTTTACATGGACTCTAGGACAGTGAGTAGTAACTGCGACCGTAGGTTGACAAACTCGCTCTTGAATCGACTGATTCAGATTCACTTTTACTAAGACTCACCGCTGAGTTTGAACCTGAGTGAGTCTAGCTGAGGAAAATTCTAGAATTTCCAGCCCAAGTAATCTGGGCAGAGTATCATATTAATGAATCTGAATGTGATCGGGTAAGCCCGGCTGACTAATTGTTCTTGTGAGCCTTAGTCCGAGTGAGGCGGGATCAACAGGACTTTGAGCAAATGCTAGTGAACCCGATTACAATAGAATTCCGGTGTGTGTGAGTGCGACTGAGCCCACAAGTGTGTGCATTTTTTTTTACTCTTTTGTGTGAGTGAGTGGGTGAGTTCTGGTCATGGGACACTTTCAATTTTATCGCATATCTGGGCCATCTGATCAATGAGGCCCGTGTAGTACTGTGCGATGTTAGTGCACGTTAAAACCCTGCAGATGGTCGAAATTGCCGGAGCCCTCCACTACCGCGTCTCTCATAGTCAGATCATGATTTTGAGACGTGAAACCCCGGACATTATTATTATTATTATTATTATTATTATTATTATTATTATTGTTGTTGTTGTTGTTGTTGTTAGTAGTAGTAGTAGGAGTAGTAGTAGTAGTAGCAGCAGTAGCAGTAGTAGTAGTAGTAGTAGTAGTAGTAGTAGTAGTAGTAGTATTGGGCCAACTGATCCTTTGTGTAAAGGTCGATACAAGAGATACGCGGAGCTTTTATATAAAATGGGCTTTACGTGTTCTTATACAGGACATCGTAATATGGGAGGCAGTTATGAGCGTGCTGTAAAGGAGTGGCAAATGTATAGCTATTCAGTGCAGTGTGTGTTTGGCACTGTATTGATGGTTTAACACAACCCATTCATATTGCAAGTCACTTTGCGCGCGCTCAATCTCGAAATATATGTACGCACCGCTGACCAGTCAACATGAGCTGTAGTGCGGAGTACCGGGCAATGTCCAGCCACGGCTAGTCCCGAGAGGGCCAGGAAGATGGATGCTACCGGCAGTGCACGCAATGCCGCAAGGCCCTTAGCGTGAAAACATAAAGAAAAGATTAACAACGTTGCAGTTGCATTAAAATCAATGCAAAAGAATCCTGCATAACACGAGGCACCTGATCACTAACGTGAGAGAAAAAGCGAAGTTTTAATCGGTAACGTGCGATAAGAACATGACACATCGTGCCATAAAAGAAACATTAAAACTATTCCATTCAAGTATGCGGAGGGGGGGGGGGGGGGGGGGCATTAAATTCGCCTCGTATATTTACTTGATAGAGAAGGGAGGAGGCGCTGCGATAAATCTTTAACCCCCCCCCCCCCCTCCCAGGAAGCGGAACCCTGCGCCCGCCTATGTCTTCAAGTTGCTTGTAAGATACGGCTTTGTAGGTGTACGAGGTAAAAAAAAAAACCAGCTTTTCAGGAGCCTGGGATGAGCGCAGAAACACGTACTTAAAAAGAAACACAGTGTTCTTAAGGGAAACTAAAGGGAACTATTAGGTCGAAGTTGATTGTTGAAATGGCTGTCCAGAAACGTCGCAGTGTTACTTTTGTGCCAAGGAAGGGCTTATTTTGGAATGAAATCACGTTTTAGTGGCCTGCATCGGGTTAGCGCCCTTCAATTTACCCTCCTGAAGAAGTGGACCGACTCACGTCACTGTTGCCATGCGCAACGTCGCCCAGCTTTACTACGTGGTCGCTAACACTAGTAGACGGAACGAAAGCAGCGGGAGCCACAGCAGCAACAACGGCCATTGATCAATATCCTGCAATTGGCTCCGAGATGGCAGACGTGTTTTGGTTCAAGTGCGCCCCGCTGGATGGCACGACCTGTCCAGTTTAACCAGGTGAAAATCGTTTTTTTAAACTACTCGCACCATTCTCCATAGTAAGGTCCGGTTGGTTCCCTTTCTTCATGAGTCGAACAGAAACGAACAAGCAGCATTTTATTATGTGTCTTGATGCACCACAGGTTTTTTATTTAGTGCTGCTAGATCGATTACAAGTGTTTAATTGTAGGTGGTTCGTCTGACGTCAACGGTATCATTTTGATAATGACCTACTGCGGCACATGTATTCTTGTGCATTTACCTTAATTTCTCGATAAGTAGGGCACTACTGTTGATAGTACTGTCGTTTTAGTTGAATTATTATTTGACTCTATTGTCTATTCAAGTGTTACGGCTTCTCGCGCTGGCAAATCTATCTTAATCATTAACGAACTCACACAAAAAGCAGTCTTTGTTGCGGAATATGTTGGCTTTCTTTAACAGTATACGCTTAAAGAGAAGTGGAGCACGACAAATGATGAAGTTCCTCATTTTGTTGACACTATATCACTGATATTTCTGAATTTTTTCCTTACAACGATGCTTAAGGCGAAATGGCAACAAAATGTCTGCCACAGTGGACTGCCACACACTCCCGTATTCGGACATCCGTATAGGGACGCTCTCTAGACGGTACGATTGCGCCCAAGATCGAACCATATAGCCCTGAATGCATACTCACTTGTACGCTGTGCTGTGCCATAGTGCTCTTCAGGGCACCTCTGTCACGCGCTTCGCCTGCACGTTGAATCGAGACGGGCTGCAGAGAAGCAATGGCGCGAGATCTACTTCGCGCACTCAGGTGGTCGCACAGTAGATCCATACCTCAATGTAGCTCTAGCTTAGAATTTGTTTTTTTTTAATTTTTTTTCTTCCCGAGGGAAGGACGAAAAAAAAGATAAGAAAGCGAAGGCAAGGGTCTGCGGACGATCCGAAGCACACAGCGGGTGTCGCTACGTCTCTGTTCTTTTGATGGTGTCCGCCACGGTCACGAACACCGACAGCTCGCGCATTTACTTTTCCTTATTTACTTATTTCCTGATAACGACTAAGCCGCTCTTTTAAGCCCACCTCTACTGAATCGTCCTTTACTAGAGGTGAGTTTTACTTTACTTTTATTCGGAAAGGAAGTTTTATATTCGGAAACGCCGCGTGTGTTTGCAAAGGCGCGCGACAGGTGTGAGCAAGCAGACGACGTATAAGTACTGGCTGCCCACCAAGTCATCGATGTTTCACTTTGTCACTCTCGTTTATGCTTGTAGCTGTTGTAACGGTCATCTTTGTTCTCTTTGTACTTGTAACAGAAGGGGAGATGTAGACTGGCGTAATTTAACTGTTTCATGCAGAACAGTTTTCGCAAGTAAAAAAGAAACCTCACGGGCAGCCTCTAATGCGTTCGCCGATGACGACTCAGGCGAAAGCCATATTTCTTGTTTTTTTTCTTCTCACACTTCCACTCTGAAGCTTTTTGCACGTCACGTGGTGCAGCCTCACGTATAGCGCTCCTCCTGGTTTGGCCATCTCTTGATCAAGCTACGTTGTGATGCGACGATGTCATCATGTGACGACATCGTCATAATGACGTCCCATTTTACTGATTTGTAACGTCATGATTACGTCACAGGATTGCGACATACGCCATTGCAGCCATGTGACTTTAGGTATACGCGGACGGCACACATACATTCACCTTAGTATCATGCAATTCAAGTTCTGACTAACCTGTATTATTCAGTTTTCGTTTTTACGATTTGTGATGTCTCGTTAGGTATCGTCAGGTCTCGTCAAATCTTGCAAAGTCTTTTAGCGAAAACTAGCCTTCTGGTTTCCTATGGGTTCGTTTCCTAAGAAGTTACGTCAGCGCGCCTCGACCTAGGGCGCGTATGATGTAATGTGACCGTGCTCTGACGTGACAAAACAAGAACTTCGTAGGACCTGGGGAACTCAGATCTAGAGAGCCGGAGGTCAGCTTGATGGGTCCGCCTACGACAGGACCGGCAGTCGAAGTCCCGCCGTGATGTCGTGGGCCCTTCGGGTGGCTTAGAGTTGAGAGTGGGGATTGCTGTTCTTCAGGGATTTCTTCCATTGCTCCTTCGGGATGGGTGGAGAAACGTTAAAAGGCCAGTAGACAGGATCCGACTATTTTTTAACACCCCCAAAGAAGCTCGGCAATTCGTAGACTGCATGAGAATTGAAACTTGAGCAAGTTGCTACGTATTCATCTTTATTTTAGCAGCGCAGTGAAGGATGAGGACTAGGAGAATAAGGTGGCCCCGCCGCGGTGATCTAGTGGCTAAGGTACTCGGCTGCTGACCCGCAGGTCGCGGGATTGAATCCCGGCTGCGGCAGCTGCATTTCCGATGGAGGCGGAGATCTTGTAGGCGCGTGTGCTCAGATTTGGGTGTACGTTAAAGAACCCCAGGTGGTCGAAAGTTCCGGGGCCCTCCACTACGGCGTCTCTCATAATCATATAGTGGTTTTGGGACGTTAAACCCCACATATTATCATCAGTAGAATAAGGTTCACATCATGGGCCCATGTTATGCGCCTTCTTTTCTTAGTCCTCGTTCTTCAGTGCGCTTCTAAAATCTAGATGAATTCAGAGAGAACGAGGTGATCACGTTTCCCGGATATTATAGTTGTGATTTTTTTATTACAACTTAATTTTTATTGAAGAAACTTATGAAATATGTAGGTAACCGCGTGCCTGCGCATCTTCACAACCACAATATGATGACCCCCCCCCCCCGCACGTGATAAGCCTCAGCTCAACACAAGGTACGCAGAAAAAAAAAACTATAGAAATGAAAGTTATGATATCACAAAGCACTATAAGGCCACACATCTAAAAAAAACAATTTTTTTTTCCCTTTTGACAGTGCAATGGAAGGCACGCTGACGCACTCACTACCATTCTTGGCCACCTCTGCTGCTTCTACTATTTCTCGCGCTTTAAAGTTTGCGCGACTTAACCGTCCACTTCCTGCACTCCTTTCCTACGCCTGATCAATCCTCCTTTCCCGCACAGTGACGCAAGGTCGCCGATAGGCGACTTGACGTAGCACGCAGGTCGTCGATTGGTCTAAACTATTCACGAACACGGGGCTACACTTTCCCCTCCCTGTGAGAGAGAAGGGTGGCGAGACCGCGCGAAATTTTGAAACCAGTTGAAACCGATGTTCTAACCCCTGTAACTTCCTTAATATAACACGTATTCGCAAAATTCGTGCGGCAGCATGTTCACAAAGCAAATGTGCACATATTTCTTTTATAACAATCTTTAAACTTCGGGGTTGTTTACCAGCCCTTTAATGGCTGAGCGAAGCCAGAGCATGAGTCATGGCCGAATTCGGGGCATGACTGCTAGTGGTCATGGTTTTATTCTATGAAGGGACCGAGGAGTGGGATACGAATGGGTTTGTAGAAGCCTGAGTGTGCCAGCTCGAACTCGAAGTTTGTTCAGTTTTGGTGGTGGTGATAAAGGTGGGTGGGGGGAGACATTTTTTGACAGCGCTAATCCGTTGTGATTAGCGCGCGCGAGTGTGGCTCACCTATAAAATATTCTAACAGCACAAAAAGACAGACCCCCACGGGAAACACACCGTGCGTGGTTCACCGTGTGGTGCTATATACGGAGCACGGAATCGGTACTTAGCGGTATTCCGTGGCAGGAAGCACATCTGACTTTAACGCACTGTTTATCTATGTCGGCTGTTAGCCAATCGCATGCTACGTACCCGCTGTTCTACATCAAACAGCAAGTGCCTGACGCACTGAAGAGTGTCAACATAAATCTCTGTATGAAAAGAAGGTGACTCAAACAAATGGCAAGTCCGCGCTGGTGCTCGCAAGCTCTCTTTGCCGTATACACAACTGCAGCATATATGTTCATAGCGGTGTCTGATTGGACATTAGCCGGCTTGCCCACTCCACAAAGTACCGGCGAAAGCACTCGCCACGCGAGCTTTCAGGCTAGGATGGCTTCAGTATCACGTTGTCCATGCTGAAAGGTGAAACGCGAGAGCTAAGAATGATCAAAGCAGTTCCTTCACCTTGTATGGTCACGTTCACTTGTACAAGGGCCGACGTTACGTCGTGTGGAAGTACGGGAGGGACATGATGCTCGACACGCGTCGCCCTTTTACTTTGAGAACACAAGTATACGCACACATCCTAGGTCCTCCATTCAGGCTCTCCCTGAAGAGCAACTTCGTGTCTCGGTCCCAGGTGGCTTCATGCTTGTCGACTCGTGTCTGCGTCTGCGCTTTGGCCTCACTTCTTTGCTTTGAGCTTATACGCTGACAGCGCTGCGCAACGAGCGGCAGGAAAGCTTTTGCATGGTCCATACTGGACAGGCAGCTACGATTAGCATTACAAAAAAAAAGTGAGTGAGGGAGTTGTTTACTGTTCCTCGGCTAGTGGTAACGACTAAATTTTCTAGATTTTTTCCCTGTTCTTTCTAACAGCGACAGTCCAATATGTTATTTCGATTTCGCATATCCACGTACGAGAATCCGCCTTCCTTAAGGTGCCACTGCGCGTGTGCCTTTCCTTTGTACTGTTTTGCCGTCATAATGTCGTCATGTTGGGATGTTAAAGAAACCGACAACTGGCCAGACGGTGTGATTCGATCGTAGCGGAAATGAATAGGCCATGAAATATAGTCAATGTCCCAGCATTTTTTTTTCGCATTGTCGGTAAGATTTATAATTTTTAATCGTACTTAAAAGTAACAAAAGCCACCATGTAGCGCAACCTAGCGGGAAAAAAATGAAGCTGGATTATGAAATATGGAGTTAATCACTTTTCTGTACGTAGTTGCTTACCTGAGCTCTCATGCACGCCAGTCCTCGAAATTAGAGCATGTATATTATTATCCAGCCCCGCTCAACTCTGCGCGGCGTATACGACGGGAAAGAAGTTGCACAGTGAGAAGCGGCGCTGCCGGCGCGGCCGCCAATGGACCAAGTCGAGCTGCGGCGCATGCGCGCGGAGTGCACGCATGCGCAGTAAACCACCAAGCTCAAGCGCGAATCACCCTCGCGCTCACTCAGTTGCAGCATATATATGAGTATACGACTTTATATTCGCTGGAGATGATATAAAAATTCTGATCACGAATGTTTCGCAACGTTTTTCCACTTTACCACTCCGTGGTTAGACTCACTCGCTCCTAAAAAAAAATGGCACTATAGAAATTGCATCTTTACCAACTAGACGAACAGGCTTGAAAGTGGTTGAGTTGGTATATACGATGTGTCATGGCTTATAACACATAGAATCATATAGATAACAAGAAAACGTCGGCTTAACAGCCCAAGACTGCGGCGCCCATAATCATCAGCGCCCACTCAAATAAATGTGTGATTGCATTAAAGGGGCAAACGCAGAAATCAAGAGCCACTTCCTTTACCCTTTTGCACTTTGCGTGAAAATTGTGTCGCATATGTACCATCAGGTACATATTGGTGACAGGCCAGCCCTCACTTTTGTGCAATCTATACCTCCAGAAAGGCTCGCAATATCAAAGGGGCCCTGCATCACTTTTTCAAGTGAGCATCGAATGCCTTCATTAACGGAGCTTATTGCCTCACGAATCGACCGCTGCTTTTTTCTTTTCAGAACCGGTCAAGTACGAGCGGGAGATTTGTCGCATGTTGCTTAGCCGATCGCACAGGGGGAGACGGTCAACCCCCTAGTCACCTGAGACGTGGAGGCGCAAAGTTTGCCCCCATACATTGAGTTAATAGAGAGGAGGGACCCTGCGAATAACCTTCCACCTCCCCGCCCGCTGAAGGTGGACCCTGCGCATGCCTAGCACGCTGTAATTGCATTCTTCGTTCCGACGCGTGTGCTGCAAGCTAAGCTGGAATGGATGACCATGCAGGGGTAAGGAAGTTGCGTCACGCGTGCGCCATGACTTTTGGAATTTTATTAACAGCGAAGCTTGTTAGGCCAGCCGAATTTGTGTAGCCTATCAGAAAACGGGTATGAGCCATGAACAAAATAGAAAAAAGAAGACATCGTTATCATAAGCAGGCATGTGGCACAGAAAATGGATTAAGTTCACTTGTCACCACTGGTCCAGTAAATAAGGAGGCACAAATTAGCTTATGGTCCATACGTCCATCCGTGGACCGCCCATCCATCCGTCCATCCATGCATCTGTCCAACCGTCCGTCCGCGCGTACATCCGTCCATCCGTCCGTCTAGTGAACACTCAAAGTACCACCATCTCACATATTTTTATCATATATTCATCATATAGAAGTACTGCCATCCAGAGGACATTCCAAGGACTAAATGAGAGGTGGCTACTTACTACTACTACTACTACTACTACTACTACTACTACTACTACTACATACATCATGGACGCACGACCCACGTCACAAAGAGGTTCGCCATAAAGCAGAAAGAGTGCAATAATTCATTATGTCATCCTTCTCGTTCTTTGTAGAAGCGTGCTACCCGCCGTACGTTTCCGCGAAGATCGAGCAATTTTTTATGTTGTGGCTGACGACGATGAAGAATTAGGCCTGAACCGTTTCTAATGGGTTGGAGCATTCGACGACCCATTCTTTACGCAATTCACATTATGGGTCACCTGGTTGTTCGTTTTTTGTTTGTTCTAAAACTTTTTATTACTCATATTAACACGATTTAAGTTCCCGACATGAAGTCTGCCTAAGGTAAGTTTGCAAGTTTACATGCACCGACGTGGCTCAGTGGTAGAATACTGGCGCTATTGTTGTTTTTTTTCCTCTTTCGTACGATGGTGGTTACGGACACCAGTGATGGGGGACAACTACGGCACACGCGACTCTTGTTGTGATCTCATAAGAGCTTTCGCTGTAAAAGACATGGCATAGTCAGCCAAATTGCCCCAGATTTTTGCCGAACACAGTTTGGAATTTACAAAGTGGCCTTTCATATTTAAGTTTAAGCACACAGTCTGTGGTTCCTGCATTTCTGAGCAAGCCTCGGGGCAACTAGCGTGGGCGTCGCCAGTCGAGCCGCAGTATCGCATCCACGCAGGGACGCCCATGTCAGCGCGTCTGCCATGCGATGACGGGAGGAGTCCTGGTTATCCGCAGCTGCCCGTGATGCTGTTCGCGTACCAATTTCCATCCTGGCATGATAAATACAGTGAAGGTTTGTTTGAACAGATTTCATTTTGCCGCGTTATCACCAGTGGTGCCAATTTAGCGGATTCCCCGATAAGTCTGGCGGACTTTATTTTATATTGACGGGGAAAAAATCTGTCTAGCGGCTAGCGGATTTTCTGACGGGCCATTTTTGTACACAGCGGGTTTCTGGTGGATACCTC
Source organism: Rhipicephalus microplus (assembly GCF_043290135.1). Lineage (NCBI taxonomy): Eukaryota > Metazoa > Arthropoda > Arachnida > Ixodida > Ixodidae > Rhipicephalus > Rhipicephalus microplus. Next base: position 77,512,897 of record NC_134702.1, on the reverse strand, counting down.
ACGCAGTGGACCGATTCGAAATCGCCCTGCAAGAAACCATTTCCGTGTTTTCTAAAAATGCGGAAATTGTTTAACTTCAGAGGCTCCTGTTCACTTGCTCCGCCTATCTCAGACAAACAGATCCGTGAGGTTTCAAAGCGGCGATCGCTTTCTAAGAAATAAATAACGGACGAGCTGCGATGCACCGATCTGTGGACTCTGCGCGTCCTCTGGTGTGAAGTTCACTCCTAAGGACGCCTGCAGCGAAAACCCGTTCGTTGAGCTGGCCAGATTTGCCATGTCGATGCTCGTGTTGCCGCATTCAAATGCCAAAGTAGAGAGGACATTTATTCAGCTTAACATAGTAAAATTCAAGCTGGGGAACAAGCTGAAGCCGGAAACAACAAATGCCATCCTGGCCGTAAGAGCGGGATTGAAGCGACACCAGAAAAGTTGTTTTGATTACGAACTTCCCGCGGCAGTTGTTAGTGCAATCGGGACATCTACAACGTATGTGCAATCAAGTCACCTGTCTGGTCCCTCAACAAGTACCAGCGGTCCTGTAGAGATGGTGCCAGACGACAACAGCGGCGACAAAGACCTCGATGTGTTTTTCGTTGACCTGTGAGTTGTTTTTTTTTCATCAGTGCGAACATAAATAACGTTTAGCCTCATCTGTGATGAGGTTCACCAATGACGACCACCGCAGCACTGAAGCCTCAAGTGTTCTAGTTAGACTCCTTGAAAGAGTATTTTATGTTATTTCAGCTCTCGTAGTTTTGGGGAGCTTTTAGGGATGATAAAGGTATTTATCATACGAAATTGCAGTGTTTTTGAATGAAATAGGCCCTAGAGGGAAATTTAGCGGATATGTTTTAGAATCTAGCGGGATCTGGCGGATTTCTCATTGCTTTTTAGCGGATGTCTGACGCTCAGCGATGGCAACACTGGTTATCACTGCTGGCATGCCATGTGTTCGTACCTCCACGACTTGTCAACAATGTTTCGGTCGCATGTGGTATACTGCATAGCACGATAGTTTGCAAAGAAGAACAATTTTTGAGACAGTATTTTAGTTCCTCGGAAGGTTCACTGGCTGTGCGCATGTACTACTGGGGCGCCGAAGTAGAAGCCTGCCGAAGTAGGTAGCACCATATATCATCGGCAGAGGGCTTTTTCATGCATATAACGTCGTGTTTTCAGCGCAGCCTAAGACATACCAGGGTCTTTAGAATTACGTATTTAAGTATTTTCTCTCGAAGGAACAATCAACCTAACACTTACGTACCGATGTTGCGCTTCAAATATTATGTAATATTTGCTTTTCGATCGACAATGTGAACCAGTATGAACGCAGCGACCAGTTGAAGATGGGTGCTTAGCAAGTACTTAAACTTTGGCCCTGTGGCTGAATCGTGTGACAGACCAAACTTTCTGCGTTCAAGTATCCAGAGAACCACTATCGTCTTAAAAAAAAAAAGCTGCGCCTTATTGAATTGATTTATTCAGAATGTTACAATTTACGAAAAGTGATCGATAATACTACAATATTACAAAAAATGACTTCCAGTACTAGTAGTCGGTTGCTTGTAACGTCTGCTATATGTGTAATTCTGGTTTCTGGTACTCAGCTGAAGTAGTTTTGCGTATCTGCAATGATTCGAAAGTTCACACGCTATACTCTTGGCTCGAGTGAGGCAGCTATTCCACGCACATAATGCGCTCATTGCCATTTGAACCGATTTTATAAAGCCTCATCCCCTGATGCCAACCCATCCCCTGGTGAAGGGAGGACCCCTCCCGAAACTGTTGGGAAATAAATATATTTATCCTTGTTGACAACGCTCTCGTTGTGCCATATCCCATTCCTTCTCGAAGACTTATTACTCCCACTATATATATATATATATATATATATATATATATATATATATATATATATATATATATATATATATATATATATATACATGTGTCACCTATAGCTAAAGCTAACAATACGCTAGAAACAGACGGATTATATGTAGTCTTCAGAATCGTCCAATTTTGCTGTTCCAAGGCAGGCTTGCGTGGCTTAAGCTTCACCGTTTTTTTTATTAGTGGAAGCAGTTTTGAGCGCTCAACCTTTCCTTTTTCACTTTTTTACTTATATTTTTCCCTCTCCCGCCAGCATCCCATATTTGATTGTCTACGTTGCGATAGTGAGCTATACATAAAATATATAAATGCACAAAATCAGGATGTTTGTTGAATAAGCATACAGTTGTTGCATGAATTGACGTACGAAGAGCTCGTGTGCCCAAACTTTTTCATGAAATTGGTATCACTACAAAAAAACAAAAAAACGAACGCAAAAATATTGATGTGTCTCCTATAATACGTACATGCTGTCTGTTTCTACGTGTTCTATGATGTCTTCATCGAGCGCGACAAACCGTGCGCACGCAGTACTGTGGGCACATTTTTACACAAGGGGTAAAAAAGCCCAAGAACCGTCGGCAAACAAAATAGCAATGTTATACCCCGCACTTCTTCGGTGGATTCATGAATGAGCCCTCGGCGCAGTGAAATGCGTCTGCGAATTCCTTCGTGTGGCGCAGGGGACCATTAACGCGGTCCCGGCCAGGGCTAGACGTGTCGTCTCCTGCTGGCGTTGCTGTCTGATTTACGTTCTCGCAAAAGGCGAGTGCGTAGTATATGAAGAACAACTGCCTCTGATCAAATTGTGGAGCTTTGGCGAAGTAGAAGTTGAGGGCTTCCTTTCGTGTCCAACTGTCGAAAGCCGTGAAGGCCACTTTGGCCGCCAGGAAGTCCAGCATGTCCGATGCCGACGTCTTCTCCGTGTGAGCTAGAGACGTAGTCACGCCGTAGCCAACAGAGGACGCCGTAAGCTCGGCGTAGCTCTGCCGCAGGCAGTTGCGAAGGTCTTCGAACACGGACGCAGGATCAGATGTGCTGGTATTGTAGAAGAATGCGTACGCCATCGAGTATATGTATCCCAACAGGACCCGGTAGATGCGAGTGCCGGCCCTGGCCACGTGAAAAGCGTGCAACTTCGGATCGTTCGACATGGCGGGGTCGAAGACCGGCAGTGGTATCTCGAGGTGTCTGAAGGAGCGACCGAAGGCGGGCCACGTGCGAAGAAAGCCGTGCGCCCATCCACTCCTGAGGTCTTCACTATCGCCTGTCTCGATGGGACCGCGCCGGCGCTTCACGGCTCGTTGAAGCCAGAATAGGACGAAAGAAGACAGAGACTTGCTCGAGTTCTCTTTCGTGAAGCCGTCGAAGTACTTGTCCCTGAACGTCTTGTTGAAGAAGCGCAGGGGCATCAACGGTTCCCACTTGACGGTGGCTAGCCGTCGCGCGGCGTGATCCGCGAACTCCGGCGAGAAGCGCCGGCGGAAGTCTCCGCCCAGGAACGTGAATAGCGTAGAGTTGAGATGATCCATAACGAGAAATTGGAGCACCTTCCAACTCAGCTTGACTACGGAACGGTCGTACGCGAGAAGCGTCACGAGCTCTGGCTCGAAGCGGTCCAAGAGTCGGAGGCAATATTGAGCTACTGATAGAGGTTCCGGAAAACGAGGATTTCGGCCATATGCAATGGAGGCCAGATGGTGTCGCACCGCGTCGTTGCCGATGAGTGGGGACAGCGCCAAGCCGATGCGGAACGCCAGGTAGTTGAGTATGTCGGCCTTCTTAAGCAACTGGTCGACCTTGTCGCTGAAGCTGGCCAGGTACTCAAAGTTGGGCGTCTCGACCAGTTCGTTGAGTGCGACTATCTTTTCGCTGAAGGCTTCCTGGAGGAGCAGGGACCAGACCAGCACACGAGATGCTGGCAGGTTGTCGATGTGCGTCGTCGTACACTCGCTCAGTGGATGGGTGCAGTCGGCGGCTCGCTTGGCCGCGGTACGTCTCGCCAGCTCCATCTCGACAGAGGCCACATTGGTGGTCAAGGGCTTGTGGAGGTGGTTCATCAGCACACTGTGCGCCTTCGTCAGAAACATGAACTCGGCATGCGGTAGACCACCCTCGACGTGGCCGACAAGCAATCTGGGCTCGGAGATGGAAATGGCTGGATGCCTCGGCAAGTTTGGCTGTTCATCGATGGCCAGGTGGAAGAGACTGTCCTCACCGAGCACTCTGTGCAGGCTGCCAACGCTGATGGAGACGTCGTTGGATAGTATGTGGTCCGAGGTCGAGTAGGGCCAACGTTGCAATCCAACCGCGTAGAACAGCATGGTGGTGAGATCAACGAAGAGGCCCACAGGCGGCGCGAGACAAGTGTCGAACAATAACTTGGCAGCCGGCAATTCGTTGTTCTTCCAGCCGAGAACGCTGATCAGAAAACGCGAGTAAGCGTCTAGAATATCGTCGTCCATGGACGTTCTGTCCTGGCTGCTGCCTGGTTCATGCTTTCGCATCCAGGCCATGCAGACGTAAGCGTAAAAGTCGTTGCACGGGTCCACGGAGGCGTTGACACTGTCTAAGATGCGTTCGGCCTCGTGGTCACACTGCAGCGACGAACAGAGGTCGCGATCCGCATCCCCCACGTCGACGAATGCTGCTCTCTTCGACGCCGAAGAAGACGCCGACGAGTTCTCAAACTCTTCGTCGGTGAAGTTCACGACGAGGTAGATGGGCTTGGGTCGCTTAGGCACGATCAGGTAACTGAGGACGCCCATGGCCACGATAGTGAGGGCGATAAGCAGGGACGAAAAGACGGTGTAGTTGCAGAAGCACACGTATTGCCGATGTGTTATCAGCGCTCGCGTATCCAGCATAGCCGCTCGAAAGGGGTAGCTCGTGACTGAGGCCAATCGGCGGATTTAAACGACGACGACGACGATGATGATGATGGCGTAAATGCATGCCTCACACACACTCTCAGAGACTGGCTAGGAAACGTATAATGAGAGGGGATCAAGTATTACTTGTCAACCTAATCAATTAGAAAGTGGTTAGAAGAAAATAAATTTTACTAATTCAGAGATACGCAATGAAAACCACCTTGAGGTAGTAGGTTGATTTTACTCTTTTTATGGATTATACTCATAGCCATTGTGTTAAAAGTGCCCACTGCTACCAGATTTTGGTCCAGAGCACCCAGGAACAGGATTTTGGCACAGTACTCAATGAAAACAGGAAATTTAGGAATACTACTACTACTACTACTACTACTACTACTACTACTACTACGCCCCGCCGCGGTGGTCTAGTGGCTAAGGTACTCGGCTGCTGACCCGCAGGTCGCGGGTTCGAATCCCGGCTGCGGCGGCTGCATTTCCGATGGAGGCGGAAATGTTGTAGGCCCGTGTGCTCAGATTTGGGTGCACGTTAAAGAACCCCAGGTGGTCTAAATTTCCGGAGCCCTCCACTACGGCGTCTCTCATAATCATGTAGTGGTTTTGGGACGTTAAACCCCACAAATCAATCAATACTACTACTACTACTAATAATAATAATAATAATAATAATAATAATAATAATAATAATAATAATAATAATATATAACATCTTCGGCAGTGCTACAAGAACCCGTTATGTCGTTTTAGCCTCATGGCACACGTGCGTCCAGTGGATTACGGCCTGTCTGGAGGCGCGCGCCTGCCGTGCGGCCGTTGTAAGGAGCGTACTAAAAGTACACTCTATACAGCCGAGAGATGGTCGGCGCATAGTTAGCATACCCCCAGCTGGGCGAGGGATGGCGCTGCTCCCACGCTGGTGCAGTCATGTCGGCGTGGTTAGAAAGAAACCGGGCACAGAAGAAACAGCAATCACGCGTTTTAGCGACTCGGTGCTACTGGTGTATCGGTTGGCGCTTGCGGAAGGTTCGTGGGAATGATACCGCGGCGGCTTTTTCCCGCGGAGGGCCGTGGTGATTCGAACGTTGGCGACGCTGTATTCGCAATACATTTATGTCTTATGTTGTTTGAGTGTATCAATAAGAACTGACAAAAAATGAACCCAAGCAAGGTATAGGGATGCTTTTAGAAGTAATCGTAACGTGAACGCCCACCTCTTCTACCTTCTTGTGTTGGTATTTAGAGGAGGTCGTTCTATATACCAATGAACACAACTGGGTTTTTCCCGGCTTTTTATGTTTTATTCTTACACAGCAGGCGATAAGAAAGTTCAATTATTCGAATGGAAGTGGTGCCGTCTCGAATGCGTTTAATGTTCCTCCAATGTCCTGAGATCTCGGCCTGTACTTTCGAGATCCACACCGGAAGCGATTACAAATAAGGAAATAATTGAATAAGGACTTGCAAGCGACTCTTGTTTACGACTTAGGTGTCTGCCAGTGGCGCATGCAGTTCGGCGTCCATAAACCTTGGTGTATACATGGTTGAGATCTGCTCCGTGAGATGCCGCAACGGTCCCCGCTGCTCACATGCGAGAGTGTGTGATATTTCAATAAACTTATGCAAATAATTTTCATGAGTTATTATGACAGTTGAAAGGTTGATCGGTATGTTAAGTAAACTTGTAATTCGATGCCTTATGTAACCATTGTAACGCTTGAACTGAAACAGAACCACAAATTTCGAACCAGTTTCATTTTTATAATACCTTTTTGAATATTCGGGAAACCCGAAATAATTAGCCGCTCTATCTCTTCTCGCTCGTCTCAATAAATGGAAGTGACAAATATATGCTGGGCGTGGGTAAAGCGCTTGAGCGATGTGCTCTTTCCATTTGTTGTCATCGAAACAACCAGTTAGTCACTTATAACCGAAATGGTAAAAAAAATGGCAGCATATCCACGGGGTGAATGATGGAAGCTGAAACGTGTGGCCCCGGTGTTTAGCAGTGGGCTCAACCCTATGTGGCACTGAAGACAATCATTGGTTAAATGTTTGTGCTTTCTAATGAGGTTAGACTCTCGCCGACAGCGGGGCGAACGTGCTCCCGCAATCGTCACGTTGACGCTGTCGTGCACGCTATGGGGCACGGCGTTGTTGCAAGCGTTTGACATCGCGAGCGGCGGCGTGCTTTGCAGGATCCGTCCGTCACCGGCGCTTGCATTCCCGTTCGCGATTTTGCGCGGCTTGGAAGACTGCCGGATCAGGTTTTGCCGTCACTCGGCATCCCGGGCCCGTTTTTAGGGGCGAAGCTTCTTATGCCGTGGCTCGTGCGTGCTATACGTAAATATTCGGAGCATGAGTTGGTTGGTTGGTTCCTCAACAACTTGGCGCAACCCATCTAGAGGGATAGGCCGTGAATGGGACGGTGCCTTGCTTTTTAAATTAGTTCACTTTTTGAAAGGAAGGGTTGAATTCACTAGGTAATATAAGTAATAAGTTAAATGTATTAGATTTCTAAACAAACAAAAGCATTCTAAAGGATAACATAATAAACACACACACAAAAAACATATACGTAAAACAACTGAATTTATCTATGTTTAGCATTCCATTCATTTAGATCCTCGTAAGAAATTTGTAACAGCGGTAAAAACGCTCGTGGCTGAAACCAAATGCGATTGCGCCAAATTAAAGGATCACCGGAGACATGCTTTCGGAGTGCCTTCATCGTCTTCTTCTTTCCCACATGCTGATTTAGGTTTCCTGCGACATGCAAAGATGGGTCCTTCAGCTTTTTAATGTCTTCGGGAGAGCACGTCGAAATGCAGCTTGCCCTGCGGCGGTGTTGCCTTTTACTTTTCTCTGCTTGCCCCGTTTCAGTTCCCCAAGGCGTTTAGGAAAGGGGCTTCGGATCCACCAACTTCGTCAGCAGTTTGTTTAGCTGTTTTCTTCACTTTTAGTGGACTTGTGCAGAGTAATGGGCTGTACCGAATTTCTGTGGAGCATAATCGTTTATGATGATGGTGACTATGCGTGCCTATATGCAGGGTGTTCCACGTAGCTTTAGCAAGAGTTTAAAAATATGCCGGAACACGTAATCACGACGCGACCAAATGCATGTTACTCACTTTTGCCTGGAGCTAGTCGGACTATTTTTTGTGTTCTCAAATACTGTTTAATTAGATATGTTTGATTAACTAAGTTTAAAAAAAACTAAGATAGAAAAAAATTTCAATGAGAAGGTTATAGATCGGTTTGCAAAACGTCTGATTAGACAGTTTTGAACTTTGTATCTGTTAGGTATTAGTGTTTTTCTGCTAAATGCAAATGCCCGCGGAATACAAAAATACCACGTGACCACCCCGCTCGCGCGTCAGTGCACACGATGATTCTAGTGCTCCCTAGCGTTCCGCGTACGAACGACACGATTCCCTCACACCCGATCATGACAGCGATAAGCAGTCACAGCGGTTATCTTTTTGTGGCTGATAGCAAAACGTGTTCATCGCAAAGCCACCACCATCGTTGCGGTCCTACTGAGACAGCATAATGGGGAAAATGCTACGGTCGTTCATACGCAGAACGTTAAAGAGCACTAGAATCATTGCGCGCACTGGCGCACGATCGGATTTGTCACGTGGTTTTTTTTTCTATTTCACCAACATTTGTAGTTAGCAGAAAAACACTAACACCGAAAAGATATAAAGATGAAAACTGTCTAATCGGACGTTTTGTAAACCAATCTACAACTTTCTCATTGAATTTTTTTTATCTATCTTCGTTTCTTGAAAAGTTAGTTAATTAAACATATCAAATTAAACAATATTAGAGAACAGAAAAATACTCTAACTCACTCCAGGCAATGGTGAGCAAAATGCATTATGTCGCGTCATGATTACGTGTCCCGGCATTTTTTAAAACTCTGGCTAAAGTTACGTGGGACACCCCGTATAATGCCCTTCCGCCACATTTTCTCGGACCCATCGGTTTTCAAGCGGTCATAGTTGACGAAGAAGTACGAGTTTCCTTTCAATGCCGTTTGCGATTATATTCAGGCAACCAAGCGTATACCTTTGTGATCTTCAATCAAAAACAAAAAAAAATTATTTATTACTCCCAAGGGCACAGTGAAGTAAACGCAGCTAAGTGGTAAACATAACACCTCAAATCTCAAAATTGCTCAACTTGATTTTTTTTTTCGTTTGCTCTTTTTATGTTGTTTTTATTTTTACATTAGTCTTATTATAATACCAATTCATTACACATAGTTAAAATGATTATAGATAAACTGCACTACACTTTCTTGGCCAATCCCCCTAAGTGGGTATGAGCCAACCTCCCAGGGAAACAAAACAAAACAAAACTTGGACTGCATCCCACCTTCCTTCACCACACAAGTGAGTGTTTCTGCTGCTATCAGTTAGTTCTAGACGCGCTTTTATGTGCGATGAGCTTGTTTAGAATTCCTATTCTGGCACGTAATTCAGGAAATTTCACCGAGTCCCGACAGCTTGGGCTGGCACGGTGCTGGCATACTAATCATATAGCTTAGCGAAAACAAACTGCGACAGAACGAGTGGGTGTGTTCGCTTATCGCAATAACCGGAGCTGGTGCACGAAAACCTGTCGTAGCCGACAACTGTCTCTTCATAGGCCTAACCGTGGGCCTAACCCTGTTGGTGCGATTGGTTGTTCGGTGGGGATTTGCGTTGAACGCTCGGAGTAGTAGGACGTACTGTGCATCGTTTCCCGAGTCTTTCGGCATTTTTGCTGTGACGCGTCCTTACCGACCAATAATTTATGTGCGAGTGGCTGCATGAAGTTATGGGAACGCGTGGATACCACCCTCTACACTGGATTTATCAAGATCCTCTCAGGAGCATCTGTTGACCCGGCAAACGCCACTTGCCACCCCGAGCCTAGCTGGCTCAGCGCGCGTCACGCTACTCGCATCATCGTGCCCCAGCCACCCACTGGTATGGAGTGCGTCGTAGAAGGTCATACCATCCCTGAAGAGGAATGGTCGGATGATTCCGGGCAATCGCCCGGCTATCGTGCCCAGATGTAATGCATAGACGAACTTTGTGTGGCGTAAATGTGTGTGCATGTAAACATCAATTGGTGAAATTTGGAAATGTTTGTGCGGACATCCGAGGAAGAGAAGGACGATGACAAGAAGCCGAGCCAGTGACAGTCGGCGACAGGTGGCGACGGGTGACACAAGAGGGAAAAGGGAAGATAAAGAAGAGAGGCGCGTGGGGAACGTGCAGAGAGTGGAGCAAGACCTAACCGAAGGACACACTGAACCTGGGCGCTGTCCTTGGAGGTTTCGTGACCGTGCTAACAAATGTCCTTGTGCTCGCCTGGTGGTGCTGACGGTGGCTCCAGCTGGAATACGCCGTACCAGGGCGCTGCCTGTGGAGCTCCCCTTGCCGGACCAGGGCGCTGTCCGTGGAGCTCCTCCTGTCTTTTCCCTAGTGATCGAGCTCCGGGAGCAGAGGTACCTATCCCGGGCTACCGACACCGGGTGCGGCGCCTGCTACGTCAGCGTGCGCGACAAGGACGGCAGGTTCCGGATTGCCGCCGCCACCTGAGACGGCTGAAAGCCATCTACGAACGTGAGGCCTGGCGGAGACTTGGTCTCCGGTTGCGACAGCCCACGCCACCTGCGTGCCTGAGCTCATTACGGGCAAGTGTCGTCGCTTTCGTGGACTGTCGCCTTCTCGGGACGCCGGTTCAACCTACTGTGAGCTATCTTACAGCCACGTAGATTGGACAGTAGCCACTCGGACTTTAGGCAGATTAAGTGTGTACTTCTGTGCTTGTCTTTGTGATAGCCGATCGAGTCGTTTGTTCTTAAATATGTTGTTCAAGATCTACTCCGCCGTCATCTCATATCGTTCTTTTCGTTGACCACGCACGGGCAAGCGTGACGAACCACCCCTGTCGTTACAATATTATCCGGCGTCCGCGACAGGGCTAAGCTCTGTCGTACATCTTTGAGCCTCACGTTGCTTGTGGCTTGTGTGTGTTGGATGACGATGGACGATAAGAGAACGCTCGTTGAGCTAGGAAAGCAGATGGGACTCCGTGGAGAGGCGTTGCTGGGTTAGTGCAGGGCAGAAAGGAATGAGAGACCAGCGAGCTAAAGAGCGGGAAGAAGCTAAGGTAGTGGCACAGGAGGAATACGCGAGAGAATTGGCGGGCATGGAGGCAGAGCGGGTGCTCCAGGAAGCACGAAGGAGTGTGTTAGAGGCAGAACAGATGATTACAAGAACCACAAGTAGCGAGACCGCGGTGGCCAGAGTTTGCGCAGCCCTCACAACATGATTCTTCCGTTTAACGAGGATAGGGAAGAGCTAGATGCTTACATCAGGAACGACGCCGACGGGAACTTCAAAACCAAGACAAGCCCGTTCTTCAACCGAGTGCGTCAGAGAATGCCCGTGCCGCTATGCCGGAACTCCAACCCCAAGTTAAGTCACGTCCACCTCGGTTACGTCTGCAAGCACCACTCCCCCGATAGCCGCGAGACTTCATTCATACCGTAGGACGGCCAAGAACGCCTACCGACTGGGCAAAAGTGCCACCGTGGCAATTGCATGACGTCCTGCATTAGGCAGTGTCATGTATGCGATAGCGCCACGTATTGTCGATAGAGCGGCCAGCCCAGCTACCAGTAATCATGTGACCCGACGGCGATCGGTATAAAGCTGCATGTCTAGGCTGCCACCCGGGCTCACCCTTTTCATTTGCTGTTGTACCGTCATACTTGCGACAATATGTAACAATAAATCGTTTTGCTACTCTACGTTCGTCTCCAAACATTGGACATTACATCTGGCGACGAGTTGATTCGAACCTTCAGCGGCGTCGGCAGAACAGAAGAAAGGTTCTACCCTGTTTGAAGTTCCTGGGGTGGTCGCTGACACATAGCGAGCTACTGGAACAGCAGGAACGGCAGACCCAGTCACGCAAATAGTAGGAAGAATTGGCCACATGGAGCCTTTTGACCACTCCTCAAGCTACTGGACTTCATACGACGAGCGGTTGACATCGTTTCTCCACTTCAACAAAGTACCGGAGGCAGACAAGGTTCACGCGTTCCTGAGCCTAATAGGGGCGAAGACGTACACTCTACTCAAGTCACTTACCACCCCTGACCTTCCATCAAGCAAATCGTACGACACCCTCAGGCAATTGCTTGGCGACCATCTGGCACCGAAGCCTTCAGTAATTGGTGAGAGAGCCAAGTTTTATCGACGGTCTCAGCGTGAGACTGAATCCATTGCCGATTTTGTCGCGGAACTGCGTTCCCTCTCGAGTTCGTGTTAGTTCGATAATTTCTTAGACGAGGCACTGAGGGACAGATTCGTTTGTGGTTTACAAAGACAAGATATTCAGCGAGTGCTATTTGCTGAAGACAAGTTAACCTTTCAAAAGGCAGTCGAAAAAGCTTTAGCCTTGGATTCAGCAACAAAAAGTGCAGCAGAAGTGCATGGTTCAACAAGCGTCTCTGACTTACACCATGTAACTGCACAAAAGCCGGGGCATAAAGCAGTCGCAGTAAAAGATGCCAGCGAAAAGAAAGCGTCAAACATGTGTCGGCGGTGCGGTTCTTTTAAGCACGTGAGCAAAAACTGCAGACATGCGTCGGCGACGTGTTTCGGCTTTGGCAAGAAAGGGCATATCCAGCGTATATGTCAGTCTGATAACAACGCGAAGTTATCTCAGGCGCGAGCACGCAGCCTGAAAGTTCTTGACTGGGCCACAGAAGGGATGCTAAACGGCATGACGTGCTCGGCAAAAGATGCGATAAAAGAACGCCTGTTGATAAACAAAATTCCACTTGAAATGGAGTTGGACACGGGAGCAGCGGTATCCGTAATTTCTCGCAGGCAACAGCAACAGTTGTTCCCCTCTTTGAAGTTGTGCACGACAAGATTGCGTCTACGCACTTACACAGGTGCATTAGTCGAACCAGCAGGAGTGGCTGAAGTTGTTGTTGAACATAATGGGCAAAGTGTTCTATTACTCTTGTATGTAACTGAGCAGGGAGGACGGACACTTCTGGGCCGAGAGTGGTTACAGAACGTGCGCCTCGACTGGAACGCGGTATTTTCCTGCAACAAGCTCTGCTCTGCACGGGAGAAGACAAACAAAGAAGCAAATGTAGAGGTTAGCAAGCTTTTGCAGAAGTACAGTAACCTTTTCAGGGAAGAATTGGGATGCATCACAGAGAAGGCAGAACTCTTTCTCAAAACGGACGCTCATCCGAAGTTTTTGAAGGCGCGCAGTGTGCCTTGCGCACTGGTTCCAGCAGTGGAAAAAGATCTTGACAAAATGCAGTCAATGGGTGTGAACACCATTAGCCACGTGCGAGTATGCTACACCGGTAGTGCCTGTGGTAAAGAAAGACGGAAACATCCGCCTATGTGGCGACTACAAGACTACTGTCAACCCTATGCTAGGCACTGATCGCTACCCTTTACCACGCGTTGAATAAGTTTTCGCTGCACACAGTGGAGGAAAAGAATTTTCAAAAATTGACTTGAACAGGGCCTATCAGCAGGTAGTGATAGCGGAACCGGCGCGTCGTCTTCTGGCGATAAACACGACGAAAGGACTGTTCGCCACAAACCGGCTACCTTTCGGCGTGTCTTCGACGCCTGGTATTTTTCAGCGAATAATGGACACCATGCATGCCTAAGGGTCTCAAAGGTGTTGCACGCTATTTGGACGATATCCTAGTGACCGGAAGGACTGGAGTCGAACACCTACAGAACTTGGAAGCAGTTCTAACCCGTTTGGAAAGCCGAGAAGCTCGACTAAGAGCTGAGAAATGCGTTTTTGTTCAGAAGGAATTAACCTACTTGGGGCACAAGTTGAGTGCAGATTGCATACATCCCACGACGGACGAGCTTGATGCCATTATAGCCGCGCCAGCACTGGAGAACAAGCCGTAGCTTCGTTCTTTGCTCGGAGCCGTAAACTACTACGGAAAATTTCTTCCTAAACTGGCTACGCTAGCCCATCCCCTGTACAAACTCCTGCGTGACGATCAAGCTCGGGCATGGACCAGCGAATGTGAAAGGGCCTTTGACGACATTAAGGCTGCGTTGGTATTCCCGGAGGTGCTGGCTCACTATGATCCGCAAAGACCACTTCAAATGGCTTGCGACGCATCTCATTACGGGGTAGGTGCTGTGCTTTCTCATATTTTTGCTGATGGAACCGTTCGCCCTGTTGCTTACGCTTCAAGGACTCTGTCCAATGCTGAGCAGAAGTATAGCCAGATCGAGAAAGAAGCATTAGCAATCATCTTCGGTGTTAAGAAGTTTCACTACTATATTTACGGGCATTCGTTCACGCTGACAACGAATCATAAACCACTGCAGACTATTTTGGGTTCAATGTCTGGCATACCAACCTTGGCAGCAGCAAGACTTAAACGTTGGGCAGTGACGTTATCTGCCTACACGTACACCTTGAAGTTTCGACCGACAAACGAGAATCTAGAGGCTGACTGCTTGTCGCGCTTGCCGGTTCGTCGGGAATCTGCTAATGATGCAGAGGAAACGTTCTACTCGTGCAATCAATGCCAGTGACGCACAAGGATATTGCACGTGCAACCTCACATGACCAGCTTCTTTGCAGAGTACTCGAGCTCACAAGTATGGGGTGGCCTGACTTTACGGACGATGCGGAGTTCAAGCCTTTCTTCGACAGGAGGACACAGCTGAAAACACACTAAGGCTGTCTCCTGTGGGGAATGCGTGTAGTGGTGCCTGCAAAGCTGAGGTTTCTGGTGCTACAAGAACTTCACAACGGTCATCCAGGTATTGTGCGATCCAAAGAGTTGGCCCGCAGCTATGTTTGGTGGCCGTCAATTGACGCGGATCTCGAGTCTCATGCCAAAGGATGCAAACCTTGCCAGGAGCAGCGTAGTGCCCCTAACAGTGCTCCTTTGCACCCATGGTCGTGGCCAACATCCCCTTGGAAGCGAGTACACATCGATTTTGCTGGGCCTTTTCGGCATCACATGTTTCTAGTTGTGGTTGATGCACATTCTAAATGGCCAGAGGTGTGCATCATGAAAAATACTACTAGCACGGCAACCATCGATCGTCTTCGCGAAATGTTTAGCCGTTTCGGTTATCCGGTAACGATCGTGTCGGACAACGGCCCACAATTTAAGTCTGCCGAGTTCAAAACGTTTGTTCGAGAGATAGGAGCGCGCCACGTCACAACAGCGCCTTGTCACCCAAGTTCGAATGGCTTGGTAGAACGTTTTGTTCAGTCCCTAAAACCGGCCGTGAAGAAAGATTTAAATGCCGGAAACCTGCAGGCTAACCTTGACAGCTTCTTGCTTGCTTATCGAAATACACCTTACGCCACGACGAAAAAAGCGCCGGCTAACCTTTGTTCGGTCGCCGTCTTCGTTCCAAACTGGACATTCTCAAGCCAGAATTAGCAGAATTAGTTCGCCACCAGCAATTTATTCAGTCCAGCCTATACAGCTCCAAAGCCCGACAATTTGCTGCAGGCAACGGTGTTCTTGTTCGAAATCACAGGGGACCACCCAGATGGCTTCAAGGTACTGTATTGCGGCAGAAAGGACCTGTTTTGTATGCCGTCAAAGTACACACGCCACGGGGCCTGGCCATGTGGCATCGTCACCAAGATCAGCTTCTCTTGGGTGCATCTGACGTCTCCGATGATGAGGAGAACAAGGACACCTTCTGGGAGTTCTCGGATGCCACTGCGGAAACACCTACGGCAGCGCCCGCAGCCTCCAAAGCAGCACCACCAGTACGAAGATATCCAGTAGGCAGTCGACGAGCGCCAGATCGCCATCTTAATTTTGTGTAACTCTAGCTCCCCACAATTTAAGCGGGAGGAGATGGCATGTATGCGATAGCGCCACGTATTTTCGATAGAGCGGCCACCCAGCTGCCAGTAATCATGTGACCCGACTGCGATCGGTATAAAGCTGCATGTCTAGGCTGCCGCCCGGGCTGACCCTTTTCATTTGCTGTTGTACCGTCGTACTTGCGACAATATGTAGCAATAAATCGTTTTGCTACTCTACGTTCGTCTCCGAACATTGGACATTACAGGCAGCTTCACTGCCAGATCAGCCACCGGCCAGTCGGGATCGTCTTCGCACGCACCTCACTAATAATACCTTTACCTTGAGTGCCATTGACTCTCAACGCGCCCAGGCCTGCCTTCGAGGGAAGTCGATTACCATTGGCACAGCTACTATTGAGCTCCATGTCTCCAGACGACGCCGTGCGAGCATTATGTTTCATGCATACGGTGACTTCTCAGACGAAGAGATACTGGCCAACCTACAAGCCAGCAACCCTAACATTCCTATCATGGGTGGAAGACGCACGGGCCAAACTAGGCACGTCGTGGTTGCACTAAAGACGCAGAACCTTCCCAAGTGGATATTCTACCATGGAACTGACATCAGGCTGTACACACTCTACAACAAGGTGGAATTGTGTTTCAACTGCCGCAAGGCCGGTCACCGCATGGATGTTTGCCCATTGCCACGTAAGCAGCGGTGCCACCGTTGCGGAGAGGAACACACTCTACCAGAACAGAATGCACGCCGCGCTGCATCATCTGCAATGGTGCATACAACACCGGCGGCTTAAATTGCAAGTATCGCTTTATCAAGAAGGTGCCACCCACCCCGCAATTGAAGCAAGAAGCGCAAAAACATATGCGGAACACCCATCGCTAGATCCCACAGTGGCCCATCCAGCAGCCGCTCACCATCCCCTCGAGACCATTCTGCATCTTTTCCATCACTCGGAAGCAGCAGAAGTCAGCAGCATCGCCGAGAGAGCGGGTCCACATCCCGCACCCGGTGCTCAGGGTCTCGTTCAGCTAAACGACATGACAGCAAGTCTCGATCACACACCCGGCGCCCGTAGTCATGCTCAGCCCAACGACGAAACAGCAGGCCCTCATCTCACTCAGCACCCAAGGTCCAAATCAGCCAGGCGCAGCCCATCAGTGTCTCGTGCATCAAGGCGAGGTCCCGGTGAAGCATCCAAGTCAGTGGCCTGACAGCGGGACCCCCCGGCATCACTACTATTTCCCAATCCACAGCTGAGAGAGTTGGCAAACGAGAATCTGCCCTTAAGGCTCAAATTTCGGCCCAGCAGTCCCAAATAGCTAAATTGGCTAGCTACATTTAGTCTCGACAAGGCAAAATTGATAGAGCACTAGGTATCGAGAAACAAACTACACCCACATCATCCGAAACACAAGAAGCACATCCGAACACCCTGGCACCGAACAAGATGACGTTAGTGCCAGTTTCCCAACCTCAAAACACCAATAAACGCAAGGCAGCTACACCCACAGCTTCACTCCATGCAGACGTAGACATCACTACAACAGTAACGATGGTAGTCACGGCAGCCATCTATACGCCGAAATCCGATTTAAAAGCTGAACTAGAAATACGCTTTAATGTGATACACCAAACCAACCTGGAAACAACTTCCTCGTTCGCCGTGCTAAAGAGCTCGACCGAAGCTGCCTGCACTGGCCGACTTCAGTGTGCAGCTGGCCATCCACCGCACACCATCTAATGGCCGGCAAACACCAGCCACCACTCCAATAACTATAGCGTAGTTGTGGCGGCTCTCTCAACGCTGATCGTTTGGCAGTGGATCTGCAGGGGCTTCCGCAATAAGAAGGGCCATCTGCAGCAACATATCCAGCACCAAATGAGGAATGTTCGCCGGACCTCATAGTTTTGCAAGAAACGAACACTGCCACTCAACTGCCCGGATACTCATCATATAATCAGAAACTAGATATGTCCGCAAGCGCACAGTGTCAAACTGCCCTCTTAATAAAGAAGAATCTCACAGTCATTCACCATGAAATTGAGGGTACGAGTATTCATCACACACTGGCGGAAATTGTACCCAAAAGAAGAGGAGACCAGCCACTCCTTCATTTAAATATATACAGCCCTCGAAGAGATAGATGAGGATCTCCCTTACATCTTTCGGAAAGCAATGAATCTGGCGAAGGATGCAAAGCTGCTCGTACTAGGCGATTTTAACGCAAGACATCCCGAATAGAGATACCCGAAATCCAGCCCCAAGAGTCGCCGATTATGGCGCACTATACATGACCTAGGTTTCAGTATCCTCAATGACCCGCAGCAATTGACGAAAGTCGGAAACAGCGTATGTAGGGGTACTACACCAGAGCTCTCCCTATGCTAGAACACAGAGGGTGCCCGATGGCAAAACACAGGTCACACGGTAGGAAGTCATCATTTCATTCTAGCGGTAACCATCGAGGTGACCACCAGCAATGTAAAGGAAACGAGCCACATCTCGCATTACTGACTGGGATAAATTCCGCCAACTGCGCGAACAAACGGCATCCGATTCTGTATCAGACTCGAACGAATGAATACTTTCTTTGAGTCGAGATGGGGACGCTACAACGTACCAAACAGACGTAACTTTAGAACAGCCATCAACAGATTCACGCCTTTACATATGTGAGAGGCGCATGAAAGCCTCATGCGTAGGCGGCGCCACCATCACAACACTAGGCTCCGCCACCTCGAGGCTCGAACGCGAGTTAGAAGCCCACACCGTTTTGCAAACACGCCAACAGTGGGGCGAACTTAGCGGCCAACTTTGCGGCAGCCTCAATGGCCAGATGAACTGTAAGAAGACATGGCATCTTCTGCGACACCTGCTGGACCCCGGTAGCTCCAAGTCGGCGGCACGCAAACAGCTTGCGCAAATTGTCCCTCAATACCCAGGCACCGACGAAGAGCTGCTGGAGGAGCTCACCACCCGCTACATCAACACATCTCAAAAACAAAGCAGCACATAGTAGTTGCCTGAACACACTGGAACCACCAACGATCATTTGGACGCCGACATTTCCCAAAGTTTGCGTAGCTCTACGTACACTGCGCACAACATGTGCACGCGGCCCTGACGGAGTGACAAATGAGATGCCGCGCAACCTCAATCTAAAGTCGGTAGGGGCCATTATACTATACGAATGAGTGCTGGAGGTCCGGCCATTTACCACCAGAATGGAAACACGCAAGGGTCGCGTTTATACCAAAACCGGACAAGAAACTTGACCTGGAAAATCATGGAGCACGTTGTATTCTTCCAAAATTTCGCGATAGAGTACCGTCCGCTTCCTCCTACGATGCTGGGTTTCAGGGCCCATCTATACACTCAGGATGCATTCATCCAGTTGCACCACGATCTCCTACGACCTGGGAGTGGCGCTAGTACCGAGGCTTTGCTCGGTCTGGACATTCAACAAGCATTTGACAACGTGAAGCATTGTACTGTTTTAGGCAGTCTGAACTTCGAACCGGGGAACGCATATTTACCCAAATCCGTGCTTTCTTATTTAATCGAACGGTTGAACTCTAGGCGGGTGACCTCCGTTCTAGGCTTATCACTCTCGTTGATCGCGGCACTCCGCAAGGAGCCGTTTTGTTCCCTTTTCTTTTCAACCTCGCTATGAGGTCATTACCTCGCAAACTTGACACGATACCCGGCCTGCGACACACCCGCTACGCAGATGACATCACACTCTGGACGATGGTGGGATCCGATGGTCAAATTGAGGAGACTCTTCAAAAGGCTACCAACGTAGTCGTTCAGCACGTGTCAGATGTGGGTTCAGAGTGGTCGCAGAGCAAATCGGAGCTACCATTACTGCGATCGCCAGACCGCCGCAAAATTAAGAATCCGCTTCCTAGTATTGACGTGTATGTCAATAACACGCCAATACCGCAGGTGGCTCACATGAGAGTATTAGGACTCAATGTGCAAACAAACCACGATAACAACATTACGCTAGACCGCCTCGCCGTAACGGTGAACCAGACGGCCCATCTTATATCTCGAGTGAGCGCGCGCAATCGAATCATGAAGGAGAAGGAACTGCTACAGATAATTCAAGCCTTCGTTTTGTCGCGCTTCACGTACGTCCTTCCTTATTTGCCCCTCCTTCGATCTGAGCGAGCCTAACTAAACCGGATCATACGCAAAGCGTATAAGGTGGCATTGGGGCTCCCCGAGAAACCTCGACAGAGCACCTTTTCAGTCGTGGGCTGCCTAACACCTTAGAAGAGCTTCTTCAAGCGCATCTTACGGCGCAAATTCGCCGATTACAGGGAAGCAGGATGGGGCATTGGATCCTTGCTAATATTGGCCACGTGATATCTCCTACGCGTAACGATCCTGCTGTCGTCCCCCAACACCAGAAAGAAATTCCTGATAAAACCACTGCCAAAAAATATGTTGGCCAACCATCAGGATGGTAGAAGGAAAGCGAGGAAATCCTTGCAGAAGACTTACGCATCCTACCCAGCCGTCGCGTACGTTGACGCCGCCCAATACTGAGACTTTACCAAAGCATATGCAATAAGCGTAATCACTCTCCCCGGCAACAACGCCGATTCATCTCAAATAAAAACTGCTTCCGTCCGTGTGCTCAAAACGACAGAAGCCGAGGAAGCGGCCATAGCGCTAGCAGCAGCAGCCGGATTCACCACTATACTCAGCGACTCAAAGGCTGCTCTATCCAACGTCGCACGTTGCATTGTGGCCCCCACAACTCTGCATTTTCTCTTGCCCAGACTCATTAGAGATGCCGAGGAAGACGCATTGAGCTGGTATGGCTGCCGGCTCAGTCGGGGAATCCGGGGAATGACGCGGCTCACCTATATGCTTGAGGATTCTTCAGCCGAGGGGTGGTACCCACCTCTGATTCTGGAAACCATGGTGAAGCCTTGACATCCTGCCACGACATCACACAGTATTACCGTCTTTTGAGGCAGTCAAAACGACCCCCGCACCATAAGCTAACTGCCAGGAGATTATCTGGCGCCGCTTGCAAACACATTCCTTCCCGTGCCCATACATTTATGCACGTATATACCCCGACACCATTGATCCGCATTGCTCGCATTGGGGCTCAATAGCCACCTAATCACATTATCGGGGCCTGCAGGAAAAATACCCCTTCTCTTGATCCTCCTAGCCACTCCCTCGCCAGAGGGGTGGGAGGCAGTCTCCACCAGCCTGGCCGTTCAGCTCCCGGCCATACAAAGGGCAGAGGAGGTGGCCACCAGGTTCAGCCTGACAAATCATCTACCTCCTTAAGTCCGACGACAATAAAGTTGTGTTCTCTCTCTTTTGTTTGGAAGGTCTATTTATTCGCATTTGGAAGTTAGGCCGATGGCGTCGCAGAATTCAACCGTTTGTTCATGGAAGTAGTTGCGTTTGACGACGCATGCGGGTGAACTTTAGCTCCACCCCTTATCATTCCCGCCCGGGTATAGCTTAAAAATTTTCAAAATTCATCATGGGGTCGTCTCTGTGCAGTTATCATCAGCCGGCGTACATTAGTGTTTGTTTTGAGGGGTGTACGTGTATGTGTGTGTGTGGGGGGGGGTGTCTTCAGAAACCGGCTTTGAGGAGAGAGGCTGCCTGCTGCTGTGTGCGCTGTTCCGTTTTTGGGCCGAAGTCTTGGTTGCTTTCTATGGGACGCCAGTGTGCGTTCACGTTCATATGGAAAACCAGGAAGTGGAGCGGAAGTTAAGAACGTGAATAGGGGCGGAGAATAGAGGCGAAGAGAGGCGAAGAATAGAGGCGGCTAAAAAATAGAGGCGGCTAAGAGTGTAGCTGTCGTCGATGTCGCTACCGCTACCATGTGTACATCTTCTAACCTGAGTAGTATGCCTTTGTTCCCAGGCCACCGGTACCTGGGTCCCGGGAATCCACTGCGCAACGGAGATCCGGTGGACGAGGACGACGGCATAGCCAAGTCGCACGACGAAGCCTACGAGCGAGCCACAAGTCACGAGGACGTCTTTGCGGCTGACCAAGCATCTGCAGCTCTCTTCTTGAACGACTTTACATGCGCTAATAACTGGCATTCTGCATTAGGTGCAGTCGGTCTGGGCACAAAGAATATTGTAGAACAATACGTTTTGGGCCGCAGCCTCTATGGAATGCCAGGAGATAGACGGAAACGTGCACATAACGGGCAATCAGATACAGCAGACGCAAAGCGATACCAGCCTGACTCAAGCACCGGCGACGCCGAAATGTCGGCGCAGATGCAATCGGACGCTCCCGTCCGTCCAGGCGGAGGAGGAATCGGAGGTGACGGTGAAAATTCCGCAGAACTCGTTCAGCAGATTTGCCAGCAGACTTCACAAGATTCGCCAGCAGACTTCACCAGTTACGCAATCGCATGACCACTCCTTTTCAAACATCCGTTCACAGTGCAATTTTGCGACCACAAAGCATTCATCCTCTCCGTCTTAGGGAGCCTACATGAACGGCCGTTTTTAGGGTGATGTCAGCCTTTGACCCACTACATGCCGCCAACGCACCGCCGCCCGCCAAAACACAATGTTGCCAGACAGCAACGCCACGCTGTCGCCCCATCTTGGTGCCCGCACTGCGTCTACGCCCGGTTGCGTTTAGTTCTCAATAATACGGCGTCGAACGTTGCGGTAGCGTGTTAAACGCTGCCGGTGAAGCCTTAGAATGCCTGGATGCTGCGTACCGCTCTGCACTAACCACAACAGAAAGGGGGTGCGAATGTTCCGCTTCCCAGCGAGCCCTGGCCGACGACAACTATGGCTGGCTCAAGTGAAGCGAGACGGCTGGGAGCCCACCAGTGCGTCTCGTATTTGCTCTGTGAGTACTGCGTATTTCGTTCACTGTTTTTTCCTGCGGCACACGTATATGTGTTTCGCGGTGTTCACGAATGAGTAGATAACCGAAGTTGTCGTTGCTGCGTCCACGTATTGCGAGTAGGAAGTCCACAAACGGGACGCGTCCGCGCGTTCGTACGGAGACGCGCTCGCTAGTCTGAGCTGTTGCCACGCTTGCGTTCGTGTCAGCGTAACCTCAGTATTATGTCGCAAGTGTTTGTGTGTGGACTGCGAATTTCTTCGTGCGCTCACTTTGAGAACTGGATCGTTTACACGACACCGAGAACCGCCGCTGTCAAAAGCCCAGGTGTTGTGTGGTGGCTGGCTTCAAAATGGCGGCACACAGAAAACTATGCTGAATTTGGTGGAAGCTGGCAACAGCGTGCCCCGTTGCCCGCTGGTTTTGGCTGAGTTTCTTGAAGGCACTTATTAAGATGTCTCCACCCTAAAAACGGCCGTTCATGTAGGCTCCCTATTCCGTCTAATACAACGACGGCACTAAGCTTATCAAAGACGCACTTTAACTTTATACTCCTTGACATCGTTTCTCCTTTATGCAATAAATAGGAATAATAAAGATCAAATAACAATTAAGCATTCCCAAACCATTCCCAATAACGCAACATTCACGAGATACCCTCTCCACTCTGCGACGCATTCACTCAAGTTCCCCCGTAAAAAAATGCGGGCGACTTTTTTTTTGCCAATACCGCATTTATTCGCTCTCCAAAAGGCTCGAACTAGCGTAATCGTGAGTGGTAGCAGTCATTCGAAGCGGTAAACACCTGTACCGATTCAACATCAAACGCTGGATCGTGCCACAGTCGGGCTAAAGAGCAAACGAGACGCGAGACGCGAGTTTTCTTTCCACCATCAAATAATTTCACACGTAAGAACGCCATACGGCAGACCACGGTATGGTTATCCCGGTGTAGCAGACGAATCAACATCCGGGGCTCAAGAACTTTCAGCTCCGGCACCCGTTGCCTTGGTAACGCGTCACTCGCCCATAGCACGAGAAGTTTGTATTGCAGAAAAACATCAGAAAGTAAGATAACTACACAAAAAATCTGCAATAAATCTCAAGTTACCACTGCCAGCACCGCAAAACAGACTGTTGATAAGCAAAACAGGGCATCCTATTTTTTTATAATTGTTTCGCATGGTGACCACCAGTCGCAGCACCTGCTCTCCGCGAATTGCGGTGTCAACGCCTCCTAGATTTCTCGTGCCTGCCGGATTATCAGCGGTCACTTGGGAAGCGGCGGTCGTCGGAACTATCGTGGTGACGCCACTCAAGTAAAAATGTCTTCAGATTGATTTTTACGTTTTTGGAGCCTATATGCAACAAAAATAACGTAGAAAATTTTTAAAAAGGCGTAAATGCAAATACAATTGACCTTACGTAAGTGACGCAGTCATTCAACAACTTTTTTTATTACAAGGCATCCTCTGAAATTAGTAGCAAACGCCAAAATTGCCAATTTTAAAGGCCAAGTACATAGACCTTCAATTCTACGTAGTCAGCGCCGCCATAGATGACCGGCGTTTCGTGCTAATCCGGCAGGCACAAGAAATCTAGGAGGCATTGGTGGTGTTTATTGTTCATTCTTCGCGTGAAACGCGCTCAGACGGCGCGCTTTGCTGAGTGGGCCATGTTGCTTCGTCAGTGTCCGTCAATCGCAGGCTTTGACTGATTGTAACAACTACTTTGCACAGCGATGGACGCCTCTCCGCCTGTTGTCAACGCTCTCTGTGCGGGCGAGCAGCAACCTGAAAGCACCGCGAACGGTGGCGACGAGACGCCGACAAACGCCAAGGTGAGCGCTGGGGATCGGGGTGAAGTCACGGCTGAAAACATTGAGGCTACCGTTGACGACGTTCAACTCGAGCAACAGCAGGACGACCGTCGGTCAACAAGTCCCGTGCACTCGTCATCTGAGGACTCTTCTTGTTCGGACGAATCTTCGCCTGGCGGAGAAGGTGTCCGTCCCGATGATCTCCTCCGACCCTCGCTATTCGTTTACAGTGTTAGCTACGACCGCGACATCAATGTTTCTGGTACTCTTCGAAAGCATTACCCCGCGTCACTGCGGCGCACTCTTCCTAAGACTGTCGAGTTCGAGACCATCTATGACATGACCCGCACGTTCGTGCGTCACTTCACGACCTTGCACGTGGAACGCGAGTGCGACGCCCACGGCGTCTACGTTTGTGTCGCCTGCAGTTCGGCCCAGCGCACGCTCGCCAAAATTCGGGAAGCTATCGGCAGGGATGGAGAAGGCCATAGTATAGCACTCAAAAACACAAATTTCATGAAACTCCTGGTTCGCCTGTGCAACCTTGAATCGCCGGACGCGACTCGCATTTGCACCATCAGCTCTCGAAAAATGCGCGCGTACTACGAGTCGGCAGCGTCCTGCAAGATCGTCGGCACCGCGACTTTGCTGGAGGACGAGCAGAGCGAGAAGTTGTGGAAACGCTTCTTCGGCGCCGCTGCCAGCACTATCAAGAAGATTACCTACACCGTCAAACTCCGGGGAAATCGTCGTACCGATCGCGCCGGATACGATGGCGTCGACGATTTTCTGGAAACGGCGAAGAAGCGCGGTAAGCAGGCGCTTGACTCGAACGCTGACCCTCCCACTGAGGCCGACTCGCTGATTATAGCGGATTGCCTGGATGCCCGACACATGATGGTGTACGAGAGCTTGAAGGCCAAGGAAGACGCCGCCGCCATAGACGTTTTAATGGCCCAGTGCAGCCAGCAGTTGCCGAATCGCAAACCCCGACCAGAACCTCCCAACGTGGGTGACATCCTCGGTCTTGTGCTGTCAAGCGAATGTGTCCAAAGGGTGCTCGTTGTCAAAGTGATTGAGGACGTTGCCTCAGCATGGTCCATGGACCACGGGCATTTCCACAACATTAGCTGGAAAGACTTGATCAACGTCGCGCCGTCACTGAGGAGCATGCCGCCGACTGTCGCCCTCGCCGTCCTCCAGGATGTGGAAGCTGTGCCTTTCCTGAAGCTCTTGCGGGAGTGTGTGAAGGTGCTCCGAGTGGTGACTAATCACAGCACATATGAGGAAAGCTTTCACGAACACGTAGTGACAAAAGTGACGGCGTTTGGAATAGCCGACGTCCTATCCGACCTCTTTAGCTTCGCCGACCACGTCACCAGGATGACCGCCGTGGAGTGCCTCATCAAAATTTGCTGCCGGCACAACGGCCGACAGGCCGTCGCCAAGGCTGCCTGCGTCGCAAAGGCCCTCTTACGTCTTGACGACCTTAACCGCAGTCATTTCCCGGTCGGCGATGACAGGAGCATCGCCATGGTGACGAAAGAAATGCGAGCCTTGCTAAACCTCCTACAGTCCATGTTCTTTCGCAACGAGCGGCTGCGTCTGGAACTCGCCAAGACGGAGCTGCTCGCGGTCGTCGTAAGGGTCCACCAATGCCTGCCTCCGACTTGCACCGTTCTCCGGGACGTCAAGCGTTGCCTCCGCGCAATCTTGGGTGTCTCAACAGAGTACAGTAGTCCACAGCGGCTGCACCAGAACCAGCACCAGCAGCAACAACGACAGACTGAGTGCTGCAACAGCCAGCAGTTTAATGGTGGTTCTCGTCAGAACCAAGAGACAAGCTCTGGAGCGTACCATCGCCCTCAGCGCGTGCATTTTAGAGAGGCTTCGCCCCCGGCTCAAGTCAAGCTAGTGGCCATGACCCCCGAGAAGCTGAAGAAAAGGGCTGCTCTGAGCTGCTATCCAACGAGCGAGGCCCTGCAGTCGGCGGAAGCTGCAAATCCTCCTGTGCCGACCGAGATTCCCAAACCGATGGCCAATGTGCCACCATCTTCAGCATGCACAGGTGGCGCAGCAGCCCCTACGGCGCCTGGCGGTCGTTTCTTCATCCGCGGCACGCTGGTGCCCCTTCGTTCGGACGAGACGCACGAGCTTCGACCTGTGGGTAGCATGAGGCTGGCGTCGGCGCGCACCCTGGCAAAGCTGGTGTGCTCGTTTCTTAACACGTGGAAGCCGTGCTCTGTTTACTACGGCATCAGCCTGGATGGCTATGTGCGTGGCGTCATGTTGAACCGCGAAGAACGGAAAGCCCTGCGACATGGCATTGACTTGATTGTGGGCAACCTGCGGCCGCACCTGACCTCCTCGAGCATCGGCATCGAGTTCGTGCCGGTGTTGCGGCACGCGGCGGACAAGCCGGAAGAGGTGCAACACTACGTGGTCGAAGTGTGGGTGCGTGGTGTGCACCATGTCTTGTACACGACTGTGGACAGACAGTGCTACCTCCGAGAGGGTGACAAGTCCTACCAGGTTCGCTGTTACCACGTTCGGGCCTGGGGGGTGCGTTTTGAGGAGGAGCACTGGCTGCAGGCGAGGAACAGAGCCAGTCTGAAGGAAGGCGAATCACCGGCTGGGGGAGATGCGCCCTCGTCCCTGGGATGACGTGCACATGGTGGCTTAAACAGCGGCCAGCGCTAACGTGGTTTATGTAGGTTTATTTCAGACGATCGCGTCTAAGTCGACGACCCCGTGTTTTGGACCTATGCAGCTATCGTGGTCCTTTCATACTTTTGTTTCATGTTTAGTTTGTCAAGTGTATGCCGTTATAAGATTACTGTGAAATAAAGACAACGTTCAAGAGATTGCCTCCCCGATTCTTTACCTCCATTCTCAGCAAAGCTCCTTGCCTTGAACTCGACTCTAAACCGCCTTCAATGAAGCACAAACGCGTTTCGAGCACGATGCTTTAAATGCTGCGAAAGCAGCAGAGACGCGTTTCAAACGCGCTCCTTTAAGCGCTCCCATGGCAGCAGAAATGCGTTTCTTGCGCGATGTTGAAGGAGGTGGTGAATAAAGTTCAACTTAATGAGCCTTTCTGAATACTGGGATTACACACGCATCTTTTTTGAAAATACTTATCTTGTGGTTATACGTGTCTAGACGCAGTATCCGGTCATTCCAGCGGCGCAAGCGACGCCATGTAGCCGTGCTCCGAAGCTGTCACACAGTGATAAAAATGCGACGCAGTTCGGTCTCTCAGTAGTCATGAACCAATGAACGCGTCTTCACGTTTTGCGAAGCTGACGTAAACGCTCGTGACATCACCGTCTCGTCCGCCATTTTGACCTTCCGCTGCGCCACCTATAGTCGCTAGAATGATCGAATACGTAGTTCACTGTTCCGAAGGGCTGTTTTCAAACGGTTCTCTGTTAGTCTGGAAGTGCCTTGCACTTTTTTTTACCAATGTCCTTACACTGCCGATATCTCTTTAGTGGAACTACAGGTGTATATAGTCTTTTCCACACTTATGGGAAATCTCGGATCGCATGAAACGTGTTGCGGCCAACGCTGTACTCAGGTGCCGCTATAGCAGACGACATGGCTCAGTACTATGGCCCTTCAAGTGTCTGCGCATGCATGAGCTGAAGCCAGCACTTGACTGCAGCACTGGCCACACCGCGATTCATGTGTTCCGAGATTCCTCTAAGTGTGAAACAGACTGTACGCGTCCCATGACTCGCGCAATGGTTCCATAAAATTGACAGGTCGTTTATCTTGTGAGACCACGATATTAATTCAGTCAGGCTATCTCTAGCCCTCAGTGCGTGGCAAGCTGAACAATCAAAGCCAAGTTGTAAAATGCGCAGTTTGAGCTATGATCTTCCCTCGTCGACCAAAACGCGGCAAAGGGCAGAACCCGTTGCTTCCGACTGGGTTATAAATGTAGTTTTTATGCTTCACCAGGGAATAAGGCTGGTGGTTGACACCTTGTCAGGCGATCTGCAATGCACATTGCTGATCATGCACATGCACGCCAAGAAGTCTTGGGATAAGGTTTCGAGGGATATTGCAACACTTTAAAGTTACACTTAAGTCAAATAACACTTTATGTCAAAGCGAAAGCTGACTATATGACATCATCTAAAATAAGAATATTATCAATTGTAGCGTCTTCTTTACCAAGAAATCGAGGTAAATGCACAAGAACACATGCGCTATCCCGAGGAATTCTAGACATAACATGTCGCGCTATCTCTTGACGGCGGCCGGTCACACCACCGTAACTGAATGAGAAGCGCACGAAAAAAAAAAATCAGATCCGATGAACTAGACACGATATAAAAACGACTCCCGGTTTGTCATACTAGGCAACCACTAGAACATTTGAAGCCTGATTTCAATAACGTGCCACTAAGTGCCTTCCTTCCCAGACAATCTGAATATTTTTTCCCATAGTCTGTGGGAGCGGCCACAATTTTGACACACTTTGGCCTCTTTAAACTTCGATTGCAAAGCTTAAAGAAGATATTTCAAAAAAGACTCCCGGTTTTAGGTTGGCCGATAAACTATCTTTTGATGGATGTAATGCGTTATTCTGTAGCTAAAATCATGCAGCTTCCCAAGTCGTTTTTGTTAACCTTATAGACCCCTTCAAAAATTTAAAGCTGGCTTGTCTGCAATGCGCCTTGCATAACGGAGACGACAGCTAATAACTAGTAAATAGCGTGTTGCGTTATTTGGTTACACTCTGACGAGGAAAACACGTACATGTGCAACTAGGGCCTCATTTTCACTTGATGGACGGCGTATACCGCTGTTAGTTGGGCGAATAGGCAGTGCAGGGAAGCGAGCTTTCGGAATACGAAAAGTGATTATTTGTTGTTTCCAAGGCCCGCATTTGCATCATGGTGTTTCAGAACTGCTCGTGGCGCTAACAGTGTTTTTCAAGGCACGTACTTTGTCTTGCTTTTACTCTCTTACGTATCACTCGTACAAAACAATGACGAGGTTTGAACTGCAGTTCATGCACCAGATAGATCACTAAATATTGCTGCAGCGAAAATAGAATGGGTCGTGAGTAATATCAATCGAAAGAACCATATCGTGCAAGAATACCTTAAATGTGAAGCATTCATTAATGAATTTTGGTGACTTTGGGCGTATCTGTCGTTCTATCTAGCCGCTTACGACTTTGTGCTCCCGGGATATTAGCGTTCATGCGGTTTATATCAAAACTGGTGTGGCATAACAGGGCTGTATGACAATCACAAATGACAGGTCATATTAAAGTCACGTCTTGCTTCTAACGAGCATTATTTTTATATGTCATGATCATGGTGCTCTAGTGGCCGTTTAGTTGACTTGATATATACCCAAACTGGTATGATGAGACATTTGTGTATGACTGACATAAATGACAGATAGTAATGTGAAAATCGTGACGTGCATGTCATGTAGCATGACAATATAGCATACGCATGGTGCGTATGTGGCCGTTTGACTAGCTTCACATGTTACAAATTTGGAATTGGGTGACGCGAGTGACTGTATAACAATTATTGTAGGTGTTAAGATGACAGTCAGGAAATCCATGGCATTTAAAACATGATTTACGTGCCCTGCTCACGGTACACTAACGACCATGTCGCTAGCTTGTACACCCAAACTGATATTGCGTAATAACGGTAATACAAGCTAAATGACATGTCTACACGTGTAAATTATGGCATGCATGTCATGTAAACATGACCTACTCCTTGCAGGCTGCTTCTAATTTCACCCGTTCAATATGCGTTAGCAAAAAAAAAACAAAAAAAACGTTATACTCGTTACTCAAACAAAAATGAAAGGCGTCACCACCATGCGTTACCTACAAAAAAAAAAAAAAGGTAACGCGTAACCGTTACAGTTTGCGAAAAAGTAATGGATGGTTACCTCGGGCGTTACGCAGTCGTAAGTTTTAAAATGTTTCTTTGCTGCAGGATCTCAAATAAAAAAAATTTTATATCTCAAATATATGTTTCACATAAAGCTTCTAAACTAAACTAGGATTATACCCGAAATGTTCACTTAATGAAAGTTACTTGCACAAATGTTATAGTTTGGTTGCCTGTACAGCTGGAACTTCAGGTGATTGCTTCCGACCCGAAGCCATTTTTCTCAAGGTAACCTTATGCACAATGTGAGATCCAATTAGCTATCGAAAGAAAGCATCATGAAACTCTCAAGAAATTTAGGGTAATTGCTTTTTTTTTTTGTTCGTAACAGCACATCTACTGGACATTGCTCCGATGTTGTGCACCAGGTGCCAATACAGGCAATCACGAAGGCCTGCATTGGCACCTTCCTTTATTTACTTTTTTAAGGCGGGGTGCTTATACTAGTAAACTATATGCACAAATTTTGTGGAAGTACAGAAATGTATTAATGGCATACGCACGGAAAAATATGTGCGTAAACATTTTTTCGTTTCAACCTGTATAGTTGCCACGAAAGCTTGCGATCGCTCATGTGAAGGTGTTCAAGCTTCAGCCTGTGCTCAGGGGTCTAATAATCAAAAACGTAGTTGTCCTCGGCAATACAAAGAAGCGAAACTTGTTCGGCAAATAAAGTTGATAAGTCTTATCAAATTTGTATCAACTACAACGTATCCACTATCACGAAACAGTGCATATTTAGACAATTCTCAAAAATAATTTTCTGCGCTTTACAAGTTTCAAACAATGTTATTTGCTCTTTTTTGTGCATACACTTCATGCGCAAAATGTCTTATTTGTAACGGTAACATTTGAGTTTAACGTCGTTTTTATGCATAATATGATAAACATCAGCGCTTATTATATTCTAGAAGATAATTTTAAATCAATTCTAAAACGACGCTGCTGTATGCTGAACGAACCACATCAATTTGACATTTGTGGCGTCTACCACGTTCCCTGCATAAGTGGCTGTTAATGTGGAAAACGAGCATGGCCCACTGAGATTCGTCAGCGGTGCATCAATGTGTGTCGCTTTGGGTTCCCTGTACTTCTCGCCCTTGACTCTCAGCTGTAACTGGGAGTGAAGAGACGGTCATTTTTCTGAACTAAACTTGCATTGGCGTGACTATTGTCACCATCTTCAGGTACCAGCTAGTTGAGATGCTGCATAAACTCTTGCTCGACCTCGCGGAGCAAGAAAAGGGGGCATCAGATTAGTGCCAGGGCACTGCGTTGTGCTCTCAACCGGGCTGCAAAAATTAGGCGACTTCTTCTTCTAACCACTACTACAAGCATCACCGCTAGTTCTTTGCGTTCCCCTTTGGCGCGGCTGGCGAACGCAAGGAAGCGGAGAAAGCACAAAAGAATGCGGGAGGTCCCGGCTCCGTGATGGCGCGTGGTGCATGCAGGGCCAGAGCAGACCCTTCTCTAGTACTGCTTTCTCACTCCCTTCTCTCCCACATTCCTGCTCCTTTCTCTCACACTAGCCATCCCCCGCGCGTCATTGTTGAAGTGACTTCCACCAGAGAGAAACAGTAACGATGACGCGCTTTCCTCTTTTCCTTGAAAGACCACTTCGTGAAGGATTCACTGTCGTCCCTTGTAAAGCCCCTCCATGCGTTTTCCGCTAACTCGTTCTTCCCCACTCCATTTACACCTGTCCTCCGACCAGCGGGAATGAAGGTGTCGCCATGATGTTTCTGCTGCTTGACCCAACGTTACTAGATAGCTTCAGTTGTAAAACTCTCCCCATGCGCCGTGCGCCACCGGCGTCTGCGTTTCTCGGCGTGCCACGAGAGGGCGGGACCGCCGCATTTCGCTCTACCCGGCCGCTGCTCATCGCGTGCAACGGCGCTTCTCCCAACGCCGCTTCGGCCTTCTCATGACGTTAGCGCACGATAACATCAAAGATTACCCGCTACCCGTCAAGTTGTCCGCGTCCAGACTACATCTAGGCCAGAGTACTTTCCAGTAGCTGCTCAGGATCGCTTAATGTGGGGCAGAAAAGCCGTCCGTTACGGCTCATTGCATTGCTTTCTACAACAGGTCAGCCGAAGCGCACCGCAGTTTGCGCGCGCTTGCGTCGGCTGCTCGCCGGCAATCAACCACGAGCGTGAACGGTCTGCCGCAAGCTGGTAGCATGGAATAAGCCTCCGTTAAAACTTATTTTGATTGTCTCTTCCGAATTTTATAAAAAATCACGAAACCGCTAATTTTGTTTCCAGCCAAAGAAGCAAGGTCACCATTGGAGCTACGTCATTTAGTGGCTCTGGTAATTATGGCCACTCGAAGACGAAACTTCCCAATTGTCTCGACGTCCTTTTTGGAATAGTACCTTTTCCATGTCTTGCCCTGACAACAGTTAGCTTTACCAAACGCCACCAAGAAGCGACATTTCTGCAAAAGACGAAATAGCTTTAATTGAAAGAATTATTGAGTCAATTAACTGACGAAGTTAAACCAGCTTACATGTCAATAAGCATAATGTTCTTTTCAGCAATTTATTGGTTTTCACAGTGCACACTTTACGGCAGACACAAAGTAGAAAAATATATGCAACGTTTTTTTTTTTAATTTACAATCAACTCCACAACTTTTTTGCTTGAGGTGAATATTGCTACAATATACCAAAGCATGTTAAGAGAAACAAAGTAAGTAATGAATAGATACATGCAAGCATTTTTATTTACAAATCAACTCCACATCTTGTCTGGAATCTGGAATAGAAATGCATGCGCATCACAAAAAAAAAAAAAAAAAGCTCCTTATCCGGTGAAAGCTCCCTATCCGCACGCGGGATAGCCTTATTCCAAAGCGAGCGAAGCGTCGCATCTTTGGGAGCCGAGAAGAAGTGCCTGTCCGTGTTGTTCTTGTTGCTGCTGTAGCCACTGGTACACCCGGGAACGAAGCAGGTCGGCATTGTCGGCCTCAGCCTCACATGCAGAGGCCCACAGCAATGAAATACAGTCACTGGAAAATCACTAAATGTGCCACTCGAACGGCATCGCTCATTCAGCACTTCTGAAAACGACCGCGCGAACAAGAAACGCCGGAGACCGGGGCACCGAATGCGCCGGCTACTGCGGCGCATAAGCGAAACCGCCTGCGAGCGCCCCGGCAACCGAGCCGGTTGCGACTGCAGCGCCACAGAGAGAAAGATCGGTGGCGGTTCCGGGCAGCGCCGGCCAGTTTTACAACTGAAAATAATCTAGTAACGTTGGCTTGACCCACCTCGCGGCTAGCCCCCAGGAAAGCTCCCACCACTTCACGCACCCACCCCACCTCATTCATACCATCCCACCGCTCGGCCGTTGACCCCGTCATGCAGCCTCGTGCGACGCCTCGAGGTGGCGTTTCTTGCGAGCTTAAGGAGGAAACTCCAGACAACACTTGTGGAAAGAAGAAATATATTTACTTCCTTGCATGTTTAGAAACAAAAGAGAAGGAAAAAAATCTGGAAGAAGTGGCTTAATAACTTCTTTTCTGAAGCTCCGGAACAAGGCGGCGGTGGTGGAACAATGGTTCACGCTACTTTAGAAAGCGTGACGATAGTTATAGCGCGAGAACAAAACGACGACACAGAGACAAGAGGGACGCGAAAGACACTTGTCTCTCTTGTCCCTCTTGTCTCTGTGTCGTCGTTTTGTTCTCGCGCCATAACTATCGTCATGCCATACCAACTAGCCCAAGCTGCCACACTTCTAAATTTAAAAAGCGGCTGTAGGCGCGATGGAAGGGCTTTATAGTCGCTCGCACTGGCACTCTCGAGTGCGATAAAAGGTCATGGTGGCCGCCATCTTCGGGTACCCACCACAGCGAAGCTGTCTGTGACGTCACGTGCAACTTATGTACTCGCAAGGTGCGGCCGCTGCACGTGCGGAGAGTCGAAGCACTTGCTTTAAACGCGAGTCCTTGTTGCTCGTGCGGAAAATGTGTAATAAAAATAGCTTGCAGTGTGTCGGTATACCTATGATCTCACATTTCGTGACCGAAAACTAGCCCACGGTTGTTGGCCGCCTAAGATCTAATGGCGTGTCTAAAAGAATTATGAAAAGTTTACACATGCCCTCGCGTGACTAGAAGACCAAACGCCCAGAAAGCTGCTAGATTCAGTGAAACATGACTCTGCCCGACGAGAAGACATGCAATTTGTTTGTAGTGTTTATTTGCGTGTATTCAAGGCAGAAAATCAAGAAGCCGAGTGAAAACGCCGAAAAATTTAAATGCCGAAAAATTTAAATGCCGAAAAATAAGTATACAGAGAAGATAAAACACCGGGAACTATACCTGAACGATGCTGAAAACCACGTGAATTTTGATTGATTCGGAGAAAAATGCACGAAGACGCAGTGTAGTGTGCTCCCAGAAGAGAAAAGCTAAACTTATTTGCAGGGACTGTTATGTTTATATGTTTATATGTTTATATGTTTGACAAGAAAGTAGGTTCTGCCGCACCATGGTGGTCTAAAGATTATGGCGCTCAATTGCTAAGCCGAAGGTCACGAGACCACACCCTGGCTACGGCTGCCGCATTTTCGATGAAGACGAAAGTATTTGAGGTTCGTCTAGTTAAATTCAGGTTCACGTCAAAGAAGAACCACAGGAATAATAATAATAATAATAATAATAATAATAATAATAATAATAATAATAATAATAATAATAATAATAATAATATTATTATTATTATTATTATTATTATTATTATTATTATTATTATTATTATTATTATTATTATTATTATTATTATTATTATTATACGGAAGTAAATTCTTGATGCTAGTATTCTGGATTCGAGATGCGGTGTGAGACGTGAGGAAAATGCAGCGCCCAAGAGATTACAGAGGTTCCTGTAGGAGGTAATGCCGTAATCTCCAATGAAGTGATTGATGCTTTTCTGGCTCATCGCCTCCTATATATAGAGGAGTGAACAAGCTGGACTCGAAGACAACGTCGAGGAAGTGATTAGAGACAATGACCACCGCTGACAGAGCAAGAGACCAGGGTTTACAATAGCGCCCCCCCCCTCCCCCCTCCGTTTCGGAAAAGGCACGCGTGGTGGTATGCCGCCAGCATGGTTGGCGTGATGCACGAAAATCCGCTTTGTTGCGGTACAGTTTTTATTGGCCAAACAGGCCAATGCATAAACGAGAGAATTAGGGAGCATGAACTTTCTGTGGAAAATAGACTTTCGGCCCATTTGCATGTGCAACTGTGGTTTCTGTAAGTGTGAGCCTGGGTTTTCCAGTCACCGGTTCTTAGAAAGAGTTATGATAAAGGTTGAAGGGTAAATCCTGAAAGCACACTACATTAAAAAAAGGAAGATATGCGTGTTAATGATATCTGTTGCTCTGCAAGGTGGGGAATTCATTTTTTAGGATTTTTTGTATAGCGGCTTTCTTGTAATTATTTACTTTTTTGTCAATCTGATGACGTTTCCTGAGGAGCATGTGAAGTGATCACCGCTCGCATGGCTGCTTCGGTTATATATGCCGCTGATGTTCTGAGAATGAAGTTAGTTGTGAGTTACGCCCTTGCGGTTCTGTCCTTATTTGTTCTTCCTTGATGGTACGCGTATTTTTTTATTTGTATTTCTGTAAGTACGTATTTCCTACCCAAACAAAATGATTTATTAAGCCAAGGCTAACGTGAAAATTATTTCACAGCTTCCCTATAGGCAGAAATAGTTTTTTTTTCCATTCCATTCCCTACAAACAACCAGTACGATATCGGAATTTCAAATTTTAACATAACGTGTTTGTATGAAGTGCAATATGGATTGCATACGCTTGACGTCATTGTCATAGCTTCACAATGTACTCGTTTACCAACATGCCAACTTTGACGTAAAGGCAGCATAATCACAGCGCGTTCAATATGCGTCGATCAATCAATCAATCAGTTTATTATCAATATGATAACGATGCGGCGAGAATTTTGTTGGCCTCTGTTTGTCAATAACAAGAAAATTTTCGACAGCGCTGAAATAAACGTGTTTGCGCGAAACAAGAGCGGACATAGGCAAGCTGTGTCCTCGCACTGTCTAAATTTTCTTGATGCATAATGAAATGCCAGCTAGGCCAAGCACTCCATTTGATCGGTTACGTCAATAACAAAATCTCAGAAACACAATGATAGCATTAACACGTGACGTCACAAACCTTGTGTGCGTCATGTGGTGCACAACATTGCAGTTTCAGTCAACGTTACTAGATCTAGTAACGTTCGTTTCAGTGACGTCTGTGCAAATCATCCATGCAATGAATCACTCATCT
The DNA here is from genome assembly GCF_043290135.1 of Rhipicephalus microplus. NCBI lineage: Eukaryota > Metazoa > Arthropoda > Arachnida > Ixodida > Ixodidae > Rhipicephalus > Rhipicephalus microplus. Next base: position 77,476,294 of record NC_134702.1, on the reverse strand, counting down.
TTTGCATGGAATATACAGTTATGCTTTATTTCTTCTTTGAGGGCTTGAACCACATGCAAAAATAACATGGCTGTTGGAAAAAAGGTACACAGCCGGTGGAACCTTTATTCTAGCAAAATACTTTATGTTCGACCGTAGCTAGATTATGGAGGCATTTTTGTCGTTTCGGCATTTCCGTTTCAATGTTTAGCCATTTCACTTTTTCGGATTTTCTTCAATTCGGTTTTTTCTATTTTCCGTGTTTTATGTTGTAGCATTCCGATCATTCGCCATTTTCAATTTCAGTGTTTTGAATGCCTATAAAAAGCCTAAAATTAAGGGGCTGAATTATGTCAATGCTGATTTTGGGAACACCCTAAATTATAATGCCTAAGAACTTAATGCTAGGAAACATAGGGAACAACGCAATTGTTTTTCTCTTAACAGTTTTCGCTGGTGGTCCGGCCTTTTTCGGAGGACGTAAGTGAAATTTCACATCCCGCTGCAGAGGGCTGCAAACCAGTTTGGGGGCCAGAAAAAAAAAGGAAAGAAAAATTTGGAGAAAGTACCAGCAAAAGAAGCGGCAGTGACTATGGCTTTGCTGAAATGTTTCTCAGTGACAAGAAAAAAAAAAAAAAACGGGAGGTGGAGTGCCGCCGGAAGCGGGCGGGTTGTCCATGCATTGTTCCTATTTTTTTTTCTTTCTTTTCTTCTTACCTTTCTCTTTTACTTCCACTACCCCTTCCCCGTGCCAACTTGTTGAGGTGTCATCGTTATGATAGACAGTTACGGGCGGCACTTTTCTCTTCCTTTCCATTTACATAACCACATCGAGGAGGAGATGAAATGACCACCTGACGAAACGACTCAAGAAAAGAGGGAAACTTAAAAAAAAAAATTCCACTTCTTCTGATCACACACATGGGCTGAGTTCAAGCGCATGTTGTTCGGTCACTCGGTGATTCATCCACGGCACCAAGCCGTACACTCCAAAGTGGATACATACATACGACCCGCTCCACCTCTAGGAAAGCGTTGACCACGGTAAAACTCAAAATAATTGAATAGAGAATCTTTAAGAGATAAACACACGAGCATAAAAACAACATAAAAAAGAAATCGACTCCATTGATCCTTCAACCAGTAACGCCTTCAACCAGTAGTGGGGCACAACCCAACATCAGCGTGCCACCACTCGTTAAAGGCAACGCTTCTCCTTCATTCGATAAATAGGAATAATAAAGGCGAAACAATGATTGAGCATTCCCAAATAGTACCAAATTACGCAACATTCACGCGATACCCCCGCCATTCTGCGACTCACTTACTCGAGTTCCCCCGCGAGAAGATTACGGGCGACTTTTTTTGCGAAGAAGCTACACCCGAAGGGTCACTCTGGACAAGATTGAGAGTTAGTGCATACGCTGCATGCTTAATGCATTTACAAACTTCCATTGAATCATTAGGAGCCAAGCTCCTTAGGCCCGCACCTCACCGTCGTCGCCATCAAAGTTCTCCTCCGCACCACTACTCCTCACACAAACCTTTTAGACCCAGGTCTATCTCGCAGCTCCAAATAGACGCTAGGTCTCCGAAGTGGACTTGGCGGCCGACGCAAGAACCATACAGGGAGGAGGAGGACAAACATTTATTCGGCACCATATACGTATAGCTGATGTTCAGCGTGCAAGAGTCCACTGTTGGTCATGCAGCCTGGAGACCTTGGTCCCATAGAGTTTCCTAATATACACTAGAGGGAACTCTGGCGCTGTCTATGGGAGCTGCAACGCACGGCGCTTCAGCGGGTATGGGAATGATGGGTAGTACACACATTTGTCTAATTTTCGTACTTCTGGCCTGCTTCTGGCTCCGTATGTGTTCTTGTGGCTTGGAGCTGCTTTTTACGGGAAAAAAATTAGCAAATGTTCAACGTTTGCGCTTCACAACCTTATTCCTTTAGGCTTACCGTTTCGGATCGGGTCACAAAGTTCTAAAAGGTTCGTTCTTCCCTTCAAAACAAAACCGTAACCAGCAATAATAAACGAAGCCGCAAGTACGATTCGCTGCGCGCATGTACGAAGACTATAGGCAAATGTGTGTACTATACCCATTATTCCCATGGTCGCTGAACGGTCGCAGCACCAGAGTCCCCTCTAGTTAATTTTAGGAAACTCTATGCTTGGTCCCTGGCAGCTGCCTCTGCCCACTCTCTGGCTCACACTTCTGTTTCCGGGTCGGGGCTGAGCAGCGTAGTCTCCCACTGCTGAGGTATATGCGCAAACTGAGGATTATCAATTTTCTGTAATTTAGGACAGCCCCTGAGGACGCAGTGAAGATTTGCGTCCTCTCTTTGGCTGAGTTTGCAATAACACAGTTCCATCTTGCGCCATGCCTCACGCGTTCACAAATCACGCATGACGTTCGGAGAAAGCGAGCACAGAAAAACAAACAATGCGTCTCAAGCGGCTTCTCCTCGCGAGTCTCGGCTCGCTGCGGCATGAGCGTCGCCTGAGCCCGGTACAGGCCGCCGGGTTCAGCACGGGTTCTAAAAGCATTGGTGCTGTACGGGTTTTAGAAGCATTGCCCCCCTGAGTGTTATGCACCTGATCTCGCTGTTGGCTTTCACGAAAGCCAACAGCGAGATCAGGTGCATAACACTCATCGGTTGTAACGAACACGCAACAACTGCTTGTTTTGATTCGGGACGTTGCTGGCAGTAAAGTACTCCCGACCAACTGTGCAGGGTCAGTTAAGGGTGAAGTTTGAGGGGCTACGAAGTGATTTGTTGCACCAATTCTTAAATTTGGAAGTTTACTGGGCTATTGGGCGTATAGTGCATGAATCATTTATTACAATGCAGTAATTAAGGCACCAGCTCATAGAACTGATGCAGTCAGTATACTGAGACGATGTAGTCTTGTAGTGATCGTCTTTCCCTATCAATGCAGGCAGCTGTTCCACCCCGAGCAGCTGATCACTGGAAAGGAGGACGCGGCCAACAGCTATGCTCGAGGTCACTACACCATCGGCAAGCAGATTGTGGATCCGGTGCTGGGCCGGATCAGGAAGCTGGCAGACCAGTGCACGGGTCTGCAGGGTTTCCTCATCTTCCGCAGCTTCGGAGGTGGCACTGGCTCGGGCTTCACCTCGCTCCTCATGGAGCGCCTCTCGGTGGAGTACGGCAAGAAGTCCAAACTCGAGTTTGCCATCTACCCAGCCCCACAGGTACACAGTTCTACAAACGCATTGCAGTAAAACTAAAAGCTGGGCGTGTTTGTATCTGTTGCAGTGTTTCGCAGGGCACTGTTTCGTGGTTTGTTCGCGTGTCACGTGTCTTGGGCCGCAGATGCGGTATGCTGGTTCTCGGTTACTTATATATGTTTTGTTCCTTTCAAAAATAAATAATCGAGAGTTAGCGCTTGTATGTCTCTTTCTTGTCCCTGCGTTTTGTGCGCGCTAAAGAAAAGTTAAAATATGGACTTTCTGCAAACCTACTATGTTGCGCTGTAGCATTGCGATAACTCAGATATTATCCACGCACTATGGAGGTGTCGGCGGCCCGGCTTTCTGGTTCGGCTGCTGGTTAATCTTGTTGGGCTAGGATACAGTGTCTAGAAATATACTGGCTAGTGTGCTGAGCGCGGGCTAGGAGATGGCCCCGCAGCTGATGACTGCCGGCAGCGCCCGCATGGTGCGCTGCTGTGCGAGTGGGTGCACTTGCGTTCAATTGCGCTCCGCAAGCGCCGCGAAGCGTGCAGGAGGCCGAGCCGCGCGAGGCCAACTATTATTTTGCTGCATTTTCGGAGTGTTTTTTTTTACATAATGCTTTATTGTATAAGAACTACTCTATTGCTTTCACAGTAATGGCGTTTTGCAATACCAAAATGAAGATCATTTCGTGGCATACATTTCGCCATCTGCTACTTGCCCGCAAAAAAAAAAAAAAAATAGAGACGCAGATCTCACGTAACTTGGGAATCAATGCTACGCAAGGTGACTCTGTTGTAATTTTATATTAGGTGAAACATTATGAAGTGGCGCTAAATATATGCAAGAAATTGGATAGTGAACACTGGAACCAGCATTGGCGTTTCACGAACATTCGGCTCTTCTTGCAAAGTATTTCGAAGACCCTAAGTTAAGGGGGTGATCGTGAGGGCACCCGGACGTAGGCGATTTGATAGATAGATAGATAGATAGATAGATAGATAGATAGATAGATAGATAGATAGATAGATAGATAGATAGATAGATAGATAGATAGATAGAAGAATTATCACAGAAGACCCTAAAACCTTTACCTCTTAGCCTGCATGCCATTAGGATTCGAGTGAAAACAAAGAATGATAACATGCCAATGAATAGTCTGACACTCACCGCATATGATACTCAAAGCGTTGTTGGAAAGGGAGTCCGACGTTGACATGGGGGAAAAACTATGTGAATGAAATTCGAAAGGGTATTTTCAATTTTTTAGATAAATAATATTTGAAATTTTGCCTAAACGGCGATTTCATTGCCGACACCGTTCACCCTAATCCGAAAAGTATTTCGATGGAGTCACTCTCAGAATGCTTTTCTCACACGACAGCCTTCGGATTCAGCCTTTTGTCTGCCCAGGAACTTCCAGGAACTTTTTATCTGGCTTACCAGGCTTCAAAGCTTTTTTTTTTTTTTCGTGCTGCTCCTCAGGTGAATAGCAGAACCTATAAAAACATATTTTGTGCATTAGTCAAGTATGAAATGATGCGAGAACAAGACTTTTTAAAGCCAGCGTGAGAAAGACACAATGTAGGCTTCACTTACAGAATTTTAATTGAGTTTAATAGAGCAGCACATTTTAGAAATCTTAATCACGGTAGCAGGAGTGCAGGACCTCTAACTTTAAGCTTTTGAATATATTGGCGAGAAATCTGAATATACGCAATTCTCTGTTATGAATTTGTTTCCACCTATAATTTATACACATTTTAAGATCTTCTAATTACAGCTTCTAATTACACAATAGATGAAGAGAGCTTCTTAGATGACTACATGAAAATTTCAAGTAGCTAAAACATTGCTTTCCAGATGCCCATTATGCCTACACACAGGCCAACAATGCTAAGTGAGTGAAATTAATAATTTGCTCACCATGTATGTCAAAGATCCGCCACATGCTGCGATTCCAGCTGGCCCCATCACAGGTCACGGAGTCAACATACAAGCCCGCTCGTTCAGCCAGGACGGTGCACTCTACTATGATTTTTGCAAGCGCAGCTGCTTGAACATTGCCTTTCGAGGCAAAAACGCCAAGTATTTGTGTCCAACTCCCTGAAAAATGCGCAAGAACAATGATGGTGCAAGATTACCATGTTACTTATGTCATGTGTTTAACAGTAGTCTCTTTTTAAAACAACTTACCGGTGTAGGGTTGAAACAGCACAACCATCCCGTGGTCTGCAAGCACACCCTTGTGGTTACTCAGGGTCCACCAGCTCGACATTTCGCTTCTGTTGTTTATGGTGCATTCAGACGACGGATCAAATCCCGATGTGGCGGGACGGGCGGCGCGTCACGTGACCTCACATCAGCGATTCCCCTCGTCCGCGACTCGTCCGCGCGGCTCGCGGGCGGATGAACCCAACCTGTTTCTCACATCGGGATTCTGGCGGGGGAGAGCCGGTACTTCAGCGGAATAGCTTGGGGTCGGTGGCAACCAGTACACTTTTCGTCTGCTCGCGGCATGTCCTCCATGGCTCGCGGACAACTGCATGACTGGTCGGCATCATCTACGCTTGAGCATTGTTTACTTAGCTTCCGGAGACTTAGCTTCCGGAGACTTGGTTGCAAATGTTTCTCACCTTTCGTTTCACCGCCTTTTAGGTACAAGATGTGTCGGATAATCTTCGAAGACCGTAGGCACAGCATCGGGCGTCAGACGTGGCTTGTCTCGGGCGATTTCGTTGACGACACCGTTCACTGTAGTCTGAAAATATCGTTCGATGTAGCCACTCTCAAAATGTCTTTCACACACGACAGCCTTCGGCGTCAGTCTCCTGTCTGCCCTCTTGATTTTGCTCTCCCATTCTGCAAGCCGTGCTGGGTCCGTCGGTGCGGTGAACAAAGACACCTTTTCCTCGCTCGAACGATATCCGCTCCGGCACAGCGGAACAAAACACGTCCTTTCTTTGCATTGCCGCTTAGCCTTCAACATCTCAGGACGTTGCTGCCCACATTTTGCGACGACGAACTTGACACTACAACAGGTCGAACACTGACAGCTGTCAAACGCTGAGCAAAGCATGGGACGACAGGAGCTTGGCGGCTCTCATGCACCCACTCGTCCGGCAGCGCCACTTGCGGCCACTGCGCGCAGTCATCACGTGCGGGGCCACGCTCTCTCGTACGGAATGCGCGCGCTCCGCACACTAGCCAGTATATTCTAGGCACTATAGCTAGGAGCTGCTTCATGTCAGCTGTCCACGCCAGTGTGTCAAACAGCATACCTGTCCCCAGCCGTGTGGCAGATTTGGGCTGCACTCCTGCATATTTTTGTTCTTCGCGTAGTCAATACATCGCATCCGAGGAGAGACCATGCAGAAGACGTCACCCTTGCACACCAATTTGTTGTGAAAGCGCATCGTTTGCATGCTGTGTTGATTTGTAGTTTTTGCTTGATTTAAGTCGGCTGCCACCACTTTTCTGCATTGCATCTCGAATATCATTATTATTACTAGTTTATTTAAGGCACACCTGTTCTACTGCCACTTGGTTCTTTTCGTGCTGATACCAAAGACGTAGCATCAGTATAGTCAAAGAGTACTCTTTAATTTAGCAACTTGTAGCTCAATGTATATCCTCTTCAGACCCGAGTGAATTTTTCGCCACACAGGTGAAATCAAAACACATTTTTGGAACATCTACATATACTTTATTGCATCAGAAAAATATTGCAACTTTAGCATGAACAGATTTCACACACCAGGATGTGCATTATAATGCACACTGGGTCTCAGCACATAAGAAAGTGTCAAAATTCACTTTTATCTGAAATTCACTGCTGCTACCAAAAGTGCCATCATTTCATGTGAAATTGCTTGTAGCAGTTCCGCGCGGTTGTAATGCAGAGAAATATGTTACATGTTGTGCATCGAAACTTTGTTCGCTGCGAACATCCTGGGTTTCGGCACCTCGATGACGATCCTTGGTTCACCAGTTCTGGCATGTGGTCTGCTTTAGTTGTTCTTTTCGGCTCAGGAGGCAGGGGCACAACCTTAGCTTTTAGCACTTTGCATGGAGGCTCATAATCTCCAGATTCTTCGCTACACCTGGTTTTTGACAACAGGTAGTGTGCAAGCGACATCTTGAACTCGAGCAGTCCAAGGATGTTTTTCTTTGGCACATGAAGAAGAGCAGAGTCTTCTTTGTACTGCAGCCAAGAGTTCACAGCTGCAAGATCACAAACAAAAATTATGGTCCTGACAGTCCACTTTACAGGCTTAGCATCCTGTCTGACATGTCCACCCCGCCCATGTTGCGGTTGTACTCCTCCACCACGGCAGGGCGAGGAACGTCTTGGTACACCTTCTCCTTTTTGGACCATCTGCTGCACTGCCCAAATGGTTCCTCACCAACGTGATTTGAGGCAAATGTGATGACCTTGTTGTCCAGCCATTTCACTAAGCAGGTACCCGTGGAGACATTCACGGTTTGTGAACTCGTTCCTCTACCTCGCTTGGATAGGCATTTGTCGTCCTCGAGATTTGCTGTTTTGGGTACACGATTTTTCATAATCGTACCCGTTCCTCGAAGATTCAGTTTTCCAAGCTGTTCAATAAGTGGCAATGTCGTAAAATATCGGTCAAAAAAGAGCGATGTCCCACTAGGCAGTGTTTTTGCAAAGACTTGCACAACATTTGGCCCGAGCCCAATGTCCGGGCTATTGCCAATCTTGAGGAAAGTTTTCCCCTGGTAAATGTCGAAATCCAAGACGAGTCCACTGGGGCTGGCAATCACGAAGTTTTTCAAGCCTGTAGGGTGAGGCTTTCCAGGCACATACTGCTTCAGTGTAGTGACGCCTGTAAATGGTATTATTTGTTCGTCAATACACACGGAAGGTGGTCTTGGGAGCTTCCGGCATGCTGCTTGGACCTCGTTTAAGATCGGTCGGACCTTCCAGAGACGATCGTTCTTTTGGTCTTGTTCGGTATAGTCAAGATCATTAACAACTTTGAAGTTGCTGCGAAGCATGAAAAACCGGTCTCGGGTGAAGACGTCGGCAATGGCAGGCACCCTTGTGCCCCGTGCCCAATAGAGACGCATCTGTGGGTAGCCAAGACAGCTCATCATCAACGTCGCACCCAGAAAATTCTGCATTTCGGAACATGAGGAATTAAGAACTTTCCCCGTCTTTAGGTGGAACGCGACAGCTGTCTTTTCCTGCATAGTTTCAAACGCGGCGTCTGACAAGTATTGTCGGAAATAGTCATTTGGCCGCCAATGCTGTCTGACATCGGGTGACGTGTCCGGTGCACACCGCGCGTCGCTGATGGCCGAGTCAAATGAGACTCCTCTTCTCCACGCAGCGTCTCGAGAGCGCGTACTGCTCGAATTCTGCTCTTCTTCCTCCTCACTGGATACATCTGTAAAGAACGCTCCCCATCAGTCAAAATGAACAACTTTGGTACACCTATAAAAATGGTTAGTGTATCGCTTACCATCGGAGCACTGCATCACCGGCGCGGCATTAACGACAACAAAAGAGGGGTCGTCCACTTCATCATCGGACAATTCTATGTCTGAAGTGTCGTTGCTGGCTATTGCTTCCAGGACCCGCTCCGCTTCTTTATCACTGAGTCCTATGTGAAATAAAAGCCGAAGTATTACGCCAAAGAGTAATCAAACGCATGAAAACATTAGATGCACACGCTGGCATACATAGGCATTGAGACCGAGTGTGCATTGCAATGTACACTCCAAGAAAACAGCTTGTGGAAACAAAAATACAGGCCTTTAATGTTGCGTACCATGCAGGAATTACTCCTCAGCACTTAACAACTAGACTATAACAATATTTACAAATCAATACATGACCAGTAGTGAGTATAATGCAACTTACTTGGACGCCGCGAGTAGAATGTCGAAGTCGAGAAAGACGCCATGTTTGACAGCGCAGAACTCAGCTCCCTCTGTACTATGTCTCCTGTATTTTTCACCAGATGGCAGCACATGATGGGTGATGCGATCGCACATGCATTTTTTGCTACAGAAGTGGCGCGAAATTCAAAATTGAGGTTGAAACAATTGTGCATTTTAATGTACGCGGGGTCTGAAGAGGATATGCAAATTGTCGATGAAGTGTTCTGAGTGAAGCGTCTGACATCAATGTGGGCTCATTCTCGCTTTACCTCCTGTCATTACAGGTCTCCACAGCAGTCGTGGAACCTTATAACTCAATCCTCACCACGCAAACCACCTTCGAGCATTCCGACTGCGCGTTCATGGTCGACAACGAGGCAATCTACGACATCTTCCGCCGCAACCTCGACATTGAAAGACCCAGCTACACGAATCTGAACGGGCTCATCGGCCAGATCGTCTTCTCTATCACTGCCTCTCTGAGGTTTGATTGTGCCCTAAACGTCGACCTGACGGAGTTCCAGACCAACTTGGTGCCCTACCCTCACATCCACTTCCCCCTCGTCACCTATTCTCCGGTAATTTCTCCCGAGAAGGCCTACCACGAACAGCTCACGGTCTCCGAGATCACGAACGCCTGTTTCGAGCCCGCCAACCAGATGGTCAAGTGCGACCCCCGCCGTGGAAAGTACATGGCCTGCTGTCTCCTGTACAGAGGGGATGTCGTGCCAAAAGATGTAAACGCAGCTATTGCGGCCGTTAAAAAGAAGCGCTCAGTCCAGTTTGTGGACTGGTGTCCCACCGGATTTAAGGTGCGCTATACTATACCGCGGCCAGTTTTAGTGCATCGCGGTTAGTCTAATTGAGAAGTACTTAATGGACGAAACATTAATGAGGACTAGCAAACAGTGACAAAAAAGTATAAGGGATGTTGTTTGTGAATGACTGAATTGATTTGGGAATCTTGGAAAATTAGGTGCATGGATTAAGGAAATCTGGCAGTGCAAACTGAAATTCGAGAGAAATGAGCTCCGTCTTGTAATCTCATTTTCCCCCTCGTTCAATTTGAGCTCAAATGTTTTCTTTAGAACTTCAATGGAACTTTAAAAGGGATACTTTTTGTCAGAGATACACATTTGTAGAGTGAAACAACGAAACTACTTATATTATCCTTAAACATTCTGGTATTGGTGTTCATTATACAGTTTTATTTCGATCCTTCACTGTCTGCGATCCAAAAATAATTCCGGCTGGTTTCATATTTCTCTGAAACGACTGTTGGTACTGCTGTTGGAGAACAGCTTGCGTACATGTAGGCTGTAAGGCTCACCTTTGGTGTACATACAGTGATCTGTTGCTTCGTGCGTTCTCTGGTGTTAATTATTGAACCTGGTTTGTATCGCAGGTTGGCATCAATTACCAGCCTCCAACTGTTGTACCCGGTGGTGACCTCGCCAAGGTCCAGCGTGCTGTATGCATGCTTTCGAACACAACGGCCATTGCCGAGGCCTGGAGCCGTCTCAACCACAAATTTGACCTGATGTACGCCAAACGGGCCTTTGTCCACTGGCACGTCGGTGAAGGCATGGAGGAAGGAGAATTCTCTGAAACCAGGGAGGACCTTGCCGCTCTCGAAAATGATTGCGAGGAGATAGCCGTCGACTATGCCGAGGGTGATGAAGAAGAGGGCGGACAAGAGTTTTAAAAAGGGGTTGGAGCCCTCCTGCTCGGGGTCGTGGAACACAAGAGCAGTTGTTTGTTCTCATATTGCAGCACTTGGTTCGGCCTGGCTACTGCCTACAGGATGTAAAAAAAGTTGCTGTAGCCTTCAATGGTCTCGATTATCAAAGCACACGAAAGTGACCCTCAAGCCTCTGGCGATTCACACACTTCCTTTTTCAGTTGTTTTTCCAGACACATCACGCGGACAGGTGGCGAGATTGACGGGTACGCTCGTTACTTTATTTCGCACTGGACGAACACACGTGTGTACATGTGTTCGAGTCTTTGCAATAGTCATCGCAACGATTGTCAACGCAAATACAGCTTTCGGAGGCATACCTGGCAAGCGAACCAGTGTATCTCTGAATTCCAGGTGCCGTAGATTTTTTGCAGTGCACCATTCCATTGTGTGTCCTCTTTGTTTGAATCTTTCGCAGCCATTGCGGGCGTCTGTGTTCAATGCTGCGTTTCACCATTCTGTTCCGCGTCATGACGTCAATAATTGCGTCAGAAGGGCGAATCGATGGCGCACTACCAAGCTGCCACAATGAGTGTTTAAAACAAATTAGGCAAATGTTACCTGTATGTTATGTCGATCTTCATTTCTGTCAGATGTGCCGTCTGAGATGACTCGCTTAATGGCAAGCAACATTTACGAAGACGAAACGAGTCATCATGACAGTGCATACATGCATTGCAATCGGCATAGAACAAATGACAGGGCGAACGCATATACAGCATTAGCGCGGGATATTTGATGGTAACCTTTTGCCAGCAACGTGATGGACTACGAATAATGGTCCAGCATCAAGAGATTGAGCATTGACACATTTTCCTCTGTATCGATTGATTGATTGATTTGTGGGGTTTAACGTCCCAAAACCACCATTTGATTATGAGAGACGCCGTAGTGGAGGGCTCCGGAAATTTTGACCACCTGGGGTTCTTTAACGTGCACCCAAATCTGAGTACACGGGCCTACAACATTTCCGCCTCCATCGGAAATGCAGCGCCGCAGCCGGCAATCGAACCCGCGACCTGCTGGTCAGCAGCCGAGTACTTTAGCCACTAGACCACCGCGGCGGGGCTTTTCCTCTGTATCCGATGTCCTGTGATGACATATGTAGACTTACCATTTCATCTTACTGAATCCTTGATTGAATACATACCTTAATCCACTCGTACATTATTTCAGTACATCAGACCTGCGATCAACTTTCGTAGTTATGAGCAATTTTTGATCACTATTCAGCTTTCATGTGATGTAAAAGTTGCAAGTGAATTGCTCATTATTGTGGTCCCGTGGGAGCGTGCTCAAGAAAAAGAATAGGGTAGGTTATACTTCATATCGCAATTGTATCGTAAATTTACGATGGGGGCGAAGCTAGGAAAGTTTTTTTTTCTGTGGGAGAGGGGTGGATGTATGAGGGGGGGGGGCAATTTTAGACCACCCAATAATGTAGGTTCGTACGTGTGTCTGTATGGGTGCGTTCATTTATACTACGAAAAATGGGAAAACTTCTGGGAGGATGAGGATGGGAATCTTCCCTCGATCGCTTGAGATAGGGTGGCTTACTTGAGGGGAGACGCGTAATTGCAGTGTGGCTAAAGTAGCACATATAATAGGATGAACACCAGATACGTACAGGACACAGCGCTGGCTATCAATTGATTTTTCTTATATTGGAAATACAGAGAATGTATATAGCAGGCGGATAAATAACAAAAAAGATACACAAATTTACGCTAGCGAGTTTCTCGGCGCACAGGTATCGATTCAGATGAGGGTTAACTTACAAGATGCGGCGAAAGCATATCTAAAAATTGAGCACGAGCGAAATGGCTTTTTAATATTGGTGGTAGTAGTTTTCTAGATTCGTTTTCACTTGCCTATACAAAACTATTTTTTTGTTATACTGTGGTTATTGGTTTTTTAATTGATTTACGTTATGTAGCAGTGTCCAGGGATACCATCCTCGCGAGAACAAGCGCAACAAGCGCAACAAGCGCAATGTATAGATATATATCCAACCGTTGGAAATAAAATTAGGGCAACCACTAAGGTTTGTCTCTTCTCTTACCAATTACGTTTGGCCCATTGAAGAAACTTATTCAATATATATATATATATATATATATATATATATATATATATATATATATATATATATATATATATATATATATATATATATATATATATATATATATATATATATATATATATATATATATATATATATATATATATATATATATATATATCAGCTTACCACTTCTGGTGTGGCTGTTGGCATCGTTACGCAACCGTAAACAAGCGGTTAGTATAAAACCTAGGCCACTGTTTTAGTTGTTTACCGTATGTGTACATACATTTTTACACATATTTCAAGTGATTTTGTAACGTTTGGCTCAATTAAAAACTATAGTGCAGTTACCTTTCATCCGCATGTTCGCATAACATCGCAACATGTTCGCACAGCTACACAAGCCAAATCCTCGTATGCTATTTCGTGGTTTTGTTTTTGTCTATTGTTTTCTAAGCTTTACACCAGAAAAAAACGACTGGTCATTGAGTTGGCCGTCCGTCCTGAATGTTTTGCCGCAAACTACAATGAAATCGGTTGCTGTTTAAGAAAACTACCGCCCAATAAAATAGGTCAGTAACCGTCAGTTCTAAAAGAACTGCACGCATCCCTACTGAACTCGAGCCAGACAAACGCAATTTTGCTTTATCTTAGCAGAAACCTCCAAAGGTCAGGATCGTGCCGAGGGCAGTTCTCTTTATGCTTTCCGCTCACGTTCCCGCGCGCTAACTGCGTTGCTCCGATTGAGCCGTCCTGCACGAGATGGAAGGAGCACAGCTAGCGTTCGCTCGCTGCTCGTTCGGCAACACTGTGTCGCCAACGTGCAAAAATGGCGCTGAAACTGATATACAGCTCCGCGATCGCCGTGCTGTTGATCGCCATCGCCTTCGTGTATTTCGAGCCTGTTCCTCGGGAAAAGTACCCGGGCTTTGTGCGCAAGGTCCACCACGAGTTGCTCAAGTCGGTGAAGTACGTGGGCAGCTTCTTTTGCAGCAGCTCGAAGGTGACCGCCAAGGGAGTGTTCACTCCGGAGGAGCTGGCCCGTTACGACGGCAGCGGCGACTCTCTCGGTCTTTATTTGGCCGTTATGGGACGCGTCTACGACGTCTCCAAAGGCGCCGAGCACTACAGGCCGGGAGGCGGCTACTCGCAATTCGCCGGTAAGCTTCCGCCAGCCGCGTTCCATCGGCGGCCGGCGCATCACTTCCTGGTGGTGCCGAAACCTGCCCGCGTAACGTTACATCACCGTTGTCACTTCCCAGGTCGCGATGCTTCGAGGGCCTACATTACGGGCGAATTCACCGAAGAGGGCCTTACGGACGACCTCAACGGCATATCGGATGAAAACCTGCTGTCGTTGTCGCAGTGGGTGGATTTCTACGAGAAGGACTACACCTACGTGGGTACGTTGACCACGCAACCTTTTTCTATATTTTTTTCCGCAACGCGATCGCATGTCGTACAAGTAATTGCCTGATGTGTGAAAAAAAAAAACAAGTACAAGATACGCGTTGCAGTTTCGATTGCGTACAGCGCGTAACGTGCCAGCGAGTTGGCTCGGTGGCAGGTCTGGCTGTTGCTCCGACGAAGAGGCGTGGCATGTTTCAAGCTCGCAGGTCTGGCATGGCATGATTTGGCATTGACCGAGCATAGCGTATTTACACTCGGTGATTTGTTCAGAGTGCATGAACTTGAACTTGGCGTCACATGGCTCCGAAACTGCGATACCCCTTTGCGTACGAGTATTGCGGTTGTGGGGCACTTCAGATCGCGATCGGCTCCCGTCCGCATCTTTCGTTAAAATAAACAACAAAACAAAACAGTCTCGATGAGAAGCTGGATATCCTTCGACATCGATTGTGATCGAAACAGCACCTTCATTTGACAAACCCTTGTTAGAAAATCCACAATGGTCTCCTGCATACTCTTAAATTGTTGAGTTCTCTGGTGGTTTACTATTAGCTATTTTAGTTGAGGATCCACATGTGAATGATACTACAAGTTTGTGCTCTTGTGTGCATAATATTATCATTAGTAACAATGTCGCAATTGAACATATGGTGGCATTAGCGAGGATAATTTTTTTTTCTATCGCCACAACAAATTGTAGAAGTTATATGAACTGACAGCCCAATAAAAGTGCTTCTGAAAAAAAAAAAATTCTTCAGACCTGTGTTACTTCATTAGGCACTTAATTGTCTCACATCATGATAGATTTTAAGTACTTGCAGTACCACAAGGGCATAACTAGTAGTGAAGCTTCAATTTCTAAAAGGAAGCATATTCACTTAATAAAATTTATGTAAACACACTTGAGCCAAGGACAAAAGTATGCAATTCTTTTAAAGCATAAAATACAACTTGGGAAAGTGGCAAGACACACAAACGAGAAAAATCAATGCATCAAAAAAAAAAAAAAAAAAACGCGAGGCCTGCACGGAAGGCACAACACAGCCACAGCGAAAGCTAGAAAAGCGGCCTTTTATAAACACTCATTGGGTAACTGCTGCAAGCACTTTTGCTTGATACCCACTATGGCATTAATAATAAAAATTTTTGGGTAGTAGTCCCGCATTTGCTGTAGTAGTCCCGCATTCGCTGTTATTTTTCGTCATTCTTCTGAGGAGTGTGGTATTCGCTAAACACTTGGAAGAAAACTTCTGCCAATTATTTATGCCATTGTTGACGACGATGAGGAATTATGCCTGAAGTGGGTATGCGCCACAGTTAATAGGTGAACAAGAACAAGCTTTTGTAGCGGGTTGCAACATTAGACGACCCTGCCCCTTACGCTATTTGCATTGTGCGATGACTGGTTGGTCTTTTCCTGTTTTATAACGCTTTATATGTCGTATTAATGTGATTGCTTTCCCAACATCAAGCCTGCCTGCGGTAAGCTTGCCAACAAATCGCAAACACCGGCATGGCTCAGAGGTAGAATACTGGGCTGGCACCCAGCGGACCCGGGTTCGAGCCCCACTGTGTCATTGGTACTAGGTTTTTTTTTTTCTAATTTTGTGCGATGTGGTTACAGACACCGAAGGCGACGGTGGTGAAAGCGGTGGTGCCGCGCGTGACCCGAGTTTCGATTTTATAACAGATTTCGCTGTAAAAGAAAATAATAAAAACTGACTACTTTG
The DNA here is from genome assembly GCF_043290135.1 of Rhipicephalus microplus. Classification (NCBI taxonomy): domain Eukaryota; kingdom Metazoa; phylum Arthropoda; class Arachnida; order Ixodida; family Ixodidae; genus Rhipicephalus; species Rhipicephalus microplus. Next base: position 77,460,246 of record NC_134702.1, on the reverse strand, counting down.
TCACTATTGCATGGCTCAGTTTTTGCTTATCACTTGCAAATAGCACTGTCTATTAGTCATCTTATGTCGTTGTCGTGTGCATGCTAAAAACTTTTTATCATGACTTTCGCAAACCTTTGTGTATGAGTGGTAATGATCCCTTTCAAGTTGTTTCCTTGTGAAAGTGCCATCCTGTCCATGTGTGCAAATTTCCGGCAAGGTGAGTAGTCTTAATCACTGATGCCCTCAAATGGTCAGCATTAAGATAAAAAATAAACCAAAAAAAGGGCTAATGTTGCTTTTTTTTTTCATTACTCATATATTGTGTCAGTCGCTACACTTGAGAAAGAAAGGTGACAAAAAGATCATTTGCATTGGCGGAGACCAAACCTGCGTCTTTCAAATAACACGTCCTATGCTCAATCAACTGAGCTACCGCAGCAACCGCCCCCGTCCATTTTAATGTAAGGTGCATATAAACATGGGAGTGTCAGTCAGTAGCCTTAGCTATGACGGCGAGTGACACTTCTTAAGGGGTGAAGCTCCTTATGGTATGGGTCTGTCGCTCCTCCTCCTCCTTATGTATGTATGTATGTATGTATGTACATAGCCACCGGTGGCTCTGTACATACATACAATTTTGAGGCAATATATAAAAACTTACATTTGCCCAATAGCAGCAATAATTTATGAACCTAATGAACACACTATATCCTTAAAACGTGTCAAGTTTGAAAACGCTGCTTGCATTACTTTCGGAGAAAAAAAAAATGGGGAATACATAACTTATTTTAAACTGTCGCAAAATTAGACATTTTTAAAAGCTATTTTCTTAAGGTCTACAAACTTGAAACCGTATGAATTCATTCTTCATTAGACATGCATTTCAGGTAAAAAAATATCTTCCTTGAAACAAAAATATTTGTCTTTTTATAGCATCTGCAATTTTCGAAAATGACAAGTGACGAAATTGGTGCCTCCGTGTTGGTGAAGTTTGATATTTTTTTCTCGTAAGTTATGCCGTTAATAATAAAACAAAGTTGACTTTCGGTCTACCTGGTGAGAGATGCGCGAAATATAAAATACTCAATGAAATCTAAAATATCAACTAAAGTGGGTATAACGGGTATGTGCCACCAGGGTCGCTGATAGGAGATGGCCATACTTGGAGTGTTCACTAGATAAATGCATGAATGGATGGACAGACAGACTAGCAGATGGACGGACGGATGTATGGATGTGCGGAGGTACGGACAAATGGACGCGCGAACAGACGGATTGACGAACTCGCGCATGGACGCATTGGTTGTCGCACGGATGGTCGCGCGGACGGACGGAAGCACAGACAGGCTGACGGACGTTTCGCCCCACTCATCATCATTCACTCCGTGGATATGCTGTGATTTTTTTATGCCCGTTGGCGTCATGTAGCGCGTGACCTTATTAAAAGCTGGCAGCTTACCAATAATTATTTGTATACTACCTGAAAGCACCAAGTCTTCCAGCAAAAACCCTCACTATGTACAAGGAAAAGAGGTGGACTTTTAAGTGCTTGTTTTTCTTTGTTAGACACAATATGAATGAAAACTAACAGACAGCAAAGTCAAAGAAAGCATAGGGGCTGGTATTAGTAGTATTGTAATGTAAATCTGAAGAAAGAAAAGTGGAAGAAAAGATCACTTGCCGCTGGCAGGACCTGTGCCCTTCGAATAAAGCAATGGATGCTTTACCAACTGAGCTACAGTGGTGCCGTCCCCCCATCCACTTTGTGGGGTATTATATGTGCAAATATAATATGGGAGTTTCAGGTAGTGCCACTAGTCGCCAAGACGACGAGTGTGGAGCAGGTTTTTTTCTGCCTGTGTGCTATATATTAATCTTGAATTCATGTGCCAGCACCCATAGAGTTTCGTAAAATTGCACGCTTTTTTCTCTAAACAGGTAAGTTGGCCGGCCGCTACTACAGTAATGAAGGCCAGCCAACTAGCGAGCTGCGGGCCGTCTGGGCGGCCATAGAGAGGGCCAAGCAGAAGACATACGTGGCCCAAGAGCAGAACAAGAAGTTTCCACCATGCAATTCTGAGTGGACTCCGGAGAAAGGCAGCAGCGTTTGGTGCAGCAAGAAAAGGTGAGCTGAACCCTAATTTTGCGGTGACGGATGCAGATCACCCAACTTGGATTATTGCAGGTTTCCGTTTCAGGGGCACCAAAGCACTTTTTCAGCATTTTAAGAAAACATTACCGATCTGTAGTCAGTGCTCTTGCGCACATCTGAGCCAAGTACTGACGTTCTGCATGTAGCAGGGAATTCACATTCTCACATCAAAAACGCTTAAAAACAAGGCGTGCTCTACCCTTTGCGTTGTCATCAGTATTTATAGAGCAAACAGGCCCAACAGCTAGTCGTTGATTTTTTGGTGATGAGAATATTCTCGGTACGTTTGATCCCTCATATATCAGACTTGCAAGGAAACTGGAATTATTTCTATAGATGATATATTTAGATACAATACCTTTAACAAATTTACCCTATTTTTGATGCAAATGTAATTTCGCAAGTTTCCTTCACTGCGATTTTTTTCTTTAGTTTTATTTTTCTGAAGTTTGCATATGGCATAAATGTCAGCAGTGCCTCAGCATCTTCATGCACAACTGTGCACACTTGTCGGGAACAAGAAACCTCTTGTTTGCCTTCTCCCTATTGTTAACCTCGTTTTTCAGTAACCAACTTGGCGCGCTTCTTTGGATGCTGTTTGTAGCAGCAGCATTACACTTCTTTTTTCTGCGTTCAGGGGCGCTGATTATCACCTGCCGTGTGTTAAACTGCCAGGTTCTTTTTTTCTCGCGCAGCCATTTCTTCACAGGGACACTAACGCAAATTTTATGTTGTCATCGATCCTTGAAGTAGCAGTCTGGAAACCTCGTAGTGCTAATTTCGTGCTAAGGAAAAGCTAATTTTGGTATAAAAATCACATTTTAGTGTTCGGCACGAAGGTAATGCACTTCAAATCACCTGCGCGAATGGGCCTTCTGAAGTACCATTTGCCTTGCCCATGTTGCTGGCCTTTACTACGTGCCCGCCGACACTAGTATCAGTAGAACGCGTGGAAGGGCACATTGCAAACCTTGTCCAGTTTGCAGTTGATCTTGTAATCCTCCGCATGAAATTGCAGCGAGCACATGCGCAGATTTTTTGGCTGTTTTGCACACTGGCGCAGAAACATGGCACTCAGCCACTTCGAGTGTAAGTGTTTGTTTTGTGGCACCCAGCAGAACGTCACGTCGGTCTCTTTGCTGCAGCTCATGTGGCATCCGCCCATTCAGGCATCTGGCAACATCGCATGCACTTGGCATTTCATCGAAATTTCTGTCACATCGACTTTTGTGAGTGTGCCAAACGTAACAGAAGTACCACTGAGATGCGACCGCGTGAGCGAAGCATAGTGCGGTAAAAATGAACTTTCGAACCACTCCCATCATTTTCCATAATTATGACAAGTGATTTTTTTTCCGTGAATCAAACAGAAACAGACAAGCAGCATATTATTACGGAGTTTATTACACAGACGGCTCTTCTTTTATTGCAACTGGTTTGACTACTAGTAACTAATTGTACTCGGGACTCTTTATGTCGCTAGGATCATTCGAGGATGGCCCACTGATGGCGCATAAGGTGTCACGCATTTATCATAAATTTCTCGGTTAGTGGAGCTTTGCTGCTGATAATACTGATGTTTTAGACATTCTCAAACATTTGTCTTTCACTGTGATGTAAATTGTTATTTGCCTTTAGTGACCCTTTTAAGAAAACAAGCAGAGAGGCAGACAACAACCTCACAGCGTGGGTGCGACGACGAGGAATCATGAAAAAAAGCGCATTATAGCAAGCATTAGTTTTGACTCGTTCTGCGGAGAGCTCTCCTAATCGCAGCATTCACTCTCTCAGATGCACGTAAGAAAGTATCCTTCCGTGAAGAAAAGTCAACTTCTTGGGGTGCCTGAACTGCCTGGTGTTCGAAATATCAAGTGTTCTAGCTATTTGTGTTCGATGTAGCCATAAATTCTTTATGCATTGAAGTTAAAAAACTGTCCCTATTGAAAATAGCAACAGAAAGGGTCATTCGATTAACCCGAGTTAAATATAGTTGGGTATGACTCTAATCAGGGTCACAGCTAATTTTTAGTTCATTGATTGAAGGGGATGCATGTCTGCCATGTCAAAGGATACCTAAAATATTGCTTTACATTTGCTCTTTTGGCCTTGATTGACAGTTGTCCGCTCGGTGTTTCATTTTCTCTTATGCTCATTTCAGGCTGCACCATATACTACATGTGCACTCTTTCGAATGCCATACACCTTGGTTGATTTTCTTGTACTGAGCCTGCTTGCTGTGACAGCACTGATCAACACTTCGAATGTTGCAACGGGTATCGCTGTATTGGAATTTAAATGGTTGAAAATTTCGAAGTGTTTTAAACGTAACATATTTTATATGTTATTACTTGCATTCAAATGAATGTCAAATCCTGCTACTATTCGAAGTTGTTTCTGCTTCCTTTGAGCCAAAAATAATGGCGTTTGCACAGGCTTTGTTCCAATTTTTAAAAGATATTGGGCAGTTTAGTTATGACGAATATGCCTATTTTTGTTTATATTATGAGATATATACTATTCGAATACGATTCAAATTTATTTGACCAAAATTACTTTTTGCTTCAAATTCAATGTGAACCTAACATTCACTACTAGCACAAGGCTTGTCAACACATGTAGTTGTTCCCTAAAAGTTATGCTTGCAAACACATGGCAGCTCTCTTTTACACACTTCAGGAGCTAGATGTCTTGGCGGGCATCGCTTTATATCGCCTCTCTCGGAACACACGGAGTCCGGAGATGCGGTTCATGGAAACCAAACAAAAGCATTTATTGAACTACTTTTACATCGACGATAGAGTCAGCCGAATAAAATACGTCACTAGTGATCAACACGCCAAAGCACAACCTTATGCAATATTTCAATACACTCAATCAACATAAGAACAGAAGGTACCGCGAAAGTGGCGTCGCCAACGCTTGACTCACCACGAGGGGCCCATGGAAGACGACCCGTGGCGCCTTCCCCATAGACCCACTGCGGGAGACTACTGTTTGTGCGAGCCGCCACACACTGAACAGCGCCTCTCATCTACCCAGCCTCGCCACCAGGCATCACTGTTGGCGCTATTGCGCTAACCATGATGAACTCTCGCAAGCACTGCGCCACTTACCGCTCAGGGGCTGTTAATCCTAAGTGCAGCTTATCTGCCTGCTTGGCAGGTAGGTAGGCATTTTAATTAGTAGAGTCTGTCAACGGATTAGACAGATGCAGCAAATGGTAATGTGGACTTTATTATTGTTGGCTCTGTGGGGTGGTTCAAAATACCAATGTAATTGAAAAAACAGTGCTCATGTTTACTGTGCACGATTTAAATGATGTCGAATAGTTTATACATTTCTTTTTCTAAATGTAAGCTTTCTTTTTTGTACTGCTTCAAATTTGGTCTTTTGCGATAAGAAATGGATGTATTTTTTTCCCGTAACCTGCTCCAACTTTGCATTGTAGTGCTCCAAAAGTTATTTCTCTCATTACGACAAAGACTGTCACGGGTTTATAAGGAAAACAGCTTTGCGGTTGCTTACATTTATATCAGTGCGGTGCCCGTCACAATGTTTCTGTAAATTATATTGTTGCTTTAAATATTTATTTTCTATCTGAAAGTTGAAACTTTCACAAATGGAGATCTGAGACATTCTTCTGCAGCACCCCTTCTAATGTGTACTTAACTCTCTAACTTTGCCATCCTTACAAGTGTTCACCAAAGAGAAATACAGTATGCATGGTTTACAAAGAAAGTTTTTAACAGCGCAAATGACAGGAGGGGATAGAAGACACGAGAATAGAGTGCTCTCGTCTCTTCTATCCCCACCTGTCGTTTGCGCTGTTAAGCACTTTCTTCATCTACCATGCAGCACCAACCAGATCAATCAAGCACTTTGTTATGGTATGCACGCATACTCGCTAGTATATACAGTAAAATACCGGTCGAATGCCGCTTAAATAAACCAATAAGTTAAATGAACATCTTTAATATCCCCCTGCAAAGCAAACCCAAAGGCGACACACTTCAGTTTAACGATATGCAGTGGAGTGCATATTTCAGTCTTACGAACCTATTTCGTAACTCACCCAGTGCCTCCCAACTAATGGCGATCACTTCAGCAAGTACAACTGCACATTTTATAGAATAGATTTAATGGGGCTTTTGCGAGAAGCACCGCCAATAGCATGCCAGCATATCTAATAGTGGAGGCTGCGGTGTTACATTGACAATGATGCTCTATTACCAAATTATGAAGAGTCAGGTTGCACACAGGGGCTTGAAATCCTTGAATACCTTTGAATATTGGGAATTTTCACAGTGTCCGATTGTATGACTTACAAAAACTTCATTGCTTATCGTGTTCTGTGACAATGGGATTTTAAAATTGGCCATAGTCAAGCAGCCTGTATTAGATTGGCGAGATTGAGGTAGGCACGCATGGTGTTTGGCTTTGGTTGGCCGTAAGTCATAAGCTGATGGCCATAATGAGGCTACAGCATCTTTGAAAAAGCATCAGGCGTCATTGGGACCAGCTTACCCATAAAATACTGGAGGGCTTGGAGATAGCTAGATTGGGGGACGCGTGCATGAGTAGGGCTTCGGTTGCCCTGTCAGAAAAAGTTGTCTTTTTATTTGGGTGATTGCACGAGCTATGAGAATGATTTTATGCTTTTCTTCGACTATCACTTTTGTTCCTTCTTTTTTGTTCCACTGCATAGGTATATATGCGTGGTTTGAAGAATAAAGTTTTTGTTGTAAGTCAGCGCTCTCTTTGTGTACTTCTTTGTCTGGTCTCTCGTTAGTCGCCCTGTTTGTTTTTTCAGCTATGTCGTACCAACACACCCAATCAATCACTTTACAGCAACGTGCTTGAGCTTTCCTGAAAAAAGAAAAGTTGTGCGAATGTGCTTATTGTAGTAGATTACTATTAGTGTTTGAAATGTCTTTTTTCGCTTCACTTTTAGTGGTGTTCCTCAGCAAACTGCAAAAAAAGACAAAAACAATACTTCACACTTGCTAGCCTCGGCCACTAGCCTAGCAAAGTCCTACAGCCTGCAAAAGGCTTTTGTAAAGGTTTGGATTGATGCAGTTGATAGCATTAAGACATAAATAGAAAAAAGACTGAAAGGCCTACCCTGAGCTCAGAACTTCTAATTTAGTTCAACTGTGCAATAAGTGAACTGAGCATCCTTTCTTTTGTGCAATAAAATTTACCGTGAACTACAATCGTGTTTCCTTAACTTTTTTAAAGAGGCCTTGAAAAGTCTTCGAATTTTTCTCTTGAAAACCAGTACGAACCTTGAGAGTGCATCCATTGACATTGAACTCGATTTGGTGCCTATATATTTTCGTAGTCAACTGGAGTTGATAGTGACAGCAACATTGGTAGCCTTAGCCCTGAAACCACATGCCAAGTGGAAGTATATATCTCTGGATGTAATGCATATCACTGATACGCTTGGAGAAACTCAAGCCCTTTGCTGCCCAGCAATGTATTGTGCCGGAGAAGGTTCACGAGAGCTCGAACCCAGCACCTCGATCATTTGTGATGCAGCAGTTAGTTGTGACGGAGCAGTTAGTTGTGACGGAGCAGTTAGTTGTGACGCAGCAGTTAGGTTTGAAGGGTAGCTGAAGCGGCGGGTGGGACCCCATTGCCAAGGAAGCGTGAACGGCTTTCCTCGATGGGGAAGCCCGCACTGCCAACGAACCACGAAGACACGTACCGGTGGCTTCCCGCAGAGGGTTCACTTGTCGGCTTGCGCTGACGGCAGAATCCGTAGCCAAGGACGCGTGGATGGCGTCCTTGTGAAATGGTACCGGTCGACAGGATGGTAGGGGCTCGAATCGCATGTCGATCCAGTCGGGGCAGCCCGCCAGAACCATCTCCAAGAAAACCACACCACCGCAGGAAACTTTTACCACGAGAATGCCTGCTCGGTCCACCAAAGGAAAACCGGAGTCGAACTACTTTCTCTGAAAAGTCGCAGCGTGGCCGAGGCTGTAGACTGTCACGCGACAGTCAATGTCGTCCCGCGGAGTCATCATCAAAAAAGGGACCAACCAGGACACAGTCCCTACCACGACATGGCGAACGACCCGGGCGACATAGCCAGTGTCGGCCGCCGGAGCCAATTTTGACAAACTTCTAGCGTGGTCTGGGCCGACCACGACGATGCAGCCAACCCTGCCCACCTGAAGCAATGTCAACTGCTGTACCTAGCCTCACCCACATGAACATTGTCGTGTGGCCCATCGACAGTGCTTGCAGTCATGGCCGAGTGTGACGACAAAGACCGAAACTGGCACTCTGGCGACCGCATGCTAGGCGAGCGAGGAAGAAGAGGCAGAATAAAAACAGCTGGCCCGGGATCGGGTTTTGTCTCTTGTTCTCTGTCTAGTACATTATAATATAAATATATATATATATATATATATATATATATATATATATATATATATATATATTGTGGGCATTTAATAAACACCTCATTGTTCTTCATGCATGTTCATTATTATGTGTGTTCCTCTTCATCTTCGGAACCTAATAAGGGTTGTGTTAACAGCTGTGTCACAAGTGATCGAGGTGCTGGGTTCAAGCTCTCGTGAGCCTTTTCCGGCACAGTGCGCTTGTAGTCGAAAATTTCTGCGTTCTTCACAATGTGTTCAGTAACTACAAATTCATGTGCAAATGAGCAGCAAGATGAATAAATGGCTTGAAATGACATTTAAATGTTCTATGCTTCATGCAGCTTGGGGTAAGAACACTATGGAACAGAACTGCTTCAGTTAAGCAAACAATCACTATAACAAACTTCTTTAAAATTCGTTCAAGTGAAGTTTCACTGTACTGCGCAACTATGCGAGGTATGTCATGTGGTCAACAAATTTTGTTGGGTATTCACAGTCACCAGAGTATGTTGAAATTTCACCTGATATGCTCGCTCCCCGTTGAGTCTGAGATGATGTTCTATTACAGACATTGCAGGCATTATTTTTATACTTGCTTTTGTCTTTGAATGTGTTTTCCTTTTAGTGGTGGAGTTGAACGTGACTGGGCCGGAGTTCCACGACAGTACTTTGAGCGAGACTCTGGCTCCGTCCGGTGCGTCTGCGTACGCAACACGGGACCCCCTACCGACCACCCCGAAGGTGCATCGCACAAGAACCGGGGTGACTTGGATGACCCCCATCTTAAGGAGTACCCAGGATGCCCTCCCACGTCTGACACATGCAAGGTGCCCGACTCCGAGTGAAACACATTAAACAAAGCACTACGTGTTAGGCATTTAGTTACTTTCTGCACAGAATTGCAAGACATTGTTTCCCTTTTTTATTTCGATTTCCGTCCTCGTGTACCCAGTGCATAAAAGAAACGTCTGACAATAATAAATTAATGATAAGCTAAGCTTGCAGGGAAGTACTAGGTAGCATATGGTATCCTATCTACTTACACAGATGAAGACATTATAATGGTTTGCCTTGCGGAGCAGTTTTCTACCAAGATATTTTTGGGGTGTGGCTATGCTACATGAATTTTTAATCATTATATACTATACAGCCTCAATAGATATGGGGGTACAAATAAAAATCACCCCTTTCTTGCAGCACACGGTGCATTCTAGAGATTGTCTTGTACGAAAGGTGGTGCACTGTGGTCAGATGAAACGTCTGCCGATAATATGCATTTGGCAAATCATTCACCGGTGAGGTAGCTGACATGTTTTCATTAGTAGGGCTAGTCTAGTGGTTAGTGTATTATTTGAAGTGCGGCATACCATGTTTGCTTTTGGATTAATCATTCAGCATCGCCTGTGGTTTGCTCAGAGTGGGGGCTTCAGTGTGCAGTGATGTGTGTGTGTGCTGTGCTAAACTATGCTGCACACTGACGGCACTAACAAACATAGCATTTGTGGCTTGGAGGTATCGATAATAGAAATGGTCAAAGTATTTATCGGAATGCAGTTACACGGACACGAGGGGGGCATTCATGCTGTCGCTGCATTCACACGATATGGTAAATGACTCATCCACTGAGCTTATAGGGTCTTTGGTGACGCCCTGCATTTGGATGCAAAATAATGGAGCTTATTGAACTCACTGTCTTGTTAATTAAACTTAATCAGCTCTGTTATGGTGCTTCAATAATGTTCTGCCTATCGCTGTTGCCATAGGCCCTTTGCGTTTGCCTGTACCCATCTGACCTTGCTTAATAGTTGTGTGCAGAACTTAATGTGGTGGTTACACCCATCTGAGCAGAATGGACACTAAACGTCAAGTTGAATTCTGTTTGATCGCTCAATAAGGCACTGACTAATGCCAATGATTTTTCATTGTTGCACTGGAATACCCATAACAGTGGTGTTGGCGTTCATTATTGCACCAGCTTTGCAGAACGTCCAGTGTCTGGCAGTGTTTTGTTTCAACACGATCGTGTTAAAGAGCTCGTTTGGCAGAAATGTCAGCGTCAGTGTGGGCATCAGCGTAGGCATTATTAGTCATGAGCGAAAAATCATCATCTTGTCTGGGACTGAAAAATCGAAAAACATGCAAAGTAAATAAAAAAACTAGCAGTTTCTAGCAAGAATCGAACCCATGTTGGCTATGGGGCTAGCAGGTGTCTTATCACAGAGCCACAGTATTTTTTCAAACTGCTTTGGAAAAAAACAATATGAATGTCATGTAGTGGAAGAAGACTCTTTAATGCATCAAGTGTTGTGGGGCAGAATTTTAGAATCTCAACAGGTGTCAAAAGATGTGAATTGAGCAACGAGTAGGTGTTTTAAAGGCCCAAGCATTACAAAGTGTTCAGGCATATTTAATCATTATCAGCAGCATAACCATCCGCAAAGTGAACAGTTGCGTAGGTTTGCGTGTTGCTCTACGGACGCGTAGTGGACCCTTTGATGATTTGCAAAAGAAATAATTGTGGCATAGTGGTCACCTAACAACTGAGGTTGCGACAGGCATTTAATGATACTTTAAAACGACCAATGTTTGGCGCATGGTCGCTCGTTTCTCTGCGGCACAGTTTAGGCATGCATGGAGTACCGAGGCAGGTTAGCAGTTCAGAAGATGACACGAACGAGATTTGATTACGCTAACGCAATCTGCTCTTGCAAGGTAAACGAGCGTGCCCCAATTTTCTTCCTGCATAGCAGCAGTTGCTCTGCATGCTGTTTTACGCCAACATTACACTTCTGCGTGGTGAAAGAAAGTGTGAGAATGTTGATTTCAAAGCTTGATGTATGTATGAGTCCATTGGTTCTCGGGTGAAACAAATGAAGTACATTATTTCTGTGTGAAGGCTCGTGGGTGTGGAATAGCACAAGCATGCCATTCTGTATCATAGAACAGCAAGTGTTGTTTAGCAATCTGGACTTGTTTGTAGCACTGTACAGATGGTGACAGGGTTGTGATATTATAAACTGATCCGTAAAAAATGGACACCTTCTGAATTTCAAAGTGTGTTCCACGAATGCCTGTGCCCATTGGTATGGGGTCTGTCACAGTGGAATGCAATGCGCGTCTTTCGTCTTGATGATTAGACACACTGAGCACAGCGACGCCACGCAAGCAAAGCATTGGCACTGTAGAGTTCGACGCGTGGCCGGCGTCCTGTGCTCGGCCACGCGATTGCGACCGGCGTCCAGTGGCGCGCCCTTGCGGCCACCTAACACCGTTCCAGGGCATGGATGAACGGGTGGAGGAATGTGAGCATGAGACAATAAAGGCTTTCACCTTAAACAGCGGACAAAATTGGTGTGTTTACATTCTACTCAATATCATATCTAGCTTTTTCGTGGCTTTGTCAGTAATAGAGATTTGAAACTTAGTAGAGCTTGCACGAGTTCTTCGTGTTAGAGCAGCAAGTATTCAGTGGAAGAGTGACTTCATGACAAGCATCAAGCCTAGCTGGCCTCGTCTAATTTACAAAGGTTGTTTATTGTGAGTGTGTTATTTATAGTGAACAGGTTCTAATCTAATGTGCATGCAGCTTGATTTCCTATTCTTGGTGCTGGTGGAAATGGAACTGAGGTGCTCAGAATGCAAAGAATTGTGTGTTGATGTTAGGCTTATTAAAGCTAGTTAAATGGCAGTTTCATCATTTTCACTTTGTTGCTATGCCCATACTGGCTTAATAATAATTCGGCACCATCATGATGATTCAAAAGGTCACTACAAAGTTTACCAGAAGAACAAAACTGAAGAACAACTGTACGGATTTTGTCTTGCGATGATAGCATGAAGTACTTAAACGTGACAAATCTGTTTGTTTCTGTCCATGCACTCTCCCTTTGAACGTTTGTCACTAACCTTAGGTAGGCTATTACGGGTAAGCAGTTGATTAGAGGTCAAGGTGATGAGATGTTAAAGGAGCACTGACATCAAATTTACTCATGCCAATATTTTTGCGTTAGCAAGTAGCTGTAGACCCCGTAGCAGTGATTCATGACCTAAAACCCAACTGAGGGATGAATAACAATATCACTTTTATTGATTTATATCACTGGTATCTAGCACTATTCAAAACGTTTGGCGATCCTGCCATTTTTAGCGCTGGGAGCACCAGCAGTGGCGCTACCTCGCGGTCACCTCCAGATCACGCTACAGCTGACCACTTCTCCACAAAAAAGAGTGACGTCATGCTCAGCTGCTCCGCAAACATTTTGTCTGCTAGGCGGACACATTCAGTCATGCCTTGTCACCTGCATCGCTGTCGTCACCGTACAAAGGGTCGACTCAGGTTCAATATGATAGTCTGGATCTTAGAATCCTTGCGATTCGCGGCACCGCAAATTATTTTTGCTTGGATCGACCTTTTGCAGAACACTGATTCTGGAATGGACGCTGTTTCAAGCAGCACTGCAGAGGTGCCCGAGGATGCACGCTTCAGCCATGTTCGCTCGTGTGTCTCAGTTAGCTATATTGGTATTTTTTGGCGTGCAAAGCATTCAGGTAAACGCAGAGGGGTCAATGCAATATAGCTATCGCAAATGAGCATCAGCGGAGAAATAGAATACATTTCCTGCTTGCCAGGTTCTTTTGGCGCCTCCAGATGGCCCCACCTATTCAGCCTCTTGCGGTTAACTCAGTATTAGTACTACTCTTACGTGGACGCAAAGTCTACAAATTAACTAAAATTTAACAATACCTGCATGTTACTTGTCAGCGATGATATCTGACTTAGCGCTGTTCTACTTTGATAGCTTGTGGTCGTGTTGGCGTGTAAAACATACGTGATATGAAACGACACCCTCGTTGCGCTTTTTGTACGCTTCGAACGAGACGGCTGCAACTCACAACGATTCCCCGACATGCTGACTGGCAAGCACACATTTAATCATGCTCCTTTCTTTCGCCATTCTTTTAAAGGTGGTTTTTATCTCGATAATTTCACGAAATCATTCAAACCGTTGTGACGAAGATCAGATGTGACAAGCGAGTGGGTTCCTGCACTTCGGCGCCAGTCGGCACCATGATACGAACACTCGGATCGTACACGTCACCACTACTAGGGCATCATCACTCAAGATGGTATTTGTGAAATGTATCACACCGAACACGTAGCACATGGCAGGGCAGTCTATTTTCTGTTTAAAGACGATAGTCTTTCTTGGGGACCTTCGACGCAAAAACTTTGGTCTGTCTGTCTGTCTGCCTGGCTGTACATTTGTCTGTTTGTCCACTTTTAACGACATTGGGTACTTGAAACGGCCGACCCCATCCGCAGCCCCCACCAATGTTGCTCAAAGTTTGGCGTTCATACTTGTGCAATTGTCAATTAAAAAGCAATTATTGCACATCTCTGGGGCACCATAATAACACCTACATATTCTGCATGTGTGCCTTTTACTAGAAAAGGCACACCTAAGTAATTTTAAAGACCGTAGCGCTTATCACGCTTACAACGCTTTCAGGAAAAGGCGAGTGTTTCCAACGCTTTGCTAAGATGACACGGTGGTGGCCCCTACCCGTCGCCTTGCATTCTACACCTTATCACCTCTGAGACAGGCGCGCACACCCGTCTCAGAGCCACGCACTTCATTTTCCAAGAAAACTGCCAGATGGCGCTCATGTCTCACGTGTGACGTACTTTATACGTTCGTTTGCTTCCGCTGCACGCTCGAGGCACTGTAACGCAGTGCCTCCAGAATACCATTGACCAGTTTTCTTGCGCAGAACATCAAATAAATGTTTTGTTCACTCTCTCCACACGCAAGACTATCGTCTTCCGATGTCATTTGCAGATTAACATGCAGATACGGGGCCAATTTCTTATCCTGTTTGACATCAAATTAAAATAACTGCCGTGCGACTGATGCCGCTCAAATTTCGCCAAGAAGACCTATGCATACCAAGCGATCGAATGATGGGCACATCTTGATCTGGAGGTTTGATGTCGGTGCTCTTTTAAAGTAAAATGTAGTATCCATGGAACTTTAGGAGCTTGTGATGAATGAATCTCTTGCAGACACAGTGTAGTTAGTGTCTTGTCATATATCCTTTGGATATTTTGTCCAGTAATTAATTATTCCTGCATATACCCATACATACGACTGCAACCATTATTTAGAAGTCTGTGGCATGTTTTGATTGTGCAATTTCCCGCTGCCGTCCCTATAGCAGGTGTTGAGTGCATAGTCGTATAACTAAATGAAACTGCACGTTAGCACTTTAGTAAACAACACAATCTGCAAGATGAAAACAATAGTACCTGCCCTTCTTTGTGAATGTGTGCTTGTTTCTTTTGAATTTGCATTATGATCATGTGTGTTGTTTGAACATGAAACTGACCCTGGTGCTTTTATTTACATAATTTAACCTTCTCATTCATATCATATGGTGTTGTGCGAGTGTGACTGTGGGTGTGCCGACATCTTAAATCACCTTTTTAGCAATACTGGACTCTTTTCTTAATTGGCCACAGTGATCCAGAGAGAGATCTGAACGATTCTTGGCGCTCTTTTCGCTTTGAACATGCACAGTTTGACCATGCACAGTTTGACCAGAATGAAACACATGTTAGGAAACACATTGGAACACTGATCACGAACACTTATGCACATGGCTTGAGGGACCTCACGGCATGCCTTTGGCTTAACAACTTGGTGCTTGTGAATAAACTGTGCGACTGCGACAACTTCTGAGAGAAAAATAGAGAAAAATTAGTGTAATTTTTTTGCCTTTTTTTGGGCCATTCTGACCCACCTGTGCACATAATTATCAGGTTGTTAAAGTGCAAAGCCCAAGTTTTAATTGTGGTTGCATATTGCAAAACAGGTTGCATATTGCAGGAAAAGTGTTATCACTTAGAGGGACACTGAAGTCAACTATTCAGTAGACGTTAATTGTTGAAATGGCGGTCCAGAAACCTCGTAGCGTTACTTTTGCACCAAGGAATGGCCTATTTTGAAATAAAATCACGTTTTAGTGCTCCGCATCAGGTTAGCGCACTTCAAATTACCTGCCTCAAGAAGCAGACCTACCACACAGACTCGCATCACTGTTGCCGTGCACAACGTTGCCCGGCTTTACTGCGCTAGTAGGAGCAGACCGAAAGCAGTGGGAGCCACAGCACCAACTGCAGGAATTGATCAATTTCCCGCCACTGGCTTCGAGATTGCAGATGCTTTTGTTTCAACTGCACCCCACTAGGTGGCACCACCTGTTCCGTGAAGCCATGTGAAAATTGAATTTTTGAACCACTCGCGCCATTTCCCATAGTAACGTCTGGCGGTTCTTTTTTCCATGAATCAAACAGAAACGAACAAGGAGCATTTTGTGTCTCTTGATGCACAGAAGGTTCTTTATTTAGTGTAGTTAGGTCTACTTCTAGTGATTAATTGCAAGTGTTTCGTCTGATGTCATCGGTATCATTTTGAATATGTCCTACTGTGGCACTTGTGCATTTAACTTAATTTCTCAGTAAGTAGGGCACTGTTGTTGATAATGTTGTCGTACATGAAGCTTTCACTCTGAGGTAAATTATTTGACTTTAGTGTCCCTTAAAGGTAACGATGTGTGTGTCTAATAATGTGGCATTTACACTATCACACCAATAGATGTTACAAAATTGATTAGTATTTTGTACGCAGGCCAGGAGGTTTATTGTATTGAACATAAAGTTGTACACATAAAGGTTTGAATATGTTTGTGATGATTCCTCGCGATTCCCGAAGCTTCATGGGGCAGTTTAAGACTGGCTAGTACGTGGCATGATCGCAAAGACATAAATTTATTTCTGGAAAAGCTTTAGTATGGTGACACTTTCCAGAAATAAGGGAAGTGATCTGCCCAAAAAGTAAATTGAATATATTCGAGACGAATGTTACAGAAACAGTGGTAAGTTGAGATTTCTTATGTGACAAATTGAAGGCGGCACATGTCCAAGGTGCCTTACTAAGCTTCCTCTTGATTACAACTTTTGTTGCCATTGTTCTGTACCGATCGACTCTCCTGACTGAGTGCAGTGCTTCATTTCGCTTCTTAGTGTGTTTCATTTCATTTGTGACTTTTCTTTGGAAATTTGGTGGTTGTTGGTATGTATTTGTTGTTTGTCTGATCGTTAGGCATGGTAGAACATTTTAACATTGCCCCATTTCTTTTCAGTGTTCCGCATTTACATGCTTCCATCACTTTTAAAATGTTCTTTTGGCGCAAGAAGTGGACAGCTGCTCAGTCCAGCAGCCTAGTTCTTAAGGGGGCCCTGCAACATTTTTCTAAGTAGGCATGGAATGCCTTCGCTGATAGACGTTATCGCCTCATGAATTGACCGCTGAAAAAATTTCCATAATGCGCCCAGTATGAGCGGACTTGCAAAGATTGGTGGCACGCTGCAATTGCTTTCTGTCCTCTCATCACGATGGAAGTACAATGGAAGCAGGGAGGGGTGGCATTGACGAAGAGTGCGTGTCATGCATGCCTCGTGACATTTAGCACTTTTTCTCTCTCTTTTCTTTCTTCTAACACGCAACTTTTCAGTACAAATGCACTCGCATGCATGGATATATTGCGGTCTCTTGCGGCGGACCCAGTAACTCCCGAGCAAGCCATGTCAAATCAGCGATGATCTTGATACTTTGGTCTTTGATGCAATGATTTTCGAGTATATAGCATTATTTGTCGTGAGAAGAAAAAATCATTTTCAGCTTATTTTGGGAATTTATTGTAAGTTCCAGGCCACATGCTGTGCTGTAATATTTGGCTCGCATGTTCTCGGGAGCCTCGACTACCGATCGGCAGTGCTTTGTGGCTGTACTCAAAAAGTGTTGCAGGGCCCCTTTGACAAAAACTTTGTTTAAAAGGCTCTGCATCATAAAAATGTTTCTCATATTGTGGTCTCATTATTTGAATGAGTGATGTTTTTATGCCATGGGCCGCAGCACACAAAAGTTGCGCACAAAAATTGTTGCTTTTGTTTTTTGATATCAGTGTCCTTAATATCAATTGTTAGCTAAGCATAATATTTCAAGTACATAGTGGTATTTCTTCTAAACATTCACTTTTTTATGGATCACAAATCATATGTCTTTCATGATGTTCATGATGCAACTAGTTGGGGAAACAGAATCTATGTTGGCATTGTGCAAATATACAAAGGGTGTTGATATTGTTTGATTAGTGCAGGCTGGCCAGTGTTCACTTTATTGCACGTGAGAAGAGCGGAACTATCTAAAGTATAGTTTTCTCTTGGAGTGCTTTGAGGTATTTGTCACCTATAGAGTGTATGTTCACGAAGTTTTCACATTTCTGGAACACTGAATGTGCCTAATAAAATATTTTGTGCCTTGCACTGTTGTAGACATTCCATGTTATGGATTTTGCGCAGTTGTTGCATATGAACAGTGTGTGTTGTTGCTGTTTCACAAAAGTTAGTGGGTGCACTCCACAGAATGTGGGTAGTGTGTGCCAAGCACACACTACCCACATATCCGAGCAAGCGCTGCCCCCAAGCAAATCCCGAGCAAGCGCTGCCTTCCTCTTTTTGGGAAATTCGAAACACGTCAATGGGTTCATTAAGTTAGCAGGCTTCGAACTTTGAAGGAACAGGCTCATATGGGCTTGAGTGCGACGCCTTCGGAGCTTAGCTAAACGGCAATTCTCGCCGACTATTTTTGGGGCTTGAAATCTCTACATGGGGATTGTTGCATTGCTTCAATAGTAGAAACGAGTGGGGAAAAAGAACACACTTTGTCGGAGGAGAGGTTCGAGAACACGTCATTCTTCAGGATGCCGTAACGAGCATCCTCGGCGAGCTCTCCTGCAGGCCCTCGGGCACAGTCTCAGGGTTGGAGCATGTAAAGCGTGCTTTGTAATTACACACCGGAAGTTCCCTTTTAGGGGTTAAGATTACAAGAGTGCACTCCGCTGGCTAGAGCGCGCTAGAGCTTTTTAACATGCCCAATAGTTGTGCAAGTGCCACCTTCTCCCTTCTATCTGTTCTTTATTTTCAACCACGTCTCTGCTACAGAATCGTGCAGCAGCAGCCGTTGCTGAGAGCCCAAGTTCTGCAATTGTTTGGATATGTGCACTATTTCTTAGTACCTTTAGTGTGTGGTGCCACAGGGTTGCATTCTGAGTTGTCACAAAATATTCAAATATTTGAAGAAAGTCTTTTTCTTCTGTTGTCTCAACACATGAATTTTGACGTGAGGATTCCCTCGGACTTAATAAGAATAGCATATGAATAAAGCGTTCCATTAGAAACACAGGTGCGCATTCTCAGAGGCTCGTCCACCACAGCCGTCAGTTTCGGTCCAGGGTCGAGCAATTGCAATTTGGGATTGACGGATGAGCCCCTTCAAGATACTGTCCGATCGCCCCGCCGTGGTGGTCTAGTGGCTAAGGTACTCGGCTGCTGACCCGCAGGTCGCGGGATCGAACCCCGGCTGCAGTGGCTGCATTTCTGATGGAGGCGAAAATGTTGTAGGCCCGTGTGCTTAGATTTGGGTGCACGTTAAAGAACCCCAGGTGGTCGAAATTTCCGGAGCCCTCCACTACGGCGTCTCTCATAATCATATGATGGTTTTTTGGGACGTTAAACCCCACATATCTATCAATCAAGATCCTGTCCGATCGATTCACTTAGGAGGGGAGCATGCATGCGATTTTACGGCAGTGTAGTGGCAGTGGCAGTGAGTGGGAAAGCAAAGCGAAGGAGAGGAGATGGGAAAAGAGAAGGTGAGAAGACAGGCATGGGTGAAGAGGAGGGATGTCAGGGTTAAGAAGAGGAAAAGGGGGAGAGAGAGCAATATGGAAAGAAAGAAGATGATGTAGAAATAGACTAAGAAACATGACAGAACTCGCTCTGTGATTGCCAGCTGGTGGCACTTGCTTGCGAGCTCCGCTATTTACACCAGAATTCAGAGGCGTGGAACTGGCTTTCATTTTTTGTTCTAGCGGCGTGAGCTAGAATTAAGCTTAGAAGTTCGATACGAAAATCTCTGCTTAATCTGTGTGTTTTTTTTGGGGGGGGCTTATTGCTATGATCTCGACATAGTAGGTCTTGCAAAAAACTTTTATTTGTGCCCATAATAATACAGTCAAACTCGCATGCAACGATGCCTCATTAGCAACATATTGGTTATAGCAATGAGAAGCTGCTGCACCGTCAATTTTGTACGATTTTTTATGGTGACATAGCTTACAGTGCTTCTATGCCGCAATATTGGTTATAACGATCAGTCAAAGCTGCTGGGTGTCCGCGCCGAAAGGTAATCAAGTGAGAAATCTTCGAAAAGAAAAAATAAAACGAGAACTTCAACCTGCTGCTGCAAAATTATCGCTCGCAGTTGTTTTTGTCTTTGATGCTACTGAAATGGGCTTTTTAGTCACAGGAGCGTTTGCAAAGGCGTATGTAATTTCCTACGAAAGACAAAACGAGTGGAGTGTCACGTTTATGTATTTTGAAACCCTGTTGGCTGGCTATAACATTCTTTTTTTGCTTTGAATGTACCGATTAATTTACCGTTTAAACTATCATTTTCTGAACATATTCGGACTGTAAAAGAATCGTGTCTCTAAGATAAAGTAGCGCCCGTTTTATGGCTGATTCCTCGTGGTGCGTTGCTTCACGTCACTAAGGAACAACCAACCAATCTAGATCCCAATGGCTACTGCACCCTTTTTTAGTAAGACCTGTATCCTCCCCGGAATTTTCGGCATACGTGTTCCTTCGTATTCACAGCATGCTTCATGACATAGCATTTTGGCAATGCGGCAAAGCCGGCTTTTAGAGTCCGCCACATCCGCAGACGCATCGAAATGGAACAGCGGTAGTGGGCTTCTGTTAATGCAGTTTAAAACTTCGAAAAATAAGACCTCGAGGAGCTTCAGCATCCGAGGCTTAAGACGTTTTTATGCATTGACTTCAAGTGGCTTGTGGAGGTGCCGTGAAAGTCTACGAATCTTCAAGCATGTAGAAAAAACCGTGTTACTTATATGTGTTGGTGTATCCCATCGGACAATATAGCACTTGTGTGTTATCATAATTAGCTTCGATTATTATGCGAAAAGGGATATAAGTTCATCGTAGTTCAACGATTCTGCTGACTCAATATAGACTGCCATCTTTTTTGAAGCAGCTTTCTTGAATTTTACACAATGATTGCCGTTCACTGCAGTTGTGGCTGTACTGGTTAGTCTCGCTCGTGATTTGAGAAGGTTTGCTAGGACCAATATAGGAGCTCGAGCAAGGTCAAGAGAGTGAAACCTTAGTGTCTTCGAGCCGGCGCCGCTGAGAAGAATATCGGAGAGCTTGAGAAAACCTGGCTGAGAGCTTGTGTGAAGTGTGTGTCAGTGAGCCTGCTGACCAAGTGGAATTTTCCTGAAGCTCATCCCAAGTGCTCCATAAGCAGAAAGTAATTTTCAAGCCTGCGCTGGTTTTGTTTATTGTGACAAACTGTGGCTATAGGTTTAAACGACCCTTGACACCAAATTTGGACACTCGAGATGCTTGTGTTGTTTGATAGTCTGGCACGCTGGGCCACTCCTGACCGATTATTAGTGACGAGCGTTGCCTGTACGATTCTAATTTGGTTTTAAAGTAAGGGTATGTGCTCGTCCGAGCATTCAAGGCCAAGCTACGATACATAAATAGATATAGATAGATGATGGATGGACGGATGAATAGATAGATAGATAGACAGACAGATATATATATATATATATATATATATATATATATATATATATAGATAGATAAGATAGAGAGATAGATAGATAGATAGATAGATAGATAGATAGATAGATAGATAGATAACAGGGTTTCGCACTTGAGAACCAGGCGTTAGAAGAATAATGTTTTCTTTTTTTTCCCTACGCCGTACAGCCGATAGGACGGGAAAGTGGGATGCAGGGAGGAGAGAGAGCGAACAGCGAGAGAAAGAGCTGCGAAACGCACCTACTCTCTCCTACACCTTCTCGCACCACATGCACCGGTTGCAAGGGGCGAGAATAGGTACGCGCGCCTGCAGCTGTTGCTATGGGAGAGGGGGTGGAAGCAGAGAGTGAGAGCGGTGCCGCGGACAACGCCGGATGCCTGACATAGCCCAAGAATTGCATTCGCGTTTAAAAAAGCCGTCCACGCTCGGCGCCCAGCTCGTCGCGGTGCGCCGACGCGCGCTTATCTCCCAGGCGTACTTCGCCCCGCAAATAAGGAAGGGGGGGGGAGGTGTTAGATGCTTGTGCGCGCGTGCTTATCATTTGGTGGAAAGAATCACGTGCCTTCGGCTTTAACCGGAACGGTTTCGTTAGTTACCGGACCCACAAAGGTGACTTCGGTCGGTGAAGAGGCTACGTTTGTAAAAATAGCGTGCTTTTCATGCACAGAGAGCTATGACAACCGGGGCACTTGTTAGTTTGCAGTCATCTGTACGTGTAATTATGTTTCATGCGTCGTTTTTGTTTAAGCAGTGCGTTACGTGTCGAGTGGTAAACGTTATTAGTTCGCTCTTGTCCTGTGTATGTCCTTTTCGTACGTCATTTGTGCGTGAGCAGTGCGCTGCACGTTTCGATTTGCTTGCCGTTCTTAGCGTTACAGTTCGAGTTGTTGCTATCGCATTCATTCATTCGCCCTTGCGGCGAAACTGACTTTTTATTTGTTAAAAGGAGCCAAAACGAAATATTATCAAATGAGTGCGCCGATTCTAAATATATATACGCGTCAGGTGATCGAGAGTTCTATTTAGAAGGTAACGAGTGTTTGGAAGTTGTCAAGTATGATGCCTGATAAGTACCTCTTAAACAACTTCTTCCTGAAAAAAATTGAAAGAGCACAAGGGCAGCAGAGGACACTGGAAGGTTAACCCGACGCGAATTGCGGGGGGAGGGGAATAAGAGCTTAGAAGAAGAGGACGAGAGAGAGTTAAAAATGTAAATACAAACCTGACGTATACACTAGAGATGGCAGCGTGCTTGGTGGATTAGCAAGCTGCATAATAAATGTGGTAAAGATGTACCACGCTTCTTATGTTAGCAGAGCAAATGGAGAGCTCGGATCCATTCCTCCGAAGCTTTTTGTAGAAAACAATACACCCTCGTGCTTTTTATCTGAACGTAGCTTGCCTGATTCGTCGGTGGGATGCGCGCTGCGTTCTATGTATTTAGACTTGGTTCATCTGTGCCGACCAAGCTCATGTGCCTGGTATATATAGTGTGATTGTGGCAACAGAAATCTGAATCGAATGGTAGAGGACGTAAAACTTTATTAAACCAAGGATTCTAACACGTACGTCCCAGGGTTCCCGCACGACCCCACTGCACTAAGCGTTCATGAGCTCATGTAGTTCAATGACGTGGGCTGCACGGCCAGTGGCGATCTTGTGCTTAATATTATGGCGGCGCCTCCACACACTTGCCTTTTCCTATTTCCTTTCCCGCATATACCCGGGAGCATACGCCCCGTCCAGTGCCCAATGCACCCACCCCCACGCTACCCTTACCCACATCATCTCGGAATGCCCGGCGGACCCTCCCCCGCGGGCCTTGGAGCCACTGACAACACGGGAGGAATGAGAGACCTTGCCGTGGATTGAGGTGCCTCCTGGACCTAGAAAGCTTGGCGTATTATCGGAACGTGCTGGAGCTCGTGCTGTGTCGTTATGTGCACTATCTTATTTTTTTACGTCCTAGCTATTGGTGTTGTTTTAGGGGCGACGCTGCTTAAGCCGTGTGTCTGGCGTCCGCGATGTATGTAGTATATATAGTAGTAGAGCGTTGTAGTAGTAGGTAGCCACCTCCATGGCCGGATTATGGGAGCG
The DNA here is from genome assembly GCF_043290135.1 of Rhipicephalus microplus. NCBI lineage: Eukaryota > Metazoa > Arthropoda > Arachnida > Ixodida > Ixodidae > Rhipicephalus > Rhipicephalus microplus. The sequence goes on along the minus strand of NC_134702.1, from coordinate 77,436,865 downwards.
GCCCGCGCGCACTCTTGAATTGTGGAGGAAACCCGCGCACGTTAATTATAAATAGAGAGATAGTTGTTTCCGATGAAATAACATGTGGAGACGAGCATCGGTGACTTAATCTCCAATAAAATTTGCCTTGAATTTGATGTGTACTAAAAAAAAACTACCACCAGAAGGACGCACTTTGAGCACTACTTGACCAGAAAGGGTTGCCACGTCAAACTCGCTGGGCTTAACCTCCTTTGGTTTTAGCAAGGTTTAGCGATGGTTCAGCCGCAGTGCCATGAACTAGCAGTGCTGAAAGGTGGGATCTAGACACGAAGCGCAGACCGTAAGAGAATGCGCGCTGTTACGTTTGGCCCGGTAATTCGTCTGGGCAGATGTCATTGTGCCTAAGCTGGTCTGCTAGGATGCTTGCAATCCTATCGGCGCCCAGTATGCAAGACGCTGTCCTGTAGATGTTCCAGGTTGTGGTCGGGTCACAACGAAAGCTTCGCGAGACAACCCTTTTGTTGAACGGATTCGAACAGCGCGGGACTGCGCCACTGTAGAAGTTCTCATGGAGTCAACCTCTCGATTCGGCTGTCGTCGCCGACGCAAAATCATCACAAAGGCACCGTCAGTCCAGAAGCGTGGGAAAACATCGAAGAAGCCGTTCTCAGTGATCGAGTGTTTGGACTGCCATGCTCGAGAGAGTTCTGGAAGCCTGTAGCTGAAAGCAGCCGTGGACCGCTGCTGACGCTCGTGTCAGCGGCCATCTCCCCGAAGGAGCTCAACTTTTTCTCTCCGGACTCTAGCTCCTCGCTCTGCGGTGCCTTCAAGGCGTGGGCCGCGTGCATCATTTCGTGGTGCGCTCCTGCTACTATTGGACCTTTTCGCCCAGCCGAGCGGTGCAATATCTGCACCCTTTCTGGACGGTGGACCACTGAGACTTCGTCACCTGATTTGCGGCAAGAGTGACCACCGCCTTCTTCGGACCTCGGTGTAAGGAGACGGTGGGCTATTAAAGCCGAAAACATTTTTGCTAATAGTTGCCGAATCATGAGCTGAATATTTTTGTACATAGCTGAATTTCTGTACAGTTCTATCTTTCAACTATTATGTAAATAAACCTTCGTTCTATCTTTCTTACAAACGCGTCTCTTCACTGGCGAAGATCGGCTATGCGGACGACGGCAGGGAGCTAGCTACCCTATAGAAAACCCGCCGTACCTATTATCAAACCTCAAGCCATTTACAGCGCGTGCCACTTCTCGTTTTGCCCTTGGAATGTCCGCTGGATGGCGGTACTTTCTATGTGTTGAATATATGATGAAAAGATGCGAAATGACGGTACTTTGGGGGATCACTTGATGGAAGGACGGATGGACAGACGCACGGACGGAGAGACAGATGCACGAACGGGCGGACGCATGGATGAACGTATGGACGCACGGACGAACGCACGGATGGTTGCACAGATGGACGGATGGAAACAAGAACGAACGGGCGCATGGCAGAGCTGACAGACTGACGGATGCTTCGCCTTACTCATCATCACGCACTCTGTGGATATGCAGTGATGTTTTCCTTTTCGCGCTACGGCCACTGTTCGCGTGGTTGTGAGATTCTGTAGGCTACACTGCGCTGCGTATGTGAAAGACTCGGAAACGGTCATAAAGACTTAGTAATCATACCCGTACCGAAAGAAATGATGACATAGGCTGGGGCTGTCTACATCATTCATCCCTGAGCGAGATGTTAGTTAAAAAAAAAAACAAGGATAAAAGGAGACTGAAAACGAGACGTCCTCAGATACTCTGTTTTTCTTCTGTGGCAGTTCTTTGCGCCTCTTGAGGCATCATTCCAAACCAGCTCGCTACACCCTCTGCTATGTGCTGTGTAACATGTCATGCATGAGCCATTCCGAGGCTTGATATTCTGGCACGCAGTCCTTATATTAGGTGTACGTGTAAGCCCGATAGATTATAAATTTGTTTGTTGTGAAAACAGAGGGAAATGTGGTTGAAAAAACAATTTAAACTGGCCGAACTACGCCGCAATGAGCTCGGCAGCTCTCTGAGTGTACATGTCCCGGCACATATATGTGGCCGGAGACGGCGCATATATCCATGAAGTGATTCTGCCTTGATTTTCTCCTTCACATTCTTGAGATGCTTCACTGCATCAATACTATGCTTGACAAAGTTTTGTTTTAGCGCATAGCAGCCTTATAATGCGCCGAGACTGGCTACCACGACTATTATGAACCTTGCATGAAACCTTTAATTTTACTTTATTTAATGTGACGCAGGACTCATGGGCGAGCCATACAGGCAGATAAAATAATTGTTTACGAGGCTTTCGCTTCAAACCGTTCTTCCAACACCCGTGTCGACGCCCGTTTCAACCCGGTCAACGCCGTGCACTCCGCTGCTGCTTCGCATCCCATCAGGCTTCCCTTCGGGGAGATATTAGGGGCGAAGCTTCTTGAGCCGTGGGTCGTGCTTCCACGTATGTATGTATGTATGTATGTATGTATGTATGTACGTATGTATGTATGTATGTATGTATGTATGTATGTATGTATGTATGTATGTATGTATGTATGTATGTATGTATGTATGTATGTATGTATGTATGTATGTATGTATGTATGTATGTATGTATGTATGTATGTATGTATGTATGTATGTATGTATGTATGTATGTATGTATGTATGTATGTATGTAGTAGTAGTAGTAGTAGTAGTAGTAAAATTGCTGATTTGTCGTAAAGATGGCATCCACAATTCTTGCCCAATCAAACTGGCTGCGTACGAGCGATATATTAGGAAATCACTTTGGTCATGAAGACTGCTGTCTTCGTGTTGGCTGAATAACGTTGCGTTGCACAAAGCATAGGATTAAGAATAAATTCACGTAAATTTAGGTTTAAAAAATGTCTCACTCTCCTCTTCGCGTTGTCGCCATGAACTTTGTAGGCTGGCCGATGATCCCGGAGGCCACGCTACGTGTTCTTGTAGGTGTCGTTGCGACTACTGTGTGCCGCCAGACGCCCGCGCGCCACTCGTCTTAATCACAAGTAGCCACTAATGCGTTCGAAAAAGTTCATGGCACATGACTGTGCAATTTTGGGTCTGCGCATCACCTTTTGGCGTTCCTCTTCTGTCCCTTCCACTGCCCTCACTGCGACGAAAGAAATAAAGCACACAGCTCGTGCGAAAGTACAGCTCATAACAACCGGCCAATTTCCGAGTTATAAAATGTCGGCAGCCTGCACTAGAGACGCAAGGCTGAGTTACAGAGGTAGTCTCGACTTGGCTAAATCTCAATTACGTTTAATTACGCTGCCATTTATATAATTATATCGCATTACACTCAGGCATACTTGGTGGGCTTGGTCGTACCATTCAACTTAATTATGATTAGAGTATTCTTAATTAGAACTAGTTGTACTTAATTGGCCTTTGTTAGGCCCGATGACACGGTCACTAGTAATTAGTATATACGCGAGCCTCGTTTCAGTAGCTTCACTGAGAATTCGACTTGCATTTCCCGCTTTCTGTGGCTTATGTATACCTATTCCTATTAGTTTCGTGGGGGCGCGAACCAGCTTGAATAAAACCTTGACAGCTCCGCTGTATAATAATAATATTAATAATAATAATAATAATAATAATAATAATAATAATAATAATAATAATAATAATAATAATAATAATAATAATAATTTTTATTATTATTACTTCTCAAGCACCCAGATACTCAATACGCAATAAACACGCGAATGTTCGCAAATGTTTATGCACGGTACCCACGCCGTTGCACAATACTCGCGAACGTTCATGCACGCGTTGGGCAGGTAACACCCCTAGAAGAGCATCTTGGAAATTTTAAAATATTTGTCTCTTGCTTGTAAATCAATGGCTCGTTAAGAGAAAATTGTGTAAGGCTTATGTTTTTTACACCCAGACTAGACCTCTGCAGCAGGTGGTGGTGTGATAATGATCGCGATTAAACGTTTATTGAAATAAAATAAAAGGAAGGATGACGACTAAGAGGACCGGAAGGCTCCGCAGTTCTGGCCGCCGCGGCCTCTTGAACGTCAGAGCTGCGTGTCTGTTTTCTGCTACTCCATGCACACGCGCGGCACATCACGAGGTCAAGAGTAGAAAAAAAAATTGGCTGAATACGGCAGTAGCTGATAGCTAAGTGATTATAGCATCGAAAAGGGAGCCACAGTGTCGGTGCAAGGGCGAAGCAGTGATTGATATATCAAATTGGGAGTGTTACGCGATGTAAAGTCAGTAGATCCGTGATGTTTGTGGCTTCTACAGAAACTTTGCGACGAGAGCACAACACGTATACGAATGTATGTAAGCCTACACGGCTGATCCCATTCAAAGATACGGCGCGAGCGACCCCGTCCGGCGGGTAAAAGCACGCATTTCCTGCCCATGTCCACGCAACCTATCTTCGGTGCCCGTCCACGCGCCTTTCGCGCGACGGAAACTGGTGGTGCAGTTCATCTCTGCTAGAGAAGTGGTTACAAGAGGGAAAAGGAAAGTGAGCCCCGTAACTGTCTGCATCAGGGTGCGACACCTGAACTGTAGCTCACAAGGGATGGGGGTGAGGAGGGATTAAACGGATAGGATTAAAGGTATATATATATATAGAGAGAGTGATGCGCTAGCACAGCGAGCGAGGACATATGAAGGATAGGAGAGAGATGAAAGATGGAAACATGGTCACAGGAGTTCGAGGACGGGGCACCACTTGCGAGAGCTCTTGTCGGCGTCAGGAGATGACGTAGGGCAAGTTCAGTAGGTCAGAGCTACACTGTCGTCGGAGATCGGCGTCAGGAGATGACGTAGGGACAGCCAAGTCAGCCAGAGCTACGCTGACGTCGGAGATCGAGATGGCACAACCGGTCGGTACGTAATCAAGCGAGCTAGAGCCGCTACTATATCCGGAGCCGTCGCATGCTTTCACTAGCCCACAGAGCACAGGAAGCCCGGACTGGTATTATTTCTTTGGACATTATAAGGAATAGAACGGCGACACTGAAGGCAAAATTACGTCTGCAGTGTCCGTATAATTGCTATCGCAATGAAAAGACAATGTTTACAATGTTACAATTGATGTAACAGTGTGTTACAGCGATTGCCAACTCTACAAGGCCCTTACAGAAATCGCCTTGTGGTATTCTGAGTAATGCCTTATCGGGAATTGTTTGTCGGTTCGTACATGTACGGTGGTCACTTGGGCGGGAGAGTGATTATAAATGAAAATAGAAAAGTGAGCCCCGTAACTGTCTCTCAGGGGAGGACACCTCAACAGTAGCTCACGAGGGATGGGGGTAGAGAAGGGAATAAAATGATATGATTAAAAGGTAGAGAGATAGAGAGGAAGGAGAGAGCGAGGCGCAGGGACAGGGAGCGACGGAAGTAAGGAGAAGACAAGAAAGATGGACACGGTTGCAGCAGTCCGAGGACTGGGCACCACTGGCGAGAGCTCTTGTCGGCGACAGGAGATGGCGTAGGGCAAATCCAGTCGGCCAGAGCTACGCTGTCGCCGTCGTAGGGGACTGGTGGCAGAAGGTGGCGTAGGACCAACCCAGTCGGCCAGAGCTGTTCTGTCGTTGGAGATCGCGAGGGCCTAACCAGTTGGCACGGAATCGAGCGAGCGGCTTCCCACTTCAAAATTGGTGACTGGTTCCAGATCGCGATGCTACTGGCATAGGCACTGCTCTACGAAAGCACGTTTTGCAACATCGGCGCAAGCGCTATGTGCGGATCACAGAGCGCCAAGGCTCTGCTTTCGGAAAAGGTGATAGCAGGACCAAGGGAATAACGAGAAGACTAAGTAAGTAAAACACGGGCGGAGGTACTTTTTATAATACAGATTTTGTATATATTACACGATTTTTTTTTCATGCACTCGCAGGCACGCAATCACGCACAAGCACACACGCACTGGGGGTTCTAACAATCCTTGGCAAGCGCCGGATATCGAGACTTGAGGCTGTTCATGATTCGCGCGTGGTGCGCATTGTTCACTTTCACGAAGGGCACTCTGCGACGCTCCTCGCTGGCGATGATGGTCTTGATGCCGGGTGCGTGCACCAGGAACGCGTTGTCCAGGATGTGGAAATCGTAGCCGCGCAGGCACAGCTCGTAGCTCTGGTCAAAGGAAAGAGGGAAATGCGTGTTAGAATGATAAACTCAGTGTGCACACTAACCTTGCACAATACGCTTGAGTCGCACGTCTATAGCTTCTTAGTAGCTTGATCTACCGTTTCTGGCTCTCGAAATGGTCGACATTTTTAAAACGACACATGCCCATGGAGGACGGGGTGCAGGTGCGCATCAGAGAAGAAGGTTGCGTAACACTGAATTCGGCAACAGGGCTTCGTCACTGAAGTTTCCAGCTCAATTATTGTTGGTGATAAACGTCCCAAAACCACGGTGTGACTGTGTCGGACGCCGTATACTGGAGGGCTCTGAAAAGTTCGACCATCTATAGGGTTCTTTAACACGCATGTAAATCTGTGCACACGGGCGTCAGGAGTTTTTGCTTCCATCCCATGACTTTCGAATCAGAAGTCGAGCAACACTGGACCACAGTGGCCTGGCAGCTAAAAAAAAAAAAAAAACAAGTAGGCGACCTGTGTGTGTGTGCATCAGAAGTGCTATCCACATTCGAAAATGCTAACAGCAGCATGGAATGCATGCACCACTCCGAGCACGCTTTGAATGCGAATAATACCGTGTTTACGCATGTGCATGTATTGGCACATATACCGCGTTTCTCGATATATATATACACTACTTCACTTTCGCCATAAATGCCGTCGTACAGCATGGAAGAAAATTATTTTGATCGAGAACAGATGAGCATACGCGCCGGAGCTCGTAAACAGTACCTCGACTGACGGAAAACGCATGCCATTGGGTGAATACTTTGCTTTCAGAATTCCGAATAGCTCATACTTCTATGAAAGCACAGATGGGTTCAATTTATCCTGTCGGGTTTAACATCCCAATGTGACTCACGCGATCATAAACGTCGTCGGGGGAGAATTCCAGATAATTTCAACCACCTATGTCCTTTTAACGCGCTCTGATATCGCACAGTACACCGGCCTCTAGCACATCGCTTCCATCGAAATGCGACTGCCGCAGCCGGAATCGAACCTGGGGCTTTCAGGCCAGCAGCGTGCACCACCATAAACAGCGACGCAACGCAGTAGCTGCAGATGAGTTTATGCACGTCCCAGATTTTTTCGAACGACAATTTGTACACGCGTGTCAGAGCGCATTCGTGACGCAGCCATTGTGAAACGTGACAAAGGCCGCGACTACTGGCAAGGATTGTTGTTGGAAGACTGTACCCCGATCGGTAGTTAAACAGCAAAGGTGCCGAACGGGGCATGTTTTACAAACTCTTCCTGTGGGTAAAGTTTTATTACTAGAGCACTTTACATTAGACATAGCCGCCATTCTTTCAAGTGTCTTTTTGTTCCAGAATAGCCGTCATCTTTATCGCTTGCGCTTTGTTAGAAAACCCATCGTTCATCACTTTGCAATCAAGAATGCTTTGTACCGTTAGTATCGTGCGCGCCGTTCATGACGTGAAAATTCCGGGCAGACGGTGATAACGCAAGGAAAGGCCAACGAGGTTATCCTTTCGGGACCGAAATACGCTTCGATTCTTGAGTGGTGGGTAGCATCGACCAACGATGCGACCACACCTGAGACGCAACGATTTAAAAAGCTGCGTCAGGCTCACCTGGGACATCTTGTCCCTTTTGCCTTCCCACGTCAGCTCTTCGGCGTAGAAAGGGTCGTCGTTGGTGCCGATGTAAATGGGCTCCCAGGAGCGCTTGGTGCGGTCGCGCTTGGTCGTGGTGAGGATGCCCAGCGCGTCGTCCTCTGCCGGCACGTACTCGATCCACTCTTCGCGCTTGGGGAACTTCTGGCACTGGTCGCAGACCCACTTGTGGAAGAAGATGGCCGACTTGTTTCGCAGCATATCGACCAGGACTCGCTTTGTCAGCGGAGGCCGCTGCTTGGCCTGCACCTCGAATATGGGCAGCACGAACACCTGCGGCGCGCTTGCCTCGGTGGCGTTGCGACGCCAGCGCTCGGCGACCAAGTCCATAAAGCGCGGGATCACGTTGGCGCTCGGGTACAGCTCGATGTCCGACGCGAGGATGTAGCGCGTGCGCGCCCGACGCCGCGCGACGTTTCGGAGCACGTTGATCGGGTAGGTCATCCTGTGCGCCTTGCGGAACTGAGCGTAGTCCCGCTCCATCACGTCCGAGGCGCACGAGCCGTTCCAGGACTGGAGGAAGTCCGCGGAAGACGACGAGTCGACCACGACTGCCGCCGGCGGCGCGTGGTCCCTGTCGTACACCATGTGCCACGTCACGTTCGCACTCACGCACGGGTCGTCACAGTGGCGCAGAAAGGCGATCTTGTCCAGCGCGACTGCGTAGTCGGTGCCCGGCGCGAAGACTGCCACGGAGATGGGGCCCTGCCATCGCGAGCACAGGACCGGGACGTGCTGTAGGAACTCGTGAGTCGCCTGTGTCGTGAGGGTGACACTGTCGTTGAACGGCACCGAAAGGTCCGAGGGTATGAAGTCCCACAGAACGACGTACTTGGCCGATGAAGTCGATTCTTTTTTCGGCGTGGAGTTGACCCCGTTGCCGAAGGCGCCGCTGCTGATGATTCGTCCCAGACGCGCTTCGCTTGGCGCGCGTGTTGTGGCCACCTTTGACTGGAGCGGTTGCCGGTTCTGAAACTGAGGCTTGTCGACGGCGTTCGCCGGCGCTGTTTTGACCGGCTGTGACTGTGGTTGGGGTGGCATCGGAAGTGGTGAAACCTTCGCGCCGAAATCCGCGGCTTCCGGCTGGGAGTGATTGGCGACGACCAGCACGCAGGGCTTCACGTCAGCGCGGGGCATCTGGAAGCATATCATGTTGTAAACGGCGAGCAGTATGTTGATCGTGACGAAGATGCGGTATGCGAGGCGTAGCTCGGGCCTGTTGGAGCCCGTCATCGCCATTGTTTTTCCCGACAGCAGTCCTCTCGAAGGGCAGAAGCTGCAGCAGGCACCGAATCAGCTTACGTCATCCTTTCAGCCAGGCGATGCGTACGACGAAGCGGTGACGTCTGCGCCACGTAATGGAATTCTCGACGAAGGGAACATCGGTGCTTAATAACCAGATAGCATCACTTGAACTGCCACGGTTTCATCGGTGCACCACCCAGAATGATGCCTTCGTCCAGCAACCATCGCAGCACTCTCGTTGTGCCTTCGGTCTTCGAAGTGAAACAACGATAGGGACGTCACCTCCATCTTGCCCTTGGAAATGGAGGAGCCCTGCGATGAAGTCAGAAAAAGACGGTGAGTTGTATTACATCCGCATGTCTTACGCGCCAACGAAGCAAATACCGCAGTTAAGAACCAACGTAAGAGGCGCGCTGCTTTTATCTATATATGATGTTGTCGCAGATGCCTCACCGTTGTTTGCTGTCGCAGACGCCTCGTAATTGTTGAGTGTAGATAGGGACGCAAAAACTGCTGATAAGAGTAGTTCAACCGGCAAAAGACATTGAAGGAACACGAAAGTTTTTTTCTTTTTTTTTTCGCTGGTTCACACTTTGCGAACTCAAACTGCGAGGATGAAACATCAGTAAAAGCGGCAAGCGATAATTAAAAGGAAGGGAGAGGGGTGGCACCCATGCGTACGCTGAAGAAAACGCTTCTTCACCGCATGCGCGAACAGACATGCGATGCATTTCACACTCGCGTTAAAGCATGACCCGTACACTTTTTGACTGTGCACCTTTGAGTAGCGGACGTTGGGGCAAAAATACGGCACCGGCCGTTCAGCATTTGTCCAACAGCTGGTGCAGTCACACACATGATTTTGTAGGCAGTTGCTCATTGTTTAATAAAGTTCACGAACAACGCACGCAACACTTTGCGGTTTGCAGCAATAAAGAAAAGCAGATAGTTTATTGTGTCTACACAATTATGAGGAAAAAAAGTAACGTAAAAGAATATTTCAACTCAAAATAAGCCACCGAAGTCACCTGCGACGACTATTTTGCACTGGAGTGTGTGACATCATGTTCCGCACAGAGGAGAGTTGTTGTCTACCGAAGTTTCGGCCATTGCAAGTCGCCCAATTTCGATGCCAATCTGAAGAAACCTGGAGCATATAGTTCCACCGCGCGCGCAGCTGACCACGGAGCAAAATCGACCGCTGGAATACAGACGCTCGCGCAGCAAGCAGCTGGTTACGTCGCAGATCGCGAGTGCACCTCAGTTGGCCGATACTCGGGCCACTCGCATGTTGATGGACGCTTAAACCTTCCCATCTTTATGAACATTATGAGAGCAGAATTTCGGACAAGTTGGTAATTCATAACTTCAGCATGACTTCACAACAACAACAAAAACACGCTCACTGTGTGTGCTTCCTTCTCTCTATAGTCCGTGTCTTCCTTCATTTTTTTTTGTTGCGCAGTCATACTGAAGTTATGAACATCCCCATGTTTATGAGCAATTGGAACAATCAATAATTGAGTGCTTGAGATAATGTACTTACATGTAAAAAGATTACTCGCGAAAGCTCATGTATCAACCCATATTACAGATTATAATGGTAAATGATGGCTTGACTATTTTAAAACAGTACTACGTTCGCTTATCATGAACTCCCACAGCAAAAGTGCTACCGTTGTTATTATATATATGTATGCATGGCTCTTTGCAAACTTTTTCAGCACGGCACCCGAAAAGACACATGATTGGTTGCAACATGACGGGTATCAATACTTATAATAACCACCATTTGTTTTCATGGACACTGCAAGTGTTCCTATAGGACCATATGGTATACAAATAAAAAAAAAGTTTGACTGTTAATGAAGCTGACGCTGAGGGCGCAGGTGAAAACGTACGCTCTCGTTAAATGATTTGATGTTCTGAGTCGATTTCACTGTCTCGCGCTCTCCTCCAGGCTAAACGATAAATAACTCCACTACGGTACGAAGGATGCATTGTGATTACATGGTTTCAAAAAGGCGTTTACTGTTATAAGCTTTATCGTTCACCTTTCAAATGATAATTGCTGTAGCGATAGCCTACAACAAGCACCGCATCGAATTCAGAAGGGTGAATCCGATGCCTAGGGCAATTAAACTAGAACTATCTATTTAAAAAATGGTGAATGGCTCACATTGCGTCGACTTCACGCTTGCCACTTTTTTCCCCATATATATAGTCTTCTGCTAGCGTTCTTCTAAATGTTGCTAATAATTTAAACACCGACTATAGTCACTCCTCCGCTCAGACGCTTAAAAAAGGAGGAATATTTGTAACATACCTATGCGTATCACAGACGTAAAGTATTTGTCCTACCATATATATATATATATATATATATATATATATATATATATATATATATATATATATATATATATATATATATACCCCTTAGGTATACACTTCTTTCCCTTATTCATTAACGAGGGTCTCGTACTGGCAGACTTGGTGCCTTTAGGTTGTATACGGGGGGCTATTGGTCAGCTGCCAGGTAGTAATAAGTTCACGTGCTACGTGACGCCAAACAGGCTCATAAATAGTGTACCGCACTCGCCGCCATGGCTACTAGTATATATATATATATATATATATATATGGGACAAACGCCAATGGTTGTGAGAGACGCCGTAGTGGAGGGCTTCCAAAATTTCGGTCACCTGGGGTTTTTTAACGTGCATCTGAACCTGGGTACACGGGCCTCAAGCAATTTTCTTTCATCGAAAATGCGGCCGGAGTTCGACCCCGCGACCTTGGGGCTAGCAGTCTAGCCCACTAGACCGCCGCGGCGTGTGACGATAGTCAGAAGCGCGACGTTTACGGGCGTCTGTCAAAGGTGCACTTATATATATGCTGATTATTATTTTTTTAACGCTGGTGGAAGTTTTGAGCCCCGAATTTTTAGAAGGGTCTTAAATACACGTGACGCTCCGCCGCGTCGCTAACTCGCAGCTTGTAATATATACTCTTGCCGAGACCTGTCGTATATCGAAATACGTTCAAAGAGCTTAACCACCGCCAAGAAAACACGCGCCCGTCAATCCGTTCGTGGACGTCCTTCACAGCCTGCCTCGATTCGCTTTACATATCAACATCGCGGGCTGTGCGTGCGCCGGTGGGACAGTGATGGAAGCGCGCTGAGAGAACAGCGAATCCTGCAGGATGAACGCGCCGGAGAGGAGGAGGGTAGCAGGCATTACGTCACGCTATACGCAGCCACTGTCACTTTAAGCTCACGTCGTGATTGGGCAGCACAGAGATCAAAAGAATTGTCTATAGAACACCTTAGCCGCGTGCTGCACCGACGCGAGGCACGAAACCGCGACGAGACGGGCGACCGTCCACCGCTGTAGACCTTTATGCGCGAGATGTCTTGCCTCTCCTTGCCAAAGAAATATGCATTGCCGGATGCTGCCAGTGTGCGTGAGACAGTTACAGCGGCCGCCGTCTTTTTATCGCTGCTTCCTTGGCCATTGGCAACGCGTTCTATGAAGGCAGGCTTTTGGATCCATTGCGTGCCATTTGTTCGGTGCTCCGTGGGGCGTTTTGTACCGCGAACTGTCCCAGCCTGCGCATGCACCCGTTTAGACGTGAGGCAAGCCAAGAACGACCTTCTCCGTTTTGACTGGCCGCTCCTGGTTCTTTCTTCTGCGCCGCTTCGACTTCACACAACAAGAGACAGTGCGTTTTTGTCATTCCATTTTTTTTTTCTCTCTCGTGTCCTCGCCCAAACGAGGGCCACTAGCGGGCGCTTGGCTGCTCCTCAAAGAGAGTGCCCGTGCACGCGCGGACAAATGCATCTTTGTAGTAGCAGGCCGGAAACGCGCCTTGCGACTCTTTGTAAAGCAAACAGACTGTGGCTAATGGCCTTCGTGCGTCTTGTTTAACACGGCCCGAGCACACGCTGGTGTCAGTGAGCGAAGCCACGTGAGTTCTACAGCCGCAATGAGGTACAACAATTCCGCATTAACTGTGTGTTTTTTTTCGTTCTGTCGTGTATGGTGTAGCGAATTGGTTGTCCAACCAATTCACTACCCCATACATACTGCCGATATTTACCGTTTGTGAATGGGAGATAATAAGAAAGGAAGAGAATAATGCGAACAGAATAATATCGCGTGCACATCAGTCGGCAGTCACTATACGTCTTTGTGAAATGTTACATGCTTTACGCAGAGAAGTGTTTTATTGAAATTTCACACGAACTTCAGTTAACATTGCTTTCTCAAGGTATCGATTAGGTCGTATGCTCTTTTGTTCATATATTTTGCTAATCATTCGGCGTTGTTTGTTTCTGCGAATTACCTATGTGCTTATAAAGGAAATTGGCATTCCAAACATTTGAACTATGTATAGCGGTAATTTATTGATTGATATGTAGGGTTTAACGTCCCAAAACCAGCATATGATTATGAGAGACGCAGCATATGATTATCAGAGACGCCGTAGTGGAGGGCTCCGGAAATTTCGACCACCTGAGGTTCTTCAACGTGCACCCAAATCTGAGCACACGGGCCTACAACATTTCCGCCTCCATCGGAAATGCAGCCGCCGCAGCCGGGATTCGATCCCGCCATCTGCGAGTCAGCAGCCGAGTACCTTAGCCACTAGACCACCGCGGCGGGGCTATGTATAGCGGTAGCTGGCTTTAATTTGAATGCCTTGCCTTCCCTTATGTATGCGACTATTCAAAAAAAAAGTAAGAAGCTGTGTTATTTCAAGGTGAGTCCCGACTCGACAACAAGAGACTCAATGTGACATAGGATTATGCTTTGTTGGCTATAACAACGTGTCGTCGTAATTGGGAGTAATTACTCATAGACTAACCGTATATAGAAGCAGGTACGTTTGAATACGCGCTTCAGTGTTCGTCCTCTGCACATGACATGACTACAATCGGCACTATGAAGTGACTCATTTGGACTCGTGTGAATTGTGCTTTACATTACGCAGACCACTGTCATGCAATTATGTTGCGCCATCTTATTAGCATATGTTCGGACAGAATAAACGCTAGCTGTTCTTGCATACTTTTCACCAGAACTCACGCACTGGAGCTTCTGAACGACGACCTTAGTTCGGCGGCTGGATCGTGTCAGAGTGACGACAATGCAACAGAGGCTACATACTCACCTACATTATATACCACACTACGCTATACACACTCGTATAGCGGTTCCGAAGCTACACTGCTCACTCGAACGACGCGGGATGACATCCCATCTGCGGCGGCTGCATTTTCGATGGCAGTGATAATATTTGTGCCCGTGTACTTTTAGATGCTTGAGGCCTTCATTACGGCCTCCCTCGTAATGATATCGCAGTTTTGTGATGCTCATCAATAATATTTTTTATTGTACAGTAATGGAAGGTCGGTGATGCTGTAAGAAGTGGTAGGTAAAAGAGTAAAGGCGAGTACAAGAACGAAAAAGAGTGGGGTAACATGCTGATAGTTGTGAGTAATGGCTCGAAAAATGCCGGATCGCTGCCTCGGAACTATCAATATTTCTTGATTTCTTCGTTTCGAGCTGTACGAAACCGTCTGTATTCCCTGCTCTCAGTATCTTCTCCCACCCTGTCCATTCATTCCGTGTATGAACTCTCTCTCTCTCTCCGTCTCTCTTCTCATTTTTTGGACAATCTAGCGCTACAGACTCAGCTCTTTGCTGCACTGGAAATGTGCGGAGACGAGCGCGTCAATGGTTCGCCGTGGACCTGAGACCGCGGAAATGACTTTACGGGAGCACGAAGGAAAGACGGATGGACGGATTCGAATCGGCGCTCGCATAAGATTGGAAGCACGCCGGCGAATCTCCCGGAAAGACGGGCACGGCGAGCAGCGCGCGGGTATACGCGCCCTTTCTTTCTAGTCTCCGTATAGTTTCGTTTTCTTTGTTTTGTCCCGCCGTATACAGTATGGTCGCTCATCATTGCACCGTTGCTGCTGCTGCTTCTGCCGCTAGAATGTCGTTGAACCGGAGAAGGTTAGAGAGAGAGAGAGGCAAAAGGGAAAACAAGAGTGAAAGAGAGGGTGCTGTCCCCGAAAGTTCATCGAACGTGCACGCCGAGCTTAGACGGCGGGCGCGGGTTGTTTGTTGTTTGTCGGGCGTCTGCTTCTGTGTACACGCCGACCCAGACCTTCTGTGCACGGCGCGGGACCTTGGAAAGAGGCGCGCGCCTTAGCATGGTCGCTTCGCGGGCCCGTGACTATGTCACGCCATCGGAGAGGTAAATGTCAAAAGTCGCTGGCACGGTGCCCGGTGAACCGCCGGATGCATCTGCCGCCAGGGACGTAAGTTATATCCCGGACCTTGAACGCCGTTTGGAGCTTAACGGGGTGCTTAGCGCCTTCGAAGACGCGGCCGGGTTTGGTTCCCAGTTACGAAGCTCTCATTTCAATGGGAGCGAAAGGCAAAAACGTTCCTGTACTTGATTCAGGTTAGGGTTAAGGAAGACCGAGAGGTCAATAATCAATCCCGAGTCCCTTTTCACGGATTCAGTTGATTGTAGTTTCGTCATTTGAAACCAGAAATCAAATGTGTCTAAAATATACATTTTTTATCGCGAATTAACGCATTGGTGCCAGTGTGTACTGTCATTGCGTAACATAGCGTAACCAAGCGTGAACACAAGGCTGATGCTATATACAGCTGTAGGCTAATTACGATTCGCCAAGGCATACCAGCAGTCACCATTGCCCGGCCCAAATCTCGCGTTTTGGTTCGCGCTGGACAGCTATGCTTTATGTGTTTGTGTTTTTTCTTGTTTGTTCAATTATTGTGTCTAAAATATTGTTAGAAGTTACAAACAAAGCAGAGATACTGATGAAAAGTATGCGGAACGACGCCATAGAAAAAGTGGCGCCGCCAAGACGGTAGCAAAAACTCCTCCCTTCTTTCCCCCACCTCTCGAAATTTCTTTCTACTATTGGCCGCAGAACACTAAATCACACTCGACAACACTTCCATACCCGTTCCCCAGTTCAAATTATCGATGTGTCCCTTGTGCCCTCGACCTTAACAATTTTTTCGTTGCGCAGCAAAATCATGACAGTGAGTCTTTTTGCGACAGTATGCCATGAGCGCCCCTCAACTAAAATGATTTAGCGTGGCTCATTGTTATCCCTATATATTGCCGAAACAGACTTAAGAAAGCGGGCACTCAGTATCACACTTACCACCACGCACAGCCTGTCTTATCTGTCTTTTTGAAAACACTTCGGTCGGTAAAACCAGTGCTGCTCCGTAAAGCCAGCTCAGCCCACTCACCGAGCCATGTCTGGGCCCGCCTCCCCTTATAAATACGCACAATAGAATGGCCGCTTGCTCGCGATACGGGCGGCTATTGTGAGAAGTGGGTTAGCAGCGGCCGAGCGAGTTTCTGCGCAGTTGGCTTTCACCCAAGCTACAGTGCATTTGAGGCGCGCGTGGCCCGTCTATAAGCTCTTATTGTGCTAGGGCTATAAAGAATTACAAACACAATACGGCGCCCGCGGAACCCGCATTGTCACTCGATTCAGCTTCAGTCATTGCTCCCGCGTTTTACGAATCGACAAATAAAAATAAACAAGGCTTTACAGGCTCGTCGCGCCGTTCCTCGTGGAGCGAAATATAATGGAACAATTGTTTTCTCGTTGATGTGTTTATTCTTCTGATTCTGGCAAGCGTCGACATTGATGAGATGCCACAGTTTTCCCGAGGATGGTTTGATAATTTGATATATGGTGTTTAACGTCCCAAAACCACCATATGATTACGAGAGACGCCGTAGTGGAGGGCTCCGGAAATTTTGACCACCTGGGGTTTTTTAACGTGCACCCAAATCTGAGCGCACGGGCCTACAACATTTCCGCCTCCGTCGGAAATGCAGCCGCCGCAGCAGCCGCGATTCGATCCCGCGACCTGCTGGTCAGCAGCCGAGTAACTTAGCCAATAGACCACCGCGGCGGGCAGTTTTTCCGAGGATAACTTTAGAGTGAATTTTGTTCTAATCTGAGTCAGTCACGCATTATCCGTATAAAAGGAATACCCAGCATCACTGTAGAGAATGCACGAAAAAGAGGTGATCTTAACGAGTTGTGGGTTCGGTTATTTGCCTCGCACGGGGCTGCGGAAGTAAAAGGAGTGGGGTGGTGGCAGAGGAGAGAGATGGACAGGCTGCTTCAAACAAGGTAACTGCATGTGTACGCTGCGCGGTAGCAGGAGGGGCCCATAGAGCAAAAAGTTTTCAGAAACAATGCGTAGAGCTTATTTAACAGTACTGTCATGCAACTTCTGTTGCATGATCGTCTAGTCTGTGCAGCACTTAAAGGTCATTGCAGAGAATTGGTTACGGAAGTGAAAACGTGTGGTCAGGGAGGAAGGAGAAAATGGAAAAATGAACGGTAAGAATTGGTAAAGAGATTGACTATAACAGATACTTGTCTTGCCCTTTGCGGCGTGCTCGAAAATGGGCCAGAAAAATAAAAGGAGCGAAAGATAAACTTCACGCGCACAGGGCCACTGCTTTTCACGGGACAAGATGAAAATTGTCAGTGCTGCAGTGGTTCACATTTCGGAGTGACATGAAGGTTTTTTCAGTTGAACCCTTATTTAGGTACACTGCTGCAGGAGGCATCTGAGTTTAGGAGACACTATAGTTTGCATTTATCAAAACAAGTGCCTAACTCTATTAGCGAGTATATAAGTGGCAGCACCTCTTCCCTTCGCCTTGGTCGTCTGGTCAACACTCGACACAAGCAGAAATAGGTGTCTGAAGTTGTTAGAGGTCCAGGTAACGATGCAGTATGCAAGAATGCAGTATTCATGTATTTTGCTTAGATTTAGCGCTATTTTACATCACGCTATAAACATCGTCTCAATTAAATGTAATAGCGATAATTTAAACAAAACAAAGAGAACATCAGTGTCCTTGACTCAAATGGATAAAATAGCTGATTACAAGAGACACTCGAGGTGGCTTTCTTATCCAATAAAAAACCATCATCAGCAGCATCATCATCTGAAAGAGGCAACGAAAACACCTTATTAAAGGACATTGGTTCATTGTAACAGTTATACAAAAATCTTGGTTACTTTCCCTGGTCTTACTCAAACATACAGTTGATATTGTTACGAGGTTGGTTGCTTCTGAGCGAGATGTATTTGCAGAGTAAAAACTACAGGCAAGAGACACAATGGCTGATTGGCCCAGTCGCGCGCCTGTCAGTCGCACCTCTTCCTTTTCTTCCTCTCCGTAGCAGGACCCCCGGGCGTTGGAGCGCCGTCTCGGCGAGAGTCCGGAGAAGTGCGACAGAAGTAGGGTTTCAAGCGCGAAACATGGACAATGTCAACTAGTGACGAACTTGGTGACGTATTGGAGTGCAATGGCGCTATCTCGTAGGTTACGTCGCTAACTTGACGTAAGACTAGGTAGGGTCCGGCGTATCGGGACAAAAGTTTTTCGGAGAGACCTACACGGCGACACGGTGACCAGAGGAGCACGTGGTCACCTGGGGCAAACGTTATATTTCGATGCCGGCGGTCGTAGCGGGCTTTTTGCATATCCTGTGACCTGGTGAGGCGAGACTGGGCAACTTGACGAGCCATGTGAGCCCGATCAATGGCTTCGCGCGCGTACTCGGAAGGAGATGGCACGAGAGGCAAGGTGGTTTCAAATGGCAATATGGGGTCGCGACCATATAAAAGATAAAAAGGCGAGAATCCCGCAGTGTCATGTCGAGAGGAGTTATATGCGAAGGTCACATAGGCCAACGTTGTATCCCAGTCTCGATGATCATCGGAGACGTACATCGAAAGCATCTCTGTGAGCGTGCGGTTGAGACGTTCAGTTAGGCCATTAGTTTGTGGGTGGTAGGCGGTAGATAGCTTATGGGCTGTAGCACACGATCGAAGGAGGTCATCGACAACTTTGGACAGGAAAGAGCGGCCGCGGTCCGTAAGCAGCTGTCGGGGTGCACCATGGTGTAAGATGACGTCATGAAGAAGAAAATCCGCGACGTCAGTGGCGCAACTGGTTGGCATGGCCTTTGTTATCGCGTAACGGGTCGCATAATCTGTGGCGACGGCAATCCATTTATTTCCTAGTGTCGTCGTCGGAAAAGGGCCAAGAAGGTCGAGTCCCACGCGATGAAATGGTTCAGAGGGGACTTCAATTGGGTGAAGATATCCAGCTGGCAGCAAAGAAGGTCTTTTCCGGCGCTGGCAGAGGTCGCAAGTGGCGACATATCGACGTACGCTGCGGTACAATCCAGGCCAGAAAAATCGACGTCGCACGCGGTCGTATGTGCGGGAAACGCCGAGGTGTCCCGCTGTTGGTGCGTCGTGAAGTTGTTGAAGTATGGCAGGCCGTAGATGACGAGGGATGACAAGCAGAAGCTCAGGGCCTTCAGTGGTGACGTTGCGGCGGTAGAGGATGCCGTCATGCAGCACGAACATACGGGATTCACCGTCATGGCTGTCAGACTGGATGGCGTCGATGATAGTGCGCAATGACTCATCCCGTCGTTGTTCGATGCGCATATCGCTGACGTCTGTAAACGCCATTACTCTGCTCTCCAGGTCAGGCGCAACGGGATCAGGAGGATCTACCGGATATCGAGAAAGACAGTCTGCGTCCTTGTGCAAACGGCCAGACTTGTAGCTGACGCTAAACGAAAATTCCTGAAGCCTCAGAGCCCAGCGAGCCAGACGTCCAGTCGGGTCCTTCAGAGAAGTCAGCCAACAGAGGGCGTGGTGGTCCGTAACGACAGTGAAAATGCGACCATATAAATATGGCCGAAACTTGGCGACGGCCCAAACTAAAGCTAGACACTCTCTCTCGGTGATGGAATAATTCATCTCCTGGGGAGAAAGCAGGCGACTGGCGTAAGCTATCACGCACTGTCTACCGTGGTGCCGCTGAGCGAGAACTGCGCCGATACCGTGGCCACTGGCGTCGGTGCGAACCTCTGTGGCAGCAGAAGGATTAAAGTGGGCAAGTATGGGGGGCGTAGTTAGGTAGCCGATGAGAGCGGCGAACGCTTGAGCCTGCTCAGGGCCCCATGAGAATGTGGTATCCTTCTTCAGCAAATCTGTCAGTGGCCGGGCAACGTCAGCGAAGTTTTTCACAAAACGGCGAAAGTAGGAACATAAGCCGACGAAGCTACGGACGTCGGATGTAGAACGGGGCACTGGAAAGCTACGGACGACGCGGATCTTTTCGGGATCTGGTTGGACACCATCGGCGTTTACAATATGGCCCAGAATGGCAATCTGACGGTGACCAAATTGACACTTCTTGGAATTGAGTTGTAGCCCAGCTGTTCTGAAGACTGCGAGAATTGCAGCGAGACGGGTCAGGTGGCTATCGAAAGTAGATGAAAAGACTATCACATCGTCTAGGTAACAAAGACAAGTAGACCACTTGTAACCACGCAGGAGAGAGTCCATCATTCGTTCGAATGTGGCAGGGGCGTTACATAGTCCAAAAGGCATGACCTTAAACTGGTATAAACCATCTGGTGTAATGAAGGCCGTCTTCTCGCGGTCCATTTCATCGACAGAAATCTGCCAGTAGCCGGACCGGAGATCTATAGACGAGAAGTATGTAGCCCCGTGTAGGCAGTCCAACGCGTCATCGATGCGTGGTAGCGGGTACACGTCTTTTCGTGTGATCTTGTTTAGGTGGCGATAGTCAACGCAGAAGCGCCAGGTACCATCTTTTTTCTTCACAAGGACGACAGGGGAGGCCCAAGGACTACTTGATGGTTCTATGACACCTTTGTTGAGCATTTTGTCCACTTCTGCTTGGATAACTCTACGCTCAGTGGGGGAGACACGATAGGGGCGTCGGCGAATAGGACTGGCGTCACCAGTATTTATACGGTGCTGAACAGTGGATGTTTGCCCTAGAGGTCTGTCGTCGAAAGAAAAAATGTCGGTATATGACGCGAGAAGGCGATGGATGTCATTGGCTTGCGCAGGGTTGAGGTCGGGTGCAATCATCTTCGAGAAACGATCTGGCCGAGAACAGGTGCTGTTCGCTACTGGAGACTGAAGTAAATCAATCTCGGTGGTGAGCGCTGCTATTTCGAATTCGTCAGCATTAGATACGCTGGCCAAGAACATGCCACGAGGAAGCACTTGAGGGCACAAGCTGAAATTGAGAAGTGGAAGCGAGGTACAATTGTCAGTAACAGTCACAAGCGTATGGGGAATGGCAATGTTGCGGCTCAAGAGGACGTCGGCGAGAGGAAGGAGGACATATTGACCATCGGGAACTTGGGGCTGTGCGGTCAAAACGACGAAGGTGGCTGCCTGAGCTGACAGCCGCACATCCTGAAGAGAGCACAGGCGCGGCGGGGCAGTGGGGGGGTCAGCGACTATCTGAGGCAACTCTAGCTGAAGAACGCCTGTAGCACAATCGATCAGAGCAGAATGATTCGACAAGAAGTCCAGGCCTAGGATAATGTCATAAGGGCAGTGGTCAATCACGGCTAAAATGACAGAAGTAGTGTGGTCCTTTATACGTAAGCGGGCAGTGCACAGACCGAGAACCATCGGCGTGCCGCCATCGGCCACACGGAGCATTTGTGCAGCCGCTGGTGTCAGAACTTTCTTTAAACGTGTGCGTAGGCTTGAACTCATGACCGAAATGCTTGCGCCGGTGTCGACAAGTGCTTGTACAGGTTCGCCGTCTACTTTAACGTCTATTACACTTCGTCTGGTGGGAACGGAAAGAGGATTTGCTGCGGAAGTCGTCAATGCAGCACCACCTCCGGGGGCTGCATTTCTCAGTTTTCCGAGACAACGCGGCCGGAAGCCACGGGGGACGAGAAGCGCCGTGGCTGCGGCGAACGGGACGATGGGCGACGTGTTTGCGGCGATCGAGACTGGTGCCCACGTGGTGAAGGCGAGCGGCTGTACCAAGTGTTCCGAGAATGGTCAATGGCATTGGGCTCTTCGGCAGGTGGAAAGGTGCGGGCGGTATCGTCGAAACGGGTCATATTGGTCGTTGCGCGATGTGCCGAGGACCATGTGTTGCGGCAGTAACGGGCAATATGTCCAACGCGGTGGCAGTTGAAACATATAGGGCGGTCATCTGCAGTTCGCCACTCAGCCGGGTTGCGAGTACGTGGAGAAGACCGTCGGTCGGAGAAGGGCATCACGAAAGGGCGTTCGCTGACTCTAGGCGCGGTGACATGGCACACGGAATGCACTCCGATGTTTTCAAGCTCCCGGCGCACGATGGCTTGAACAAGAGGAACAGTAACAGGAGTGGCATCGGTACTGCGCGAATAGAACGCCGAGGGCGCCATAGCTTCCAGTTCACGACGAACAATGCGTGTAAGGTCTCCCGGCGGCGATGCACGTTGTGGTGTTGACTGGTCCTCGCAAGTAGATGTTGCAGCGGTGTTTGGGAGTCGAGCGAATGTTTGTAGAATGCGGCGACTTTTCACTTGCTCGAACTGACGACACTCTTTGATGATCGCGTCTACGGTGGAACAGCCCTTGCACATCAGGAGATTGAACGCGTCGTCGGCAATCCCTTTCAGAACATGTCCCACCTTGTCACCTTCTGTCATGTCGCTTTCGGCCTTTCGGCAGAGGGCCAGCACGTCTTGAATGTAAGCGAGGTATGACTCCGTAGGGGATTGGGCACGGCAGGCCAATTCCTTTTTGGCGGCGATCTTCCGACTGGCGGTTTTGCCAAACACCTCCCGCATCTTTGCTTTGCATTGGTCCCAGCTTGTGAGTTCTTCTTCATTGTTCTCATACCACACCTTGGCCGTGCCTCTCAAATAGAACAGCACATTAGCCAACTGAAGTGTGGGATCCCATCTGTTCGGCACACTCACTCGTTCAAACATGGCCAGCCAATCGTCAACGTCGACGCCATCGGTTCCGCAGAATGTACCGGGATCCTTGAGAGGCGTGAAAACGTACGGTTGCGACGCCATGTTCGTCGGAGACGCTGACGTTGACGCGGAGGGCTGAGCATTGGCCATGGCTGGAAGGGCGATGCGACGTCCGCTGCGGAGCTCCGTTGCCTGATGGTTACCCAGCACCTCTCACCAATATGTTACGAGGTTGGTTGCTTCTGAGCGAGATGTATTTGCAGAGTAAAAACTACAGGCAAGAGACACAATGGCTGATTGGCCCAGTCGCGCGCCTGTCAGTCGCACCTCTTCCTTTTCTTCCTCTCCGTAGCAATATTATGGTTTCGTGACGTAAAACCCCATATATCATGAAATACTTTCAAGTGAAATACAATGCTGGAGGGTCAAACATGGCCTCTACAAGAAGGTCCTCTGCCCTAGTCTTGTTGCACATTGTCGCGCCGCGCTGAGCACGATGGCGTGACAAACAGGCGGATTCAATGACACGCCAGCTTGCGTCACGCCATAGTCGCAACGGCCGTATCCTTTACGACGGCGCTCACACTTCGTCTGCCTCCTCGCGGTGGATAAGATGATTAAACTTGTACAACGCTTGCGCGCTAGCGGATGCACAATCTCCTTCGCGCGTTTCCTGCCAGACCCAACGAGTGCTCGCACGTAAATATGACGTGGTGCGTGCGGTGATAGAAGGAGCGGCGCCTCGGAGTTCCGGGCCTTCGTTGCGATTCCGGAAGCCGGGGAGTTACAGGACTCGGGTTTATCGCGACCGATACACACACAATCCCCGTGCACAACGTATCCTCGAGCACAAGAAGTCCTATTCCTGTTAGGTCAGTGACGACACACGCGACGACCGCCAAACAGGGCCGTAAAAGAAGAGCTTCTGCGCGCGTCCGTCACAGGCTTTTACGGGCGTACACCACCGATCCCGTCGAGGATGGCCCGTCATGGAGGGCTATCACGGAGTGCGGAGCGTAGCAATAGTGATAAAGGAGCGCGCATGTTGACCAACCTGCCGAATGCGGTCAAGGCAACGCGCACCGATGTACGCGGCGAATCGTCGTCGTAAAAAGGAGCGTAATCAAGTGAGAAGAGCGTATACGCAGTAGGCGAAAAAAAAAAAACGCTAAATGGCATGAGAAGTGCGTTGAACCTGCATGGCTAATTTGTCGGGCGTATATACAGTATGCTGAGGCGCACGCTATGTAGTACAATCTCGTGCAGTATAAGTTGAAACAGGCTGCTTGTTGTCAAAGCGGCACCAATATTTCACGGTGGCATCTACGCAGGAATAAGTGGCGTAAGCACTGTTTCGACGAGTGGTATTTCCAGATCCAGTCTCCTGCTGGCCCAAAGGTCACGAGATCGAATCCCACCTGCGGTCACCGAATTTTCTTGGAGGCGAAATGCCCCGCGTACTTACACATTTAGGTGCGCGTTAAATAGCACCACATGGTCAAAATCTTCGGAATCTTCTACTATTCGATACGGCGTCCCTTGAAGTTGAAGCGTATTGACACGTAGGCACAGCACATGCATAAGCAAGCATCAAGGACCGTGGGAGCTGCATATACCGTACACTCTAAAAAAAGAGCGAGTAAAAAGGGTGTCTTTTTGTCCCACAACAATAATCGTCATCTTTATTGCGTCCCATCCTTGCGCTATCGCTCCGCGCCCGGTACATACCGGTCACGATCGACACGCCCATTATCAGGGTTACATTGCATTCTCGATAGGAAAGTGGCCGGCGCCGAGTTTTCAAGAAAGGAAGCGCCCGCAAGCCTGATTATAATTATTGTTGTGGGACAAAAAAACACCCGTTTTACTAGATATTTTTTAGAATGATATAATTGATTGATATGTGGGATTTAACGTCTCAAAACCACCATATGATTATGAGAGACGCCGTAGTGGAGGGCTCCGGAAATTTCGACCACCTGGGGTTCCTTAACGTGCACCCAAATCTGAGCACACGGGCCTACAACATTTCCGCCTCCATCGGAAATGCAACCGCCGCAGCCGGGATTTGAACCCGCGACGTGCGGGTCAGCAGCCGAGTACCTTAGCCACTAGATCACCGCGGCGGGGTTTAGAGTGATATAAGCTGCATACAAACGGCTTGACTAATCGCAGTTTTGGCACGTGAAATCCCAATAATTATTGCGCAAAACCGATTCTACGTTTATAGTATACAGTTGCATACACTATGAACGTATTGCCGTGCCTAAAAGAATCGAAAAGAGTGAGACGAGAATGGGTGGGGATCAGCGCTGATGAGTTTGCGATCACAAGTATGACGTCCGCACCAGCGGGCGTCGTCGTCGACGCGGTGCGTGTACGAACAGTATACGCGAACAGACGCGCAATAAGCAAGTCTGCCCGCCGCGCCTGTACATCGACGCATGCCAAGGTTTTCATTTACGGGAGAACGCGACACTCGAGACGACCAGAGATGGCGTCGACGCTTGCCAGTGTGAGGCGTTGGATGCGACGGGAAAATCGAGATTCATCACGTACAGATCGATGCGTCGGGTGTATACCGTAACGTGCTGCCTATAGTGGTCGTGAGGCAGAAGTCTATATATATATATATATATATATATATATATATATATATATATATATATATATATATATATATATATATATATATATATATATATATATATATATATATATATTGTGACTAAAAAAAGTTGACTGTTTATCATCTAAAGACATAAACACCAGAATTATAGTTACAGATCCCAGCGTGTTTGTTCATCGTCGTCGTCGTCTTTTCGTATCCAATTCCACATCCAATTCCTATATTTCATATTCCATTCCAGGATGAAACCCTTTCCAGTGACCTAGCTCAGAACATTAACTTCCTTGTCTCATCTCACCCAGTGATAATATTATATACTAGAATGCATTTTTCATCTATTGGCGCCGGTTTCGCTAGTGAAAGAAACTGCTAGTCATGTACGCATTGTACGCATTGTACGACCATATTGTACAAATTCGATATTGAGCATTGTATGGCCTGGTCAACTTCATTTCCTCGCACTCAAACTCAACAAGGAATGTTTATACCACTGATCGAAGCTCTGTTTAATGTTAAGCAGTTACCTACTGTATCTTAGCGCAGCGCTTATTGCATGTTGCACTACGAACGCACGTACGATTTGTCGTAATTACGAGCTTATTTATGCGCGCCAGGACTCAACGCGATCATTCAGGCACTGGCTGTTCGATTAATTTATACCAGTTTGGACGACATCGCGAACTTGCCGGTCACGCTATTTGGATTTAATAACATTGGCTTGAAGTGCTGGCATATCGAAAATAATTTTGCAGAAATTGGCATCTTTGTCCGGGAAAAAGTTTCAACAGGCAAATTGTTCTTAACCGAGGCTTTCTAACCGGGGACTGTCGTAGATCGAGAACGTGTCGGTGCCACTTATCACGACACTAAACCCTCACCCCTACGCCCAATGCTACTTCCACCACTCATCCCACTCCGTTCTAACTTCATTCAACTCCACTGGATTCATATCCTACTTCACTCAAGCGGCTAATATAACTGGCGGGTGGAGGCTTCTTTGTGAGCCAACAACTCCGCTGTTATTTCATCAGTGTCCGCTGCGAGCAGCGGCTTGAACTTTTAATTGTTCGTTTTTTTGTTGCTTCGTAAAGGGTTTTGCTGATAGCTTCGTGGTATACTAATAGACGTATAGATGACATGTTTTCCCTTTGATGAACAAGGAGGATTTATGAGGAGGAACCTCGTTCCACATCGCGAGCTTTTGTGCAGCTATAGCTGATTTGCCATAACTCGGCCTTACACGCGGGATGTTACGGTACGCACCGCATTCACTGGCACCCGTCAAATTGTACGCAAAGCAGCTGTAGCTGCGCCCAACAAACACAAAAGCAGCAGCGGTGATTAGTGGGCAGTGGAGGGGGAGGATTTAGCTGCTGATTGCACGTGACCCAAAAGCGCATCAATGGGAAGGAGTCGGCGACGAAAAATTGCGCGTCTGCTGGAAACCCGCGAAAGACGGTACATGCCAGGTGGGACAAGGTCACGCTTACATATGCGTGAACGGCGGCGGCTGTGTAACTGCGCGTGCCTTTTGAGCGTGCGTGCACATGATCCGCGCTTCCTCCTCGACTGTCACTCATCCTGACCTTTTGGGCGAACTCCGCGAGTGTCTCACCAAGGACATTTACGGCCGCCAGCCATTCCGCGACTTATTCACGTAAGATTAATAACGATGTGGAATGGGGGGTGTAAGCCGTGTTTCGAAGGAGGCCTGGCACGCGTTTCGGTTACATTGTCGCTACGCACGGGTTCAGGTGTGTTAGACATAGAAGGCGGCGCATGCGCGGTACGGATGTTTCGATCCGAAGGTCCGGTCAAAGAGGGACACTAAACAGAATGAGAAATGGTTTTATCCGATTGATGAGTTATTTTTTTCACAATAGCAAAAACAAAAAAAAAAGCCTTTAGTTGCTTTTGTCAAAGAATTTCTGTTAGCTAAGAGAGGGTGAAAGGGCAAGAATACAAAAAAGGCCGGGAGTTAAATTATAGACTTGAGTCTGCTTACTGTATGCTTTGCACGTGCGTGGATGAGGAAACTGGAAAAATAGACATAGAGAAATATTTCACTGAAGAACTCCATGGAGATGTTTGCCTGACCAGGCTTCTTACACGCTACTCCAAGTGCTGAGAAAAAGGAAAGCATCCCTTGGGCTTTTGCTTAAGGCGACTGAAAGGCGAAAGCCGTCCTCTCAGCTGTATTGAACCTCCCCCTCTCTCCCAAAGTTTCGCGCCACCAATGCAGTTTTGCACCGCCTCCAAGATCGAAGAGTACTGCCAGCTTTCTGCACGTGACGTGGTTTTGTATAGCTCCGGGATTGGTTCACGTTTGGCCAAGCTATGATGTCATATGATGACGTCCTCTTAGGAGATCACAAATTTTGGCGACTTGTTACGTCATGCTGGCATGAAATTTTGCCGACGTGATGGTGATTTTTCGTATCAATCGCACTGACGCCGACTTCATGAGCGATCACTTTTTCGCGTTTGATGAAGTGCATAAGGCTTTAGCCTTTTGAGAGTCAGAAAAAGCATGAGTGAACACAATCTTCCGTACACCTGTTCTGCTCTGTTCTGTTGTAATGTAACTGTGTTGCTGTAATAGATCGACGAAAACTGTCGAGCTTACTCGGACTCACTCATGAAGTATAATTGCGCTTATGGCTCACTCGGACCCATTGTAACCGAATGTCCCTCAACCGGACTCAGATTCCCTAAAACATTCCTCAACAGGATTCACTCGAACTAAAGCTCTCCAAATTACCACTCGCTCGAACTCACTCAGACTCACCACTCGATCTGAGTCTGAGTGAGACCGAGTTAGTCGACTGTGAGGCCGTTAGCCTTGAATTAGCCTTTTGTACCATGGTGTGAATGCTCTCTACCACCAACATACTCACGTCAGTGCCACCCTTCGCGCCTTTTGATATCATACCTTGGAGTATGAGTGGTTACAATCAAGTAAGCGCATTTCTGTTGAAAGACATGACTCACACGAAATATGTTTATGAAGAACTTCCCGCGAAGCTTTGGCCGAATGAAGTGAAGACGCCCGTCTCCGTATTTAACGTCTCTGATCAATAGATGTTGAATGGTTGAGGAACTATACTGCCTTGAAAGATGCGCGAGTAGACGTATGTACTTGAATCTAGATAAGACAGATAGTAATAAATGCTGAAGATTCGTAGATGCCAACACATGCTAAGTGCAGCGTAACAGCTATAGGCGACCACTTAATTCAGTCACTTCCGGTGAGTAACCGCATAAAACGTGCAAAAAAGGAAACACGGCAAGTTCCCGAAGCTCTCGAGGTTCCCGCTC
Organism: Rhipicephalus microplus; assembly: GCF_043290135.1. Lineage (NCBI taxonomy): Eukaryota > Metazoa > Arthropoda > Arachnida > Ixodida > Ixodidae > Rhipicephalus > Rhipicephalus microplus. The sequence continues at coordinate 77,407,985 of NC_134702.1, read as the reverse complement.
CAACTTGTCGTGTTCGAACGCGCACGCACGCACGCGCATAGTTTACAGAACGAATGGACCAGCTAGGAGAAATATATATAAAAAAGAAAGAACGAATATGAGAAACTGCGACAGCGAACCACGCGGGAGCTGAGGCACGAGAAGCGACAGCGATCTCGGCTGGCAGCAACCTCGGCAGCAACCTCAGCAGCACGGTGGTGCGGTCACACAGAACGGCGGTCTATATAGCGACAAAGGAAAGCTCCGGATATATCGCACGCGCCGACGTTAGGCTTCGTGGTCTCCACGGAGAGATCTGGGTCGGTTTCGCTTTGTGCGCGTAGTTCCGCATCCAGGCTGCATTTACCTTCCCCATATATGCGTATACGCTATAACAACGGTGGAGCTCGCTTCTTGACACCGAGCGGTCGACTATAACGCCATATTTCAGCGGCGGCGTGAGTCTGGTTTCCTAGGGTGAAAGAGGCGGAAATAAGAATAAGAGTGCCGCGCGAGTGTACTGTTTTGACCTCTGACAGTTAATTAAACGGCTGCTTGTCACGGTCTGAGCAGCGCGTGTACTAGCACCGCATACGAAAAAAAAAAAAAGGAGACACGCAAAGAAAATAGGCACCTAAAGAACGAAGACGCGAAGAGGAAAAGTTGAAACGTGACGCCCGCTACGCATTTCCAGAAGATGCCGTTCCGGGCTGCCGTGAGTGACTACGTCAAAAAAAACCTCGACTCCTTAACTTTATATTAGCCCCGTGCTCGCTGTACGGCAAACGAACTTGCCATAAATAATCGCGAGGGCGCGATGGCAGCCTTATACCGGGAAGAGCTACCGTCTCAGACAGCGGCGTTCTCTCGATGGAGATGACATGTGCGGCGCGTGGATCGCATGCATGCGTCCAGTTCAAACGATGTGGCAAGAAGGCTTTCTGCTTATTGACAACAGCTTGAAAGCAAGAAAGATGAGAGACGGTCTCGTAGTCTTATATAGCAAGTGAAGGAGAGAGAGAAATGGACGGATGAAGGGAAATGGGGATCGAATGGAGTAGGTTAACTGCAGGCAGTCTCCTGATTGCCACCCTCACGCGGGGTACAAAGGAGACTGCATATAGAACGCTTTACAACATTCCACCGAACCAGTATGTCCAACGAAAAAAAAAAGAAAAAAAAAGAAATCGACATCGGTGACGTCGCGCTCGTGTTCTGAAGATTCATTTTGTCGTATACCGCATTTACAAAGGTTGTAACACGACCCGGTTTGTAACGCGTGGTGTGACTTTTAGGGGCGAAGCTCCTTATAGTGGCACCCGGTCGTGCTTCATAGTCGTATAGTAGTAGTCGTAGTGTGTAACCTGTCTAACATTTTGACCTCCAAGGTGGTGCCGGTGAGAGATTTCTTCTGTGCGTTGTTGACAATAAAAAACTCGCAGCGTGCGCGTTAACTAAAAACCGAATTCGCCTGTCTCTCATTCCCCCTTAGCAGCCATTGGCATGTACATTGAGCACTATCTGACAAGAAAGGGTTGCTACGTTATACTCGCTGGGCATTACCTCCTTGGTTTTAAAAAGGGTTAGCGAGCGTTGGGCCGCGGTGCCATGAATACAGTGAACTAGTATATAGCATGAAACTCGAGGTGGTTAAAGGTGGGAAGTAGACCCGAAGCGCAAGCCATAAGAAAGTGTGTGTGTGCCACTTCTCGTTTAGTTTTTGGAATGTCCGCTGGATGGCGGTGCATATGCGGAATATATGATGAAAAGATGCGAGATGGTGGTACTTGGAGCGTTGAATAGGTGGACGAACGGACACACAGACAGATGCATGGACGAACGCGCGGATGGCTGCATGGACGGATGGACGCATGGACGGACGCAGGGGTGGATGCATGGACGAACGCAGGGACGGACGCACAGATGGACGTGCGGTAGCACGAACAGACGCACGCACGGACGGGCGAATGGATGCACGGACGGTCACACAGACGCACGCATAGAAGGACGGAAGCAAGAACGAATGGACGGACGGATGCTTCGCCCCACTCTCCATCATTTACTCCGTGATATGCTGCCATTTTTTGTTGAGTGTCGGAAGAAAAAAAGTTATTTCGGTACTCAAAGCCAGCGAAAACCAAATATGCGATTTCCGTCGTGTTAATAGTCATCGATGGGGCGCTGACAAAGTAATTGGTTCTTTCGTTTACAATCAGATTAGCCTCGGCAATCTCCCATGCATTCTTATCTATTTTCCAATAGAAAACTGTACATTTATTAGACAAAGGTAGACAACAGTCACTCGCTCCGATGCATTGGCACGCGCTTGTGCTGCGTTGGCAATACATTACCGCACGAGGATGGGAAGCGATAAACAATGTCTCGTGCACATGTCACAGAAGGCCACTGGTGGTACTTCGCATATCCTCGGTGTTTGTTACGACAAAGTTTTTACGACAGGGCGTGAATAAGCGACAGTGTCATTCAGATGCCTGAATGACAGGCGAAAGGAACACTATCAGAAGGTGAACTGTTACCGCGATAAATACCTGCGAGCGCACTGCAACGGCTGCGGTTTTCTATCTCTGTTTAATGAACTTGTAGCTTCGTATTGGAACACTCATGAGGATTCACGAGAGATAGTCGAGGCTATTCCGATTGCAAAAAAAAAAAAAAATGCCAACTGTGTCAGCGCTACGTCGATTAGTCAGCACGTATGATCCGCCCGACTCTTGGCCGAACCCCCTGAGTGGGTATCTATAGGTGCCAATATTCCAAGAAGCATCATCATCATCATCGAATGAAATCGCATGTCTGGATGATGCGGCAGCTTAATTTTTTGAAACATGTATTGCTGTGTTAGTCTGTGTTGTAAGTACCACGTGTTTCTGAAAGAAAAAAAAATGTTTTGAGTAGCGTATACGTTCTGTCTCCGTGTTTTCGGCGCGACTGTTTATACTTGACTAAACGAGGTAGTCTACGGCAGACACGTAACGCGAGTCAGTTGGATGTAAATGATCCAGTTAAATGTCAAATCATACTGTGTCGTGTACATAATATCCCTTGGTAGATCACAAATGGCATCCCACAGTATAACATCTCAATGCCAGTTATTCCTATATTCATCCCACTGCGTGTACTACTTTCTGTGTCTCCCTCTTCAGAGATAAGGCTTATCTCTCCTGTCGTTCCTACAAATTCTTTTCCCTCATATTGTTGTCGGTGGGCGTATTGCCTCGTTTAGATGACAAGTGATAAATTCGCTTCGTAATTAGTGGAGTTTCTATGCGCTTACACGAAAAGCAAGAACAACCATCGTGACGGTGAAACGAAACGTGGGGCGGAAAAAAGAAAAAAAAACAGCACACGCTCGTGCGTTAACTGAGTTCGTTTTCTTCTTCTTCTTCGCTTTCCATTCAGACATGACAAGCCGTACTGTAATGAAAGAAGCCTCACACTGTAGCTCTATAGTGCCTAGAATATACTGCTCGGTTGTTAAAGCATCCAGTTGCCTGCGTACAATGTGGCGGTATCGAATCCCGACCGCCTTCCAAGGGAGCTGGATGCGCGGGGACGCTTGCGTGAAAACGTCTTCAGGTAATTAATGCGCTCTTAATGTCAGCTGAGGGGGCTGTAGCCGATAAGTCACACATCCAAGTTAAAAAGAGTCCCACATCCCGCCTCCTACTGTCACAATTAATCAGCGTAAGGCACAAGAAAGGTAGAGTGGCGCATTTTTATCGTTACCTTTTCTTATTTTTTTGCCTTAACTAAAATAGTGCAACTTCTTTAAAATTAGTCATCTTCTACATTTAATTATCTAAACAAATTGAACTTGAAGGTTATCAAAATCGAGCATGTTCATTAAAAACAATACTTCTTTTATCTTTTTTTCTTGTAAAACAACCTAAAAAGTGGTTCCAAAACTGTCTGTTGCTTAGCATTGTGAAATTATGAACAATTTTTTTATTTAGCAGGACACCGCTCGTTTCATGACTGATCCCCCATGTTGGGTTGCGAAAGGTTAAAAAGGACAGTCAATCAATCAATCAATCAATCAATCAATCGATCGATCGATCGATCGATCAATTCCATTTCAGCGTGGGTGCGCTTATACCAGATCACCTTCAGCCGAAAGTTGCGTGTGTTCTGCATTCTCGGCTATAATAAGAGCGGCGTATGCCACCTTGCGGCCCTGCGAAATCCTTTCAGGCACGGCAATAAATTTAATAGGAAGGAAAAAATTACATAAAGACGCAAAACGTAGCCGAGCAGCGCACCGAAACTGATGACTGAATATTGCACACGTGCCTCACTTTTTTGCTACCCAATATATGTATATAGAGAGCATCGAATACATGATATATATATATATATATATATATATATATATATATATATATATATATATATATATATATATATATATATATATATATATATATATATATATATATATATATATATAGCCTAGCCCTTTATACTTTCATTGCGTGTGGTTGGTCATATTAATGTTTGGTAGGTGCTGGACGAACCGACTTCACTAAATTTTGCTGAAAAAAAAAGAGCAATAAATCAGACAAAAAAACAAGAAAGAAAATTGTAGAAAATGAACGCAAGCGTGGCGTTCGCTGGAGCGCGATACCGACTTCCGCTGTCGTGCTCGATTGAATCGCGCCTGAAACGCTCGGCTGCGCTTGAATACACCATATACACAGGCGCCTATAGATACACACAGTGGCCGCGAAAAAGGCAAATTACGTGGGGCTAGAGCGAAATAAAGGGAACGTTGTACGACGGGCGTATAGAATATCGCTCTTGTGCTGCGTGTAATGCATTCTTCGAAAGCGTTTTTTTTTTCTTTTTGCTGTATTTCTTCTTAGACTGAAATCGCTTGAAAGCGAATCTTTGACTCGCGCTGCTTCCTATATTTGCGGTCTGTCACATTTACCTCCTTAGTTTGTATTTCTTTTTTTTTTGTTTCATTCTCACTTTCAGCTGATCTTCACTTTTTTTTTTTGATCAAGAACGAAAAAGAAAAAAAAAAAGCCCTGAAAGGCGGTGGAATGGGGTAGAGGCAGCTGCTATTGGTCGGTGTCGAGACATAAACTAACTCATTTATTTATCAAGCTAACGATCGTGTTTTTCGCGCGTCTGCGTGGTGTGTGGCTTCTGCAAGCAACTCAGAGGAAAGCGGAGGAGATCACTAGGTAGGCAAAATTCATGAAATACATTTTGCGCTTTGGACTCACTCGGACTAAGGCTCACTAAAATTTTCACAAGTCGGACTCACTCGCATTCACACCCAATAAAGTTTCCATCAACTGGAATCACGTGGACTTAAACTCACCCGGACTCGCTCAGACTCAGACTCACGGCTTGAGCTGAGTGTGTCCGAGTGAGTTGAATCACGAGTGAGTTCACCCACCTATGGCGGCAGTACCACGTTAACGGCGTTGGCGTACAATTACCCGGTCACCCAGTGATGCAGAGCTTTACAAACACACGCCAAACGCCGAACATGCACACCGATCGCATTAATCGATTCCTTCAAATGCAGAGAGTGACTGGACACAACACACTTCATGACAGCGACGAGTAACTGGAACGGTGTTTATGGTGGCGTAACAGACTGTACGTATATGGAGTATACACAATACGCACAGTCGTCGACAATCTTAACTCGAACACTCAACGGCTAGGCCTGAACTGGTTTGATTGATGCCAGCCACAAAGTGCTAAACGCTGCATGCCGAGACAATGCCTCGGTATGCCTGGATATTGCGTCAGCACGCATTGATAACATCTGAGTGGTGTCTTCTCTCTAAAAGGCCACGGACGGCTTAATGCTGTCCCATAGTAGAGTACCAGGAGGGAGGGATAAACAACAAGAGGGAAGGCAAGGAGGTTAACCAGGCACATGCCCGGTTTGCTACCCTACTCTGGGGGAATGGGAAGGGGGCATAAAGATGAGAAAGAGAGGAAACAGAAGAGAAAGAGAGAGAGAAAAAACAAAAAAGGAGGATTGTCAGTCAATCGGCTGGCGCGTATGCAGCGGTGGCACCAAGTACTCGAAATCGTTAACCACTTTTTCTAAACACACATCTCTGCAACAGAACACAAAATTACGCAGCGCTGGAGTCGATCGAACCCTTCCAGGACAGGCTGGGGAGCATTCGACGTAAGCTGCCGACTGTGCATAGGACGTGTATAGCGTGTATAAGCCTAGGTCGTTAACTCGGCAATGTGTGCGAAGAACTCCCATGATGAGTTGGGGGTCATGCTATACGCGCTCTAAATGGCGTTTCGCCAACGCGCACGACAGTCACAAACGACACCAGTTACGCAGGAGCGGCGTGTCGCTCGCTCATTCACAGTCGTGTTTAGCGAACGATCGTTGCACGTAATGACGTCACACGGCATTCGCTTGCGCGCTTCACTCGAGCGGTAACGTGATACTTCTTACGCCAGACGGTGCATCAAGCGCGCCGGGAGCAAATGCACGTGTACGCAGCAGGGTGGTTCATGTTTCTCTAGAAACATCAGCTTCGAGATTATGCTTGGAAGATGTTGTAATGGAAGACCAGGGTATAATATATTAACCCAGCAAGACTCGTTTACTTTAAGTAGATGCTCCGGGATTCAAAACTTCTAACATGTCCTCCTCCTCCTCCTCCTCCTCCTCCTCCTCATCATCATCATCATCATCATCACTTTCATCTGCCCACCTAACCTTCTGTCTCTCCCTAACTCGCTTGCCTTCTCTACGAATCAAGTTAGTTACCCTTAGTGACCAGCGGTTATCCTGTCTACGGGCTACATAGACCGGATAAACGCTGGCCGTTAAGGGTAACTAACTGGATGTCTAACATGTCAGTGGTTGATATAAATGTAAGGGAAGTTTTAGTATTGGTGTAGGAAAAACAGAGAAGAGATTTGTTTAATCATAGTCGATGCAGTCATAGGTGACAGTATGCTACACACAAATGGAAGGACGTGTGAATAAAAAGAAATAAGAGAAGTAGCCAGGATGCTAGACGGCAAGAGTATGTTTAGCGCGTGATTAGGGTGTCTTAAACCGCGCTGGTTTACCACACGGTAAGGACGAAACTACCAAACCGTCGCAATGGGCACGTAGAGCTTCCTCATTCTACAAGACCGTAATTAGCCATATTGATGCTATCACGAGGTTAGCATAGGCACTGAGCCAATTTAGAGAAAAACTGTGCGGTGAGGATTAAAAAAAAAGAAATAAAAATGGCTGCAAGCTGACCACGACGTGGTATTTCCATCGATAACGTATGTGCGGTAAACCAGCGCTGCTGAAATACTTTAACAAGCATGCCATGTATCTACTTGCCACCACTCCATCTGAAATGGTGTTGCCAATTAAAAAGTCATCAACATAATCAACTCGATAAAGGTGACTTTTTGTCCACATCTTACAGTACTAGAAAGTGGCCGTCATGAGACATCACCCTTGCTGGAAATACCAGCGTCATTTATTCCTCACATATTTCGATACTACAAATACGACGAGCTATAGCGTCTTGCAGCACTCTTTATTTTTAGGGGCGATGCTACTTACCCCCGTATTCAGAAACGCTCCTCGACTCGACTTTCACTCTTCACTTGACAGAGCTGAGCACTGCGCCGCTGCTCGGCTGAAAATGATGCTGCGCCACCGAAAAATCGCAGCAGATTATCGCTGATATGCAGTGACTTGCCGCGCCTAGAGACAGCGCCCTCATCGGCTTTCTCAAGTGAAAGTGAAGGTGTTGAGTGAAGGGACGTTCTAGAATACGGGGGTCAGTAGGTTACGGTCGTTCCCTCCTCTGTATTATTATTATTATTATTATTATTATTATTATTATTATTATTATTATTATTAGTAGTAGTAGTAGTATAGTAGTAGTAGTAGTAGTAGTAGTAGTAGTAGTAGTAGTAGTAGTAGTAGTAGTAGTAGTATGTTGTCACTTCTAGTTAGCTTTAAGAGTTGCTCACTATATGGCGTTAGTGGTTTTCGTATAGTTTACCATTTCGTATAGTTGACGGATGGAGGGACAGACGGACGGAAGTACTGACGGACGCTTCAACTCATCATCATTCACTCCGTGGATATGCTGTGAATTTTTTCATCTACTTTTTTCCGTCCTGCTTTTATCCGAGTAACGGTAAAGCTCTGAAACTGAGTCATTCTTCTCCATGTTTCTTGTTTTCGTGTAGACAACAATGGTTAGGAAACTGAAAGCGAGAACAATGACAACGCGTAGTGTGTGTTGATAACGAGGGCTGTGATTTTATTTGTCGACACACAATGCCTACCACTTAGCAATATCGAGTACAAAAAAAAAAAACGCCACGCACGAGTGCGTTTGCATTCTTAATTGTACACGTATATACGTGAACTTTTTATTCATACGCTTGCCTTTTTTTTTTCTCACTGCCACAGTATCTCAAGGCTCTAACCACGCGTCCTTGGCTAACAAAAGCAGCTTATTCGCGGTAATGTATTGGCAATGATTGTCTAATATTTATAGCTGCGTAATAAATAACGATAATTATGCTTCGTTTATGCTACCTTCACTACAACCCATGGTCATATTGCAACACGCGACCTGCTTGAGAGGCTCACACCTTACAACGGTCTCGTTTAGAGAATGTAGTTACCCGAAGACGTCAAAATAGGGAAAAGTCCGGCGCTGGAGCCTAAACAGTAGCGGCTACATATATAGTTGGCGCTTCGAGCCGTACGAAGAAGATGGGTAGTATATATGCGTGGATCTGCGTAAACTTAGACTGCTTGCTTTAAGACGACGTTGCTGAAATGAGATATTTTTAAAACAATATATATAGCTACAAATTGTTCAATATTTTTCAAGTATGCAGAAACAGTGGTCTTGCGTTCAGCAGTCCCATTCAAAAGTTCTCGTTGTGCCATATTTCACAAATGTCTGAGGCACACAAGTGCAATTCCCACACAGGACGTAATCTGGTGAAAATTCATCACAAATGCCAGCTTTTTCTATTGCGCGTTGAAACGCTTTCATTATTTCGCGGGGCTCGTTATAGCCACCCACCTCTCACACATAACTTAAGCGTAACGATTCATTCGTAGCAACCTCTTAATTTCAAACGAGAGCCTTATAAGCCTCATCAAAGGGAAAATTTGACCGTCGCGGCGACCATCCCACGGCGTCGGGCACGAGTGATACAAATTAAAAAAAAAGTTTCACGGGATGATATGACGTCCCCGATCACAAAAAACTTCTGCCATCACAATGACGTCAAAAATTTTAGCAGACGTCATATGTCGTGAAGCCACGGCTCGTGTGGCAAGAAAAAGACGATGGCTTTCGCCTTCGAGTGCACCAGGGACCCCGTGAGTTTTGAAGGGGCCTTCAAACACTTTTTCAAGTAACCATGGCATGAATTCACTGGAAGAGCTTATTGCCATACGAATTCAACGCCGCAAATATTTTAAGAATCCGAGTCCAGTACGAGCGGAGTTACAAAGATTTGTCACAAGCTGCAATTGCATTCTCTCTTCTCTCGTCCCGACAAAAGCGCTAAAAGCTAAGTAAGGAAAAATGTCAGGGCCACAGAGGCACGGCACGCGCGCACCATGACCTAGGGCGCTCTTTTTTTTTTCTTCAAATGCGTGGCTTTTTCAGTGTGATCGAGCGTGCACGTGTGGACAAGTAGCGGCCTCCCGCGGCGATCTCTGTAAGAAACGGGAATGCCATGTTGAAATCAGCCAATGGCTCATAGATTGGCTTGCTACGTGTGATTTTTGAGCATATTGCGTGGTTTGTCTAGAGAAGAGAAAACAGTTTTTAGCGGAATTTGATAATTTATTTTGAATTTCGGGCCGTGTGCTGTGCTATAATATTTGGCTCGCGTGTTGTCGGGAGCCTCTACTACCGATCGGCAGCGTTTTCTGACCATGCTCAATAGGTGTTGCAGGGCCTCTTTCAAGAGCCAATGTCCATCCGGCTTCAATTCGTCCGTGCGCCGGGCAAGACAAGACAAGTGCAAGACATCTGTGCACCAAACCGTCTACAGAGCGCTCATGTTGTTTAAAAATAGACCATCCGTCCATCTGTCCATTCGTCCGTGCGTTCGTCTGTCTGTACGTGCGTTCATCCGTCCGTTCGTGCATCCGTGCGTCCATCCACCTTTGCGTACGCACGTTCGTCCGTCCATCTGTCCGTCCTTTATAAATACTTTCACTGTTTACAAACGCAGGCACTTAATAATATCCGGTTTCGTCCACCGATGTGCCTTAATAGCATCGGTGGGCAAGAAGAGCTTTAGAAAATAGCCCGCTCATTTTCTACATTTTGCTTCTCTTATTTGGCTAAATATATTAAACTAGGTGTTCTTTTGAGCTACATGAAAATTTTGAGAGATTTCGTTGAACTTAACGCGCGTTCCTTTATGTGAAAAACTAATGAGATACTTTCCTTTCCCTTGAAAAAAAAAACTAGAACACGTGTTTTCAGTTTTGACGTTAGGAGCTGGTAAATGAGGTAGGTGACCGGAAGTTCTTTGGGGTACAACGCTTGTGACCTTGAAACCGTCTTTACAAAGTCAGCGACTTCAACGTGGACCATACGGAGCTTAGGACCTAGCTCCGCACAATCATCAGCATCCAATTCGTGGACATGCGCGGATTTTTAGCAGTCGTTTAGTGCACACTATGCTTTGGGCCCCGTTGCGGTGGTCTAGTGGCTGTGGTATTCGGCTGCTGACAGCGATCGAATCCCGGCTGCGGCGGCTGCATTTCCGATGGAGGCAAAAATGTTCTAGGCCCGTGTGCTCAGATATGGGTGCACGTTAAAGAACCCCCAGGTGGTCGAAATTTCCGGAGCCCTTCACTACGGCGTCTCTCATAATCATATGGTGGTTTTGGGACGTTAAACCTCACATATCAATCAATCAATCAATCAATCAATCAATCAATCAATCAATCAATCAATCAATCATCCAGTCAATCAATTAATCAACACTATGATTTGGAGAAATGCAGTCGCTGTGAGATTTACAAATCTTATGCGCAGTGAAAAACGCCACGGAAACTATATACTGTCGACATTCTGCACTTGTCATGTCGTACTACTGTATAGTTCTTCTGATAACCGAAGTATCACAGCTTCTCGATTTCCTACATAACATTTCTTTAGGAAACTTCTTGATTCTTCGCAAAGCTACAACAACGTTTTTTTAGGAGACAACGAGAAACACGTTATACGCCGCTCCCAAACGCACACCATAATGTACACCATAAAACGAAGTTTATATTAACATAACGGTAAAAATATGCACTTCTGAACGCCACTCTAGGCATAAGACACCACAAAAGCCCAATGATCCCCGAGCACTTTGCCAATTACATAAATAAATGTTATTTCTAGCTCTCTGCATTTCTTCCAGTGTGTAAAAAACCAATGGATGCGTAACTCGCACACACATTATGGTTTTTCTTTCTTTAAAATCTCAAACGCTTCCAAAATATCACACGCAGAGTTCATGTGAAACACATTTGACAGGTTTATATTTGTATCTATGATAACACTCAGCCCCCTTCCTTTTTTTTTTTTGCGTCACATCATTAAATGTTGCAGCTGTCCGCCTTCAACGGTTGCACGACTGGATCATGCACTTGTCAGTACGCGAGATGTCGACATTTCGCTTTTTTTGTGTGGGAATTACCTAATACTCGCTCGAGCGAGTATTAGGTAATATGTGTAATAGTATGTGTTTATCGATGTTTTCGTGTTGTTTTTTCTGTGTCAGCCTGGAGGGGCGTTTCGGGTTTTTTTTTTCAACTGTGTCAGCCTGGAGGGGCGTTTTGCGTTTTTTTTTTCAACTGTGTCAGCCTGGAGGGGCGTAGGGCGTGGAAGCGGAATACAATTTGTCGTCGCCGACACTGGCAATGCGAAGAAACGCAGGACGTGCGAGCAACAACAGCAGCAGCAACAACGACGACAACAAGAACGACAACATGGGCGTCATCAACCACCGTGTGGAAACGTGTACGCAGTTAGAGGAAGGGGGAAGGGAGGGGGTGTATCGGAAACATTTTGGGGGTCGGGCCGGAACGCGCGTCCCCCATTGTTTTGGCAGCATGGCAACGTGGTCGTCGCGTATCCGCTGCCCCATCTCGTCAATCATGCATCACCACCGGAGAAGGGCACGGACCCGCATTGACAGCTGCTTGCTCCATGTTGTTACGTCCTATTCTTGATTCTTCTTTTTTTCCCCCTTGCATTCTAACGCATCTCTTTCTGTTTCCTGTGCCTCGAATACCGGTGCAGCCAGCACCCCATGACAGGCTCCGCTGCAATGACGCAGGTATCGAGGGAGTACCACAGTAACGAAGTCCCATTATTACGAACTTAGATAAGGTAAATTATACACTGTGTCGAACATCCGAAAGTCATTGACGGCTACTCGCCTAAAATAACGCTGAAAGGATGAGCCAATGAACAGGACGAAGGGCAAAGGAAAACAAAAACAAAGGTATACTTTCGTCGACTGTTCTGTCAACTGTGCTTTATTAACGAAGGCTGTCTTCCAGGAAAAACACAGAGGCGCAGGAGAAAAACGCGAAAAGTATACGCGAATTTGATGGGAATCCTATAGTTCGTCGTGCGTGAAAGAAACAGATGTAGTACTGACACGAAGGCAAAGGTGTTGGTATACATGATATGCTTCGAGAATTTCACGCGCCTCTTTCCCCATAATATCTGTTGTAACAATCGGCAGAATATGCATAAATCAGAGAAAAATATAAATAGGTCGAGGGGTGACAGGCACCAAGAAACACCGAGGAGGCGTTGTTTGTATGGTTGTTAATTGCAGTCTGGTACTCGCGATATACGGAGAAGAACAGGATCCAAATAAATCAGAGGTTCAGGAAAAGATGGAAGCTTGAAAAGATGAAAGCTTTTCGATATCTCAATCTCGTTATCTTCAAGGTGGTAATCTAGAAGTTGTTGCCTTCTAACCTTCAAACGTGAAACACTAAAAAAGAATCACAAGGTCCCTTGTGCATTCTTCTTTTTTTTTTTTCTTTTGATGACCCGTACACAATGCAGGGGATTGGCTTAGTAGTAGGTGAATTTTTTTTTCAGTATTTACCTAAGACGATTCAAAGGTTCATTTGTTGGTTGGTTGGCTGTTCCTCAGAGCCCTGGCACAACCCACCACGGGGGATTGACCATAGTGGGTGGCGCCAGAAATCTGAGGAACAACTGACCAACCAATCAACGTTTGAATTTTCTTAGGTGAATACTGAAAAAAATTCACCTGCAAAGGCTGAAGCCATCTTAATCTTCTTCTCAGTCGATGTACAAAGGAGAAGGTAACGCAGGCCTTGGCTCAACGTGTCACTGCCAAACGTATACTCACCTCTTTTTCCCTTCTCCTGAGGTCGCGCTCTCTCTGGTTATCTCTGCCTTCCCCCTACAACGACATTTGTGGCATCGCGTCACCTGACGTCACTACAGAATCCGTGACGTCATCATTATTGAACTCTGTGACATTATTACGATGTCATGTGACAGTGACATCACGTAATGGTACTTTTTTTGCACCACTTGTCCCCAACGTCGCTGGACGGTGGCCACCGATAGTCAAATTTCCGTTTCCCGTTTGATGGGGCGTCAAAGCCTTCAGCTGTTATAATCTTCTGGAAAAAATTTAACACGTATTCGAAAAGAACCCTTACGGGATGCGAAGTAACAGCGTTGCAGACGGATGACATCACGGGTGGCATCAGAAGTGGTGTCATGGTTTGAATGGTGCTAACGCAGGTGCTGCAAGGAGCGCTGGAAGATTCATTCGAAGCGATGGCTGTTGTAGGTCTTGTAGGTGGCACATACGAACCCGTTTTAACTCGTACGTTAGGCGCGCGTCAGGTTTATTGCGCGTGAACCAACAAATCGGTGGTGTAGCGAGGTGTTGCGGATGAATAGACGAGGCCGCAGCTGTGGACGCCGTGGTGGGCGCGTGACAGGCGAGGAAGAAAGTGACGTCAGCGTGCACTGCGAGGGGAGAGTGACGTTAACGCGCAGCAGCGGTATGATCTACTTGGCACTGCGCCAACACCTGCGGCTCGCAGCGCATCGTACGGAGGGACAGCATTACGCAAGCTAGTCAAAGAGCTGCTGGCCGCATCTAAAACTCTCTGTCCCGTAAAATTTCTGGGGTTGACCGCCGTTTGAGGCATTGTGTGCACAGGAACCTAAACAAGGCCGGCCACCCGGAACACCTCGTTATGAGGGACGGGACAAATCCTCGTGTGCCTGCTCGAAACACTAAGAGTGTGACCTCGTGTATGGCACAAACCTTTGCACCAAGCCGGTATCGAATGGTCAGTGCGGGGTGTGTTTCGCGAGTGTTACGCCAAGTCCTGTTCGAGGGCCACAGTGTAATTTGACTTTTGACGATGGTATGACGACGTTGCGCTACGATCACATAGAATACCAGGTGTGGGAACTTTCGACAACTCCTACATATCATTCGCCTTTTCATGGAAACTAGTTTCTACCCGACTATAACAAATTAAAAATATATATATATGTAACACAGGGAAGTGAAGAGGAAACAATTATCAAACACGCGTTCGACGCACGAATCGACGAATATGATCCATGCAGATCACCTGGAGGTTGACGAAGAATCCACCACTTCTGTTTTCCTGTGCTACAATCTGGCGGCTGGCTAGGATTTTTTGTAGGGGGCCGGGATAACCGGCATTGCCAAGACTAAAGCCTCTGAGACCAAAAGACGTTCCGTGACATTTCCAATGGGGCAAGGGCGCATGCACCATGGAACCGTCAAAAAGGTGTATTCGACCTGATCCGGCAATCGAAGCCGAGACCTACGCCCTTTTACTCGCGGTCGCTTTACTATATGAGAGATAGCAGAATGCAGCACGATCACGAAGTAATCGGAATAGTAGATTGTCTGGAAATGAGGCAATTTGTGCCTTTCCTAATTTAACAGAGAAGCTGTTCTTGGCGGAGCCTTACATGTCAGTTGTCGATCGTAGATTGTAGTGGAATTTACCCACAGTAAGTGGGTAAATCTCATGACGGATATGTGCCACTCCTCTCACTACTCACTACTTCTGCATCTCACCACTACTTCCATTAAGGCTCCCGCCAGTCCTCCCACCTCGTTCGCCGACTTCATTCAACCTCACTGCATGCCATCAGCTCCACTGTTTCGACAGCACGTGTCCGCTAAGCGGAGCTGCCCACATTGTTTTAAGAGCGAAGCCCCTAAAACAATGTGACCAGCTCCGGCCACATCCGGCGTCGTGGTAGACACCACTAGTACTCGGAGCACTCACTAGATGGCGATGGCGCTGTGGCACTCGCTCCACTCTGATGCGTGCTCTAGTGGGATAGGAGCGGACGGACGGATGGACAGACAGACAGACAGACAGACAGACAGACAGACAGACGGACGGACAGACGGACAGATAGATAGATAGATAGATAGATAGATAGATAGATAGATAGATAGATAGATAGATAGATAGATAGATAGATAGATAGATAGATAGATAGATAGATAGATAGATAGATAGATAGATAGATGGACGCTTCGCCCCACTCATCATTTCACTCTGTGGATATGCTGCATTTTTTTACTCGCCATGGTGGTCTAGTGGTTACGGTGGATCGAATCCCGTCTATGGCTACTGAATTTTGATGTAGGCGAAATCATATAGGTCCGTGTACTTACATTTAGGCATACAGTTTCCCATAAAAACATTAAAGAGAACTCTGGCGCTAGTGTCTATGGGAGCTGAAACGCATGGCGCTTCAGTGCCTGTGGGAATGACGGGTATAGCACACGGATTTATCTAATTGTCACTCTTCTCACTCCGTCTGGCTTCACGTGACTTGTTGCTACTTTGTCACGAAACGACAATCGGCAAGTGTTCTGCAGTTGCGCTTCACCAGCTTGACTTTCGAGGCTCACCAATTCAAGTCGGTTCTCGAAGCTTAAAATAGTTCGTTATTTTATTCGAAACAAAACCAAAACATAGTAACAAACAAAGCCAAAGTGCGTTCAAAACGCGCAAGCACGAAGGCTAGGAAAACCCCTGCACTACCCATCATTCCCATGGTTGCTGAACGATCGCAGCGCCACAGTCCTCTCTAGGTGATATCAGGAAACTCTGTGGATTTAGGTTCACGTTAAAGAACACCGGGTTCTCCGAATTTCAGGAGCCCAGTGCTACGGCGTTTCAAATAATTAAAAGGTGGTATTGGGACGTAAAATTAAAACAATTATAATTATGATTTGGGGGGGGGGGAGGGCGCAAGTAATTTTTCAAACAGTGGACTCTGTTCTTGAAATTAAGTGATGGATTCATGCCACGAACTCAGAGACTAGCCGAAAAGAGAGAGCACGTAACAAAAGAACAAAAGCCTTTCTTCTACCTAAGTTCGTTCACACTCGGCAGCTTTGAAAGCATCTCACTCAATTATTCAGCAGGCGTCATCCGCTGAACAATGAAAACCTCCATCCAACATGACGATACTGCAAGGAATGCGAAATTTCTGGGGCAGAATTCCTACACTCAGAAGCACAAACTGTTGAATGTATTTTTTCTGTGTCTCTGACAAAGCTACATTGTGCACAAACAAAGAAAAGTGGGCTCAATGAACTGAGCAAGTGGCCTTGTATATTAAACTAGATTCTGAAAGCCCTCTTGCCTTTTGCCTCACCTGAAATTGCTGGTTTGACTGATTGATTGAGTATGTGAGGTTTAACGTTTCAAAACCACCATATGATTATGAGAGACGCTGTAGTGGAGGGCTCCGGAAATTTCGACCACCTGGGGTTCTTTAACGTGCACCCAAATCTGAGCACTGAAATTGCTAGTGTAAACAGGTGTGACTCACTTGTGTAGAGAAGGAAACTGAAATGGCTTTTAGACAGATATATTTACGATAATCCAAGGTGTTATCTCGATACTACTTTTCTTCTTCTTTATTTCTTTACGCATTCAGCTTCTTTTTTTACGTTTATTTTCGTATTTTGCCTCCTTATCGTACAGTGGGGACTCCAACCAGAAGCTATTTTATATACTATGATTCTTTTTTTACTATTATTAGGTGTACATGTGAGGAAAGCTGGCGTCATGTTTTACGGCCGTTACTCAATACTTTGCCTCTGTGCATAGCAAAGAGTACGAAAAGTACTTTTCCTTCTTTCTTTCTTTCTTTCTTTCTTTCTTTCTTTCTTTCTTTCTTTCTTTCGATTGGACTTCGCACTCTTCAACTGCGCACGTCTTTAAAATAACAATCGTCTGGAAGCTATTCACCATTTTGATTCGCCAAGTTTTTTTTTTAAAGGAGGCTACACGTTACACTCGAAGATTACACAAGGTCGCAGAATATGTCACGTGACTTGCCATATAAAAACACACACGCGCGATGTGCGTTGGCACCTGTTCGCGCGTGACGTACGAATGAGTTGCCGTGTGCGCACGGATGGAGAGAGATATAAAAAAAAAGGACTTTAGAGGCCCGAGAGCCTCCCGCCACTGCATATTACTGTATACGTCGAACGCCTCTCGTCGCGTGCTACCGTCTACTTCGAACATGTCATGATGAGAACATCTTTTTTCTCGCTTATTTTTTGCGCTGGAACTACAAAACTACATTATGTGTTGCGAAGTTTGCGCAGCCGAGTACGTGCTTCACTACGTGGGGGTTTGAATATACTGCAGAGAAACGTCCCAGAACGTGCCTTAAGCGGTATTGCGATGACCAATTAACCCACGACTTTTGCGCCACACTCGTTATAGTTTGGGCTATCTCTGTTTCGTGCATGGAACACGCCCCACCCATCGTCTAGTCGGAAGGACGTTACAGCGAATAATTATTTTAACTGCGAAGCCTAAAGCATTAGGTTTTCACAATACTTGGAACACTGCTCTTGTCGACAGAAAATGCTTGAAAAACGCAAAGTGGTAAGACGCCTGCCGACGCCGGGTGGTAGTTGCCACATCAGCTTACTCTGCAGAAGAAAACTTCGAAAGCGTGTGTTTGAGCAAGTACGTAATTCTTTATCTGTAAAAAAGGCAGATCTCTGGTACAGTGGGAACTGTAAACACACACGTATTCGTGCTTCGCATATGCGAAAAACGAATGATAAATGTTCATATGTTACTTTAAAATCAGCACAACGTTACGAGGTGGAGGTAAATGATGCCGTACATGGCTTCCGTGCCATGATTATCATGTTTGGATGTGCCGTTTACGTTCATCATCTGTTCACGTCACGTTATACCAAATTTAGTACATGTGGAGCTAGCGAAATGGCTGGGAGCACGCTATGAGCGTGGTATGTTGGCACGTTCCTTCATGACACGCGTGTCAGGATTATGATGTTCGCGCTGGTCACATATTTCGTCATCCATTGATGTCACGTAACACCGAATTCGGTATATGTGGAGCTAGCAAAACGGCCACGAGCGCATCATGAATGGCCGAATATACTCCACTGTAGCGTTGACGCGCGCCAACGATGGGCACAGCGACGCTACGTTAGCAAAACGCGAGCATTCTATAGTCTTACGCCAGGCGCGACCAGCGTTCGTCGGCATGGCCCGGTGGCAACCGACGCGAAATGCGACATGCTGCGATTCGCGCCGATGCGTTACCCAGACAACACTGCGTCTCTCATCTTTTCGTGACGGAGGGATGCCGGACGCGCTGAAACGCGCATGCATCAAAACAACGCAGTGCGGCGGGCGCCTGCGAGTATATGGCAGGACCGGTGCGTGGCGTGGCAACGCCGGCGTGACCCGACGAAATGAACGCCGGCGAGCACGTGCACTGCGTCACGTCGAAATGTATTGGCGCTTTGACTGTGGCACGTAGTCATGTTCTCACATGACACGCATCTGATGATTATCATGTTTGCACCAGTCACATACCTTCGTCATCCATTAACGACACGTAATACAAAATTTGGTATATGTGAAGCGAGCGAAACGGCCGCGAGCGCGTCATGAGCGTTGCATGTAGTCATGTTGCTACATGGTACGCACGTCGTGATTATCATGTTTGTATGTGTCATTTACCTATGTCGTCCGTTCGCGTCGCGTAATACCGAGTTTGGTACACGTTAAGCTAGCGAAATGGCCGTGAGCGCATCATGAGCGTAGCATGTAATCATGTTATTAAATGACACGCATTTCATGATTTTCGTGTTAGGGTTTGTCGCTAGTGTGCGCCATACAATCAAGTCATACCATACCAGTTTTGCAACATGCCATGGGAACGAAACCACCGCAAAAGCTGCAGGACCAGGAAATCTAAATCATGACATTCATGACATCCATGTCATCGTTTTCATGTTATGACTAGTCAAATATGTTCTTCGTACAGTCATGTTATACCACACCAAGTTTGGTACCGATATCACTATCGAAACGGCCAAGAGAACCAAAAGTCGTAGGCGGCTAGATAGATAGATAGATAGATAGATAGATAGATAGATAGATAGATAGATAGATAGATAGATAGATAGATAGATAGATAGATAGATAGATAGATAGATAGATAGATAGATAGATAGATAGATAGATAGATAGATAGATAGATAGATAGATAGATACGCGCAAAGTCGCCGAAGTTCGCTAAGAAATGCTTCGAATTTAAAATAGCAGTCTATCCTTTTTTTGCGCACGATGCATTTTACCAACTCACCCAGCAGACCGTGCTTCTCGGGTGCTCACCCCTCCTCCCTCTTTGCTATGCCAGTTACGCGTGGCGTTGTCGTTCCCTCACACGTCAGATCTCATGTCTTCAAGGCCACGAGGCTTCAATTACGCCGTAAAGACCCGCGTCCACACGTTTTGCTTATCGTCTTTAGAAGCAGCACAGTTATAAATGAGCTCGCTAGATAACACTTATAGTGCGCTCTTAGCACGTCCACAGTGATTGCACGGTAATTAAATATGAGAACCGGAGCTCTGATAAGCGTCTGCACAGCGGAGTTTCTTTCACCATGGTTTTTGTTTTTGTGTTATGACGGAGACGTGGAGAGCAGCGAGGATAGCTAGCTGCAGCGATAAAAGAAAGAGCTCCTGTTAAATGTAGACGCCTGGAAATAGCCAAATTGGATTGGGTTGCATTACGGTGATGTTAATCGCAATGGGGCCAATTCAGAATCAAACTTCTCGGTTCCGATGGATTTTTTTGTTGCTTATCAACCTGACAGTGACATAAAGCTCAAGTCGATGCTAATTAGCGTAGAGCTGAGTCCACGATGTAAAGACGGTTTTTTCATTGTGGTCAAACACGCCTACGTGCTCCTTGGCACAGAGCTCCTGTGTGTGTGTGCGTGGGTAGAGAAGTAACGCAGAAAATCAAACATTTGACATCTCGACATTCACTGAAGTGCTGTAAGCGCACATACGTCACAGCGAAAGAAAAAAAACTTGTGCCTAGCACTCAGAGAAGTGTTGAGGTAAAAGTTATTGAAAGTTCAAGATAGTTGATCCAAGGATGTATCTTAGTAAGAGATGTATATACAGGCAGCGTTGCTAGACATAATTCAAACTGTATATCAAACCATTTGCTAACATAATGTTAATATATATTCACTATATATAGAATCATTTGCTTGCTTTATAGTAAATACAGGCACTGTGTACTTGCACTCACGTTTTCTTCAAATCTCGTTGCTTGTAGCCTTTCATTGGGTTTCGTTTCTCTTATTTTGCTTGCATTTTAAGACGTAGAAAGTGGTATAGCGAGGTTAAGCAGCATCAGCATGGTGGGCTACCCAAAAAGTGTGTTTACAAAAAAGTGATTATTTAGAGTACTTGGTACTCTGATGTGGTAGAGCGGGAAGCATTCTCAGATAACACCACGTAGAGAATTGTATAGAAAAAATTGACAGATCCCACGTACAGTGGGCATCGACGATATGCGAAGCATGAATGAGAATTGTTGATATGCCACTTTAAAATCAGCTAAACGTCAAGAGGTGGAGGTAAGTGATGCCACACATGACTTCTGTGTCATGATTATCATGTTTGAATGTGTTGTTTACCTTCGTCATCTATTCTCGTCACGAGATGCCAAATTTAGTATATGTGGAGCAAGCGAAACGGCCGGGATCACGCTACGAACGTGGTGTGCATCATGAGCGTGGCATGCAGTCATGTTGTTACATGACACGCATCTCATGATTATCCTGCTTTCGCCAGTTGCATACCTTCATGATCCACTGACGTAGTGTAATACCAAATTTGGTACATGTGACGCTAGCAAAACGGCCATGAGCGCATTACGAGCGTGGCATGGAGTCATGTTGTTACATGACACGCATGTCAGGATTTTCATGTTATGACTAGTCAAATATGTTCTTCATACCATCGTGTTATGCCATGCCAAGTTTTGTATCGATACCATAATCGATACGGCCAGCAGAGCTGAAAGTCGTAGGCGGCTAGGTAGGTACTATAGATAGGTACGCTCAAAGTCGCCGAAGTTCGCTAAGAAATGCTTCGCATTTAAAGAAATGTTTAAAAATTCAGAGTACCTGGTACTCTACTATGGGAGAGCATAAAGCCGCGCCAGCCTAACTGTGTGTTTGTAAAAATGTTTAACAATTTAGAGCACTTGGTACTCTACTATGGGAGGGCAGAAGACCATCTCTAACATTAAGAGTGGCGCAATTAAAGCCCACGCGGAAACATGAATGCATAAACTGAAGAGATTGGGAAAGTTCACAAATGGTACTAACACACGCACGCTAAGGAGCGTCGAGCCTCCACTATATCCAAAGTGCTGTCGCGTCTAAAGAAAGTCCACAACACCGCTTTGAAGAATAACCGGCGACAAAAAGCACACTTATTACCTCTACAAACAATAAAACTACCAAAAAAGAAACTATGCAAGAAGGGCGGATGCTAGAGTATTGAATAGCGGTATTGCATAAACGAATGCGATATTCACCATGCGAATCCGCACGAAAAGAGCACTAATGTTGTCTGTCCCTGCCATTCGCTACTTTGTTGTTCTATCGAGCCATGTGCAAATAAATGTTGTGGGTTTTACGCCTCAAAACCACGATATCATTATGAAGAACGCCGTAGAAGAGGGCTCCGAAAATATCGACTACGTGAGGTTCTCTAACGTGTATTCTTAAGACTAAGCACGCGGGTTTATATCATTCGGCCTACACTGAAACTGAGATGCGGCGACCGGGATCCAAATCCGCGACCATCGGGTAGTTGTTGACCCGTGTAGTTTTGCAACCCTCTCGTTTGAGAGAAAAAAAAATGCATCCAAAAAAGGGCATGAAGGACTTACAAGTGCTCCTTGACGGCGATTATCAAACGCTGGGTGGTTCACGAGGAGGAGCACGTTGAGTAGAGTGGTCTTGCCGAGTAGTATCCTGTCCGTGAACGGCGACGGCCGAATCGGCAGACAGACTGACTTCCTTCTCGTTGTGGCGGGGTTTGGCTAAATTCGAGAAATACGACGCGCCTTCCCCGCGTATCTCGTCTCCGAGTGACAGCCGAGAAGCGAAGCGAGCGCAAAGCGGCGCACAACGGCGGAGGCCGCGTAGCGGCGGCAGAGTTCCTTTCGCCCTTACGACTGACTCACAACAACAGAGGCAAGAACCACGGCAGACGCGGCAGCCCCTGCTGCCTGGCCGCAGAAGCGGCGGCTGGGGGAAAGGCCTGCCTGTCACTTTCTCGCTTTCTTCAGCCGCTGCTCTCCCGCATCGCTGAAACACACACCATCCGTCTTTCGCTCTTGCTTTTTCTTTTTCTGGACAGGGAGGCGGGAAGACGGGCCAGCAGAGCTTGCTCGTTGACAATCGCTTCCTAACTACCGAGATTCGGTGAAGACCGACGGAAGTGTCGCGCGCGGGCTCCTGGTTAAGTGTGGGTGGAGGGATGAAATGCCGGTGCCGGCAGCCATCACTTGTCCTCAACTGGGAGCGTCGTTTCCCCGCCCCTCAGACGACGGCTGCTGATGGGTCCGCCAGTTCCGGTCGTTGGGTTTCCAAACGGTATCGCGTACGCGTACTCACGCGCGACTTTGTTCTTATATCTTTATTTTTCCGCTTCTATCTTCCTCCGACGGCTTCTTCCTCTCGCGGCTCGGCCTTGACCAAGACGTCGCACGCACGAGGAAGCGAAGAGTTGTCCTGAGCACGTCGTTTGCAGCACTGCACTACAACATCACCGCACACAGTCTGTCACGGTTGAAATGTCGAGCCCGACCGACGGGCGAAACTGAAGCAGCGGCAACTAGCTCGTGTGGAGGCCGGATGTGTGACGGAAATCTTTTTTTCCGGCGCCGACGTGTCGATATGTCTGCTTTCTGCTGCTGCGCCGGCCACGTATTGCACGCCTCTGTTTGTTCGAGCCTTGGGAGGGCAGTTATGGCGGAGCCCCAAAAAAAGCGCGAGTCTCCCTCGACTTGGCTCGCGTTCAAAAGTTGGGAAACGCAGACACCAGCGTAGCTCTCAGCGCTATAGGCGAGAAAGCGCCCTTGCATTGCTAGATTAAACGCAAGCATTCACTCACGCGTAACCGTCGAGTCAGCGTACCCTTAAAGCACAAGCCGTGCCTGTAGGCGCTAAAACACTCCTAAAAGGCGCACGGAAAGCACACCTGCGTAAATGTACTGGATAATGGCGTAAGGAATGGAAGGCAGATGGTATGAGGTGGTTACGGTGTAATTCCCGCGTGCAGCTGCACAGTCAGCTAGGCTGCCAGTTATGATTTATGGAAAGGCCCTGAAGCTACGTCTGAAATACTGCAACTTTGCTATTTTTGTGATTAGAGCGGGTAGTTCCCTCTTCGCAGTGGTGTGCACTTACAGCTTGTGTTGGCGGGAGCTACTCAACGAAGATTCACTGCTTGCGATGCTTGCAAACTCACTTCTTGCGATTCAAACTGGCGATCCGAGATAAAAGACAAATGCAGCAACAAAGAACAATCCACATTTGTGTGTACTTATTCCTTGATTTCCGTTCTTACTGCTTTCTATCTGTTCCTTGTTTTTCACAGCATTGTTCACTCTGTAGCTGATCGTGGCGTTGCAGGGAACGTCAAGGCGAAGTTTATTACCTCGACTTGTCCAGTCTGTGCATTATAGAACATTATCTATAGCTGATCGTGGCGTTGCAGGGAACGTCAAGGCGAAGTTTATTACCTCGACTTGTACAGTCTGTGCATTATAGAACATTATCTGTAGCTGATCGTGGCGTTGCAGGGAACGTCAAGGCGAAGTTTATTACCTCGACTTGTACAGTCTGTGCATTATAGAACATTATCTGTAGCTGATCGTGGCGTTGCAGGGAACGTCAAGGCGAAGTTTATTACCTCGACTTGTACAGTCTGTGCATTATAGAACATTATCTGTAGCTGATCGTGGCGTTGCAGGGAACGTCAAGGCGAAGTTTATTACCTCGACTTGTCCAGTCTGTGCATTATAGAACATTATCTATAGCTGATCGTGGCGTTGCAGGGAACGTCAAGGCGAAGTTTATTACCTCGACTTGTACAGTCTGTGCATTATAGAACATTATCTGTAGCTGATCGTGGCGTTGCAGGGAACGTCAAGGCGAAGTTTATTACCTCGACTTGTACAGTCTGTGCATTATAGAACATTATCTGTAGCTGATCGTGGCGTTGCAGGGAACGTCAAGGCGAAGTTTATTACCAAGACTTGTCCAGCCTGTGCATTTTAGAACATTATCTAAGGTTCGCCACGCATAACAGATAATTTTTTTTTATTTGTGGTTCGGCCTGTGGCGTTTTAGTACCGTCTTGTTCAGGGATGTCTTTTCAAAACCAGTTCATGTACACAAGAAATGTTATTAGGCATGCTGTGTAAACTCGTAGGCGAGTCCGTCAATAAGCTACTATCAGGCACTGTTAAGCTGAAGAAATTTTGTTCCTTATTTTTTCTGAAGTGTCGTCACCATAAAAAAATCACAGCATATTCACGGAGTCAATGATGATGAGTGGGGCGAAGCGTCTGTCTGTCAGACCTCGCGCGGTGGTCTAGAGGCTAAAGCACTAGGCTGCTAACCCGCAAGTCATGGGCTCGAATCCCGGCTGTGGCGGATTCATTTTCTATGGAGGCGAAAATGCTGTAGGCCCGTGTGCTCAGATTTGGGTGCACCTTAAAGAAACCCAGGTGGATGATTTCTGGTGCCCTCCACTAAGGCGTCTCTCATAATCATTTGCTGATTTTGGGACGTGAGACCCCACATATTATTTTTCTGTCTGTCTGTCTGTCTGTCTGTCTGTCTGTCTGTCTGTCTGTCTGTCTGTCTGTCTGTCTGTCTGTCTGTCTGTGGATATGCTGCGCTGGCTACGCCAGAGGGATGGACTGCCCTAGACCATTCGCCCCTAACAGGAAGCAAGTAACGGGCTATCCCTTGCGGTCATTCATGCTACTGAAAAACACCAGTTTCGCACTTGAGGTAGAATGGTTTAACAACGATGCTCTCGGAACCTTGAAACGACTTCGTTGTATCAGACATCTGGCTATAATAGTAGCGCGCACCATAACGGTCGAATGAGTAAGTGCGTGCTCACGGAATGCATAACTAAATGTGTCCGGGATGGTTGTCTAAGTCCATGTACAAACTTCTCGCATAGTTGGTTCGACGGGGTTTTCAAGTGTGCACCTTAGGGGCATGGGCTGTCGATTGCGGTCATATGCTGTCATCGCTTGGAGTAACACAGGCAAAACGAGATAGACCATAGCCATATGTAGCATATTGAGCGCTCGATCAGGTCAAGGAGAAGTTCACGAGGGATGAAATGCGGGCGTGTTGATTGCATTCTTCTTCTTCTTCTTCTTCTTCTTCTTCTTCTTCTTCTTCTTCTTCTTCTTCTTCTTCTTCTTCTTCTTCTTCTTCTTCTTCTTCTTCTTCTTCTTCTTGTTGTTGTTGTTGTTGTTGTTGTTGTTGTTGTTGTTGTTGTTGTTGTTGTTGTTGTTGTTGTTGTTGTTCTTCTTCTTCTTCTTCTTCTTCTTCTTCTTCTTCTTCTTCTTCTTCTTCTTCTTCTTCTTCTTCTTCTTCTTCTTCTTCTTCTTCTTCTTCTTCTTCTTCTTCTTCTTCCTGTTCTTCTTCTTCTTCTTCCTGTTCTTCTTCTTCTTCTTCCTGTTCTTCTTCTTCTTCTTCTTCTTCTTCTTCTTCTTCTTCTTCTTCTTCTTCTTCTTCTTCTTCTTCTTCTTCTTCTTCTTCTTCTTCTTCTTCTTCTTCCTGTTCTTCCTGTTCTTCTTCCTGTTCTTCTTCCTGTTCTTCCTGTTCTTCTTCCTGTTCTTCCTGTTCTTCTTCCTGTTCTTCTTCTTCTTCTTCCTGTTCTTCTTCTTCTTCTTCCTGTTCTTCTTCCTGTTCTTCCTGTTCTTCTTCCTGTTCTTCCTGTTCTTCTTCCTGTTCTTGTTGTTCTTGTTGTTCTTGTTGTTCTTGTTGTTCTTGTTGTTCTTGTTGTTCTTCCTGTTCTTCCTGTTCTTCCTGTTCTTGTTGTTCTTGTTGTTCTTGTTGTTCTTGTTGTTCTTGTTCTTCTTGTTCTTGTTCTTCTTGTTCTTGTTCTTCTTGTTCTTCTTGTTCTTCTTGTTCTTGTTCTTCTTGTTCTTGTTCTTCTTGTTCTTCTTGTTCTTGTTCTTCTTGTTCTTGTTCTTCTTCTTCTTCTTCTTCTTGTGCCTTGATAATTAAATTGAGTACGAAACCCTTTAATTGTCCGGGCTGTCTATGCTGTCATCACTTGGCGTAACGCAGTCACAACTGCGTATAAAAATAGAAGATAAAAGAGGCAAACGCGAAATAGAAAAAAATGAAAGAAGTAAAAATAAAGAATGAAAAAACTCGCAATATATACTCGCTGTAGAACGGCGCCAGAGAAGACGACAGACCAGACAAGCAGGAAGATACGTACCCATATAGCGAGGCTCCTGTTTTTGTTCACGTCTGGTCTGTTGTTCTCGTTGGCACTGTTTCACTTCGAATATGAACCAACTAGCCCAAAAGTGCGTTTTGAGAATAAAATAAAATAAAAAGAGAAACAGAAAAAAATGGAAAAAAAAAAAAGTAGGAATTAAAGAGAAGACCGAAAAGGAACAAGGAAGGCTGCTCACGATTGACATTATACTCACCTTCGGTGCTCTGCGTCTGGTCTTCAGCCACGGGACTGCATTTGATGCCGTTTGCAGTTACCTTCATGAAACAAAAGGAATGCGACTTTAAATTCCTACTTGTATATGCATTAATATAGCAGTAACGAGCAAATTAAAAACATATATTTAATTTTTATCTCGATATTACCGTGACTTATATCCAAGATATAGAAATTACTATAAGCTGAATGGCCAGAACAATCATTGCACTTTTTGTTTTTAAGTATGTTCTTTTTTTGTTGCGATTATTTAATACTTAAAAAAGGCCTAAAAGTTTGTATAACCAATTTTCGGCCTATACCCGTGAGTGGGTGCGAGCCGTGGTAGAAGCATCAACATCGTCATCATCATTCAGGCTGCTCAGCTACGCTGTTCCTGCTGGCTCGGCACTGCCAAGTTCCCTTGATTTTTTTTCCCCCTTACATTACCGGCTGTCTGAGAGTCAGGGCCAGTTTATAAGAGCGCAGTGAAGCCACCTGACATGCATCAAGGCGAGCGTTTCCTCTACAGTGACCGCCGTCGTGTCGGGCTCAATGGGACGTCTGATTGACGACACAAAAAAAGTGCAGCGAGGCAGATGTTGGTCGGGACGGCCTCTATTATACGGCGGCCGTCTCACGTAGCGCCGCGTGCGCAAACAGAACCGTGATCTGCGGCTGGCGAGAGGCCATTGAGCCGCACATCCTTAAACGTGGTATTAGGTGACATCTTTTCGTGCCTTTGAGCGAAACCGAGACACGCTGTAAATCAGTTTACGCAAATGAAAAATAACCTTGGAGCGATACGTAAGTGTCTTCCCCCTTCCCTATTTGCCCCGCCACGGTAGTCTAGTGGCTAAGGTACTCGGCTACTGACCCGCAGGTCGCTGGTTTGAATCCCGGCTGCAGCGGCTGCATTTCCGATTGAGGCGGGAATGTTGTAGGCCCGTGCACTCAGATTTGGGTGCACGTTAAAGAACCCCAGGTGGTCGAAATTTCCGGAGCCCTCCATTACAGCGTCTCTCATAATCATATGGTTTTGGGACGTTAAACCCTACAAATCAATCAATCACCCCCCTTCCATATTTGTCCTCCGTACAAAATAAAGAGAAACAAGTGTATTTTATAGGGAAAAAAGGGTTGTTACTTTTTTTCTTTTTCATGAATAAGGACGTAAAGCGGGCGAAGACTGAGTAATAATACATTGGTTTCTTAGTGATTCCGATAACGCCAGAATAATATGGGAAACGTTCTGGGAGAGAATAATTCGAAGCCCAAGGGGTAGCAGAGGTCAACTTTAAGAAACCGAATGCATCCGAGAGAGATATTGCAGATTTGTTTAATCAACACTTTCTCTCAGTGGGTACCTCTACAAATGACTTTTCTCACTTTTCCTGTGAGAGCTATGTTGCTACAAACTTCTTGCCATCAATGTTCCTGTCACCAACAGACCATGAGGAGGTACAAAATATTATAATGTCCCTCAAAGACAACTGCGCCTGCGGAACAGACGAAATCAAAGCTAGATCGTTAAAAGCTGTGAGTTCTCTTATTTCAGTTCCACCTACACACATATATTACACGATTATGTCGACTGGTAAATTTCCAAGCAAAGTGAAAGAAGCCAGAGTCACCGCAATATAAAAAGGATGGTCATGAGACGATTTGGACAATTATAGGCCCATATCTATACTTTCTATATTCTCAAAAATAGAAAAGCACATTATCAATAAGAAGATAACGGGATTTTCAAACGCACATAATATAATTGCTAATGAGCAATATTGATTTTGTGAGAGCAAATCAGCGGAGACGGCACTCCTGAGAGTTAAAGAAGCGATCCTTGAGAAAAAGAATCTTCTTACTAGGGATCTCGTTAGAAAAGCCCTTGACTGTGTACAACATGACCTTCTCTTTCGCAAACTGTCCCTGTACGGTTTCTGTGGCATGGTGCTGTCTCTAATAAAAAAACTATTTAACTGACAGGTCACGGTACACAATTATCAATAACTTTATATGTGAAACGTACCCTATAAAATATGGAGTAGCTCGGTGTTCTCTCCTTAGACTGGTTTTGTTTTTAAATTATATAAATGACATTGTTAATATAGAAGGATGCAAAAATATAGTGTTATGTGAAGATGACACGAATGTCCTTTTTGTGGGATTAATTTGATTGAAATTTTTATGCACGAGCATACATGGTTAGAAAAACTTCACTTTTGGTCGAACGCTAAAAAACTTCAACCTAATATAAAGAAAGCACAATTAATCTTATACAAAGCCAAGGAAACGGCATCTCGACAAACCCCACCCTTGATATTTCAGGGAACACCTCTACAACAGACATCAACCATTAGATTTCGTGGGGTAATATTTCAGGAGAATATTTTGATGGACACCACACGTGGATTCATTAAGGAGTAATGTCTGCAAAGCAGTCGGGTTAGTAAACAAATTAAGGCACCTTCCACTCCCAGACGCGAAACGTCAGCTTTACTATGTACTCATACAGCCACACTTCACCTGTGGTCTACAACGACCGAGACGAACTTAAGTTGACTTTTAACGTTGCAAAGGTGGGAAATATGGGCAGGTCGAAACGTCCCCTGTGCTTTAAGTGCAACTCCATACTTCAGCTACTATAATATCTTGCCGATAGAGCACCTACTTAAAGTAAGCTTGTCACCGGAGGTAATACATCAACATACAGTAATAAAATGCTCTTTAAGAAAAAAATATCACATCAAATAAACTCTCTTCAAACTACGTAAAAACAAAATCGTCAAATCCCGATCACGCTTACAAAAATTGACGACATTAATACCAGGCATTTTAAGCGAATATTCAAGTATAATAAGCCTATTACAAAATAGAATTGTCCCAACTCTACTCAAAAAGTAAGCAAAAGAATTATTGTTTTCCGAGTTCTAAGATGTAGTGCTCAGTTATGTAATGAACTGTTGTTATATGCTGTGCAATGTATATCGGAGAACAGACGCTGCCACATTTGTACAACTGTATTGTTGCTTTTTGTTTTACTGGTTGTTTTCCTCTCAAAACCACCAGAGGAGATTTTCTTTTTTTCTTTTCTTAATTTTTTATTGTATCGTACGAGTGCCATTGCAGTTATGTTAAATTGTGAATGACGTCACACACTGTAGCAACTGCTGTCTGGGTGATGCAGCCTAGTCGGGCACCTTTCGGGCCTTTTGCTGCGTCTCCTAAGACAATTGTAAACTGTCTTGAATAAATTCTGAGAGAAATAAAGAGAAATAAACAAATTTCTGTACGGCATTTCAAGGGAAGGCGGCTTGAAGCAGGTGAAGAATCCTATACTCGCGCCAGGCCTCCATTACCACAGCAGTACACGCCAGGACAGCCTCCTAAATGGGAGGTCGCAAATGCCAATGGCTTCTCACGACTCCTACACTGCATGAATGCTTACAAAGACTCGAGGGAGTGATTTTTAACCTGCCACATACTGCGGTTCCTTCATGGGTGGGGCCTCCAACGTGACTGGCGAGCCTCCGACTACCCATTAATCATTTTTCCTAACCACCTTTCAGTAAAAGTTGATGTCACTGTCACATAATGGGATCTACGTCAGCTCTCCTGGCAGAACAAAACTTCCAGTCCTAACTAGAGTACATTCCCGGGTAAAATTTCAGGGTTTTGGAGGCAGAGGCAGAAAAATGCTAGAAGCCATCCTCCTTTTGAGGGCTGACTATTAACAATAAAGAATGAATTCCAAAGACTTGGGATGATTGCGATTTAAGAGAGTGAATCAAGCAGGGCTTGTAGCGCACAGAATATAATTAAGATACATCGAACTTCTTTCGAATAGTCGTGGATTACTGAAACAGCCTTGTTTGCCAATAATGTGAAACAATACTCAGAGCCTGGTTGCCAATTTTTAAACAAAAAGCATGAAGGAAGCATCGAGAACACAAGCAGATTCTCCGTGAGCATTCAACGTTTCAGGTGTGTACACGAACGACCATTGCATAAGTGGCAAAGTCTGGCTTGCTGTGAGAAGCTCTTTGTGCCTATGCCATGCAAGCGGTCCCAGATAACATTTACTCCATTTCTGCAGCTGTTTGACGTTTACAGGTTCATTGCGAAGGTAATGTATTTGACTACTCGTAGATTGTCCGTAAGGTGTTTTCGTACTTACGTGTAGCTGTTATTCGGTTCCTTTCACTAAATAACCCAAATAACTTGTCCAACGCGCGCGCACGCACGCACGCACGCACGCACGCACGCACGCACGCACGCACGCACGCACGCACACACACACACACACACACACACACACAAGCGTGCTCGCGATCGCACGAACACACATACGCACAGGCAGACAGAGTTCGAATGATTTAACGTAACGCACATGGTTCAGCGCAGCAGAACAGTTTCTTCTGTACTATCAATTTGGAGATTGTATACGGCGCGGCGATCCTCTTGAGGACCTTTGGCTCGTTAAACACGCGAACAAGAACGGAGCAAGCTGCCTTTAGAGCCACGGCAGCGGAATGGAGGTGCAGCGTTTAGTCAGGAGAGTCGTACCGAAATGGCCAAAGAAACGAATAGCGAGGTAGAGTAACGGCTGGCGGGCCTTACCTTGCTATGACGCTTTTTTTTTCACTTTACTTGAGTGTATACCTGAAAATGCAGCTGGCAAACGATCCAGACAGTTTGCCTCGCAGGTGCAACATAATCGACGGTTTGCATGGTATGCGCGTGCCGCCCGTTCAATTTTGAAACATTGTTAGCCGCCGAAACGACCAGCTCATAAGCGATCGCAGCTCACGATCTCCCGAGCTCATCAGGTACTTTGAAGTCTGTATATATACCACGCTCATGAATGCGGATATTTCAACTCGAGTCGATGTCTGTGCAGCGGCTTCGACAAACGTGCTGTGAGTGCCGAATTTAAATGTAGTACAACACCCCCCTGGTAGCTAAGCAGACAAGGTGTCGCCAACTAAGGGGATGCGGGTTCCATTTTCGGCCGCGGGGGCTCATTTCGACGGTAGTGAAATGCAAGAATACTGCAGGGTAAACTTTCATTAGGGAGCCCACTAAGTTACTCGTTACAAGCTTATTTGAAGGAAATTGTATAGACACTCCAGGTGCACTTTTGTTTTGCCATCGCCGTCGGCGTCGCCGTCATGTTCCCTATAAAGTCAATGCTTGAAACAATCCTCCGCTCATCTTATGTTCCATGTGCGAGTGAAACAGTGTGAGTACTGCTGAAGATTGATATTTTGCAAAAACCCACTGGTCGTTTCCGCCACACTAAAAGCACATGCATGCACGGGGACACAAGGGGCGGGGGGGGGGGGAGTCTGCGTGTTACTGGTTAGAAACGCGTAGGTGTAAATTTAGTTTCAGTTAATTGAAAGTACTATGCTGAGAGGTTTGGGAGAAAGAGGTCCCTTAGTGCGAACACTGCAATTATTTTAAGCTAACTATAGCTGGGTGCGCTGGCAGTCATGCATGTGCACCGTTTTGTTGACGTTTCCTCTATGTGTTCATGAACCAGCTGGCTGGTTCATGAACACATAGAGCTTCCTAATATATACTAGAGGGAACTCTAACGCTAGTGTCTATGGGAGGATGGGTAGTAAGAGAAGGATGGGTAATACACACATTTGTCTAATCTTCGTACTTCTGGCCTGCTTTTGGCTCCGTTTGTGTTCGTGTGACTTGCAGCGGTTTTCTGACAAAACAAAAATCAGCAAATGTTCAGCGGTTGCGCTTCACCACCTTATTATTTGAGACGTACCTTTCCAAATCGGTTTACGAATTTCAAAGAGGTTGATTTTTTTCTTCGAAACAAAACCTAAACACAGCAATAAACCATGTCGCAAGTACGATTCGCCACCCGCAAGTACGAAGGCTAGGCAAATGTGTGTACTACTAATCATACCCATGGTCACTGAACGATAGCAGTGACAGAGTCCCCTCTGGTTAATTTTAGGAAACTCTATGCATGAAAATTATGGCACAAGAGCGCAATACAACGGGACGAAGAATATACAGGACACTTCACTCTGTCCTGTACATTCGTTGTCGCATTGTCTGCACTGTTTCGCGTTTGTCTTATTGGTGTGTTTCTTAGTTACCGTTGGTATCTGTGCTCTTCACTTGTTTGTGCTGTTCTAAAGAGCCCAGAGGGAACTCTTTTCAGCGCCATTTCGTTGCAGGGGAACGGCTGAAGGATTATACCTCTACTTGAGCTGTGTTTGGTATCAGAAAATTTGCGTCGAAGCCATGCACCAAGACTGGCTGCACGAAGGTCGCTTCGCTGGCTACAGCGACTAACTTTCCTTAGGTCAGCGCCTTCTTTGGTTTACGCCAAGTTTAATCTAAGGGACTGAGCTTCCTGTGTTACCTTGCGACCACACCATTTGTGAATTGCTATCGCGCTTCCGTTACTTTCAGTGCGTCCTTCAGGCGTGTGCAGTGGTTACTCTAAATTTTCGCCGCGGTTGCTCCGCCAGACGAGCGGCCTGTATAGCACTTACAGTGACTGGTTTCTCTCTCTGAAGCTTCTTCAGCTTTCCGTTTTAGTTCGCAACGTACACGCGGCCCCATTGAGAACGCGCTTTGTTAGTCTATAAAAAGCGATCGTTACAGGCAGAAATAAAAGAAGACCGTCGCGCCGCGCAGGCGTTTCTATTGCAAGCAGCAAGAGGTAGGTCAAACTACGGGTTACTGCTCAAAGAGCTTGCGATGGGTTGGAACAAAGGAACGTGCTTTATCATACGACACGGTGGGAGAGTGCCAAAACGCTTGTTAGATCACTGTTAGATCGGTGTCACCCGAAAGGGAATGTCGCGCGCTCATCGTCAACACGGAAGACATATTGGGGCGCATTCTTGAAAGACGCAGAGGTACCAGCGAGGTTGGTTGTGGAAACAGCGCGCTGGCGGGATGATGACGCTGATGATGGCACGATCGCTATAATGGTGAGGATCATGCTAATTCAAGAGTGTTTCCCAGAAATACCAAGGTTTATTCTCGTATCGCGTGTGCATGGTGTGAAATAACGTAAGATAGAGAACCTATTCTTACAGACGAAATAAAAATTTAAAAAGTACCAGTATAATCAAGAATGGGCATGTGTTAACGTCTGAAAAGCATGTTCTACGAAAACTACAGTGTTTTCATGGAAGCAACAGAACTTGTACAATCACACGAACTTTACAAAGTCACCGCATATCAATTTATTGCTTACGGGACGTACCATAAGGTATTTTGTCATCTGTAGATCCTAATATATAGCATACAGCTTGGATATACATTTTAGTGCTTGAAATTATGCATCAAACTTCAAACAAGAGAAGTGCTACAAGGAAAAGTGAGAAAGCAGCAAAGGCTCGGAGTATCTTGTATATGCCTTGCGCTAAGTGTTCGAGAAAGAAAGATGGGCTATACAGTTGGTATATGGCTTAGGAACGAGTAAGTTTATAAACCATGATAACGGAATTTCTGCACGAATAAAGTATACATCAGACAAACCAACAAAGACGGACCAGCGCTGGTCCACGTTTGCTGTCTTGTCCCAGAACGACGGACCAGGTTTTTGCCGTCTTGTCTTACGTACTGTGTTTTTTGTTTGTTCCGTTTAAAAAAAAATAAAAACCTGTCATCATCGATCTGAGACTACACACCTTTATGTCGTTCCAGTTTACGCGTGAAATCTTTGCGGAGTCGTTTTGTTGTGGACGTGCGTATACGAGGGGAACCCTATATTTCGGCGCAGTGACAACGCTACTGCGTGAAGACACCATTGTGGTTTTGGTGTGTGCGACGTCGGCGCGACCTGCGGCATCAGCGTCGCCGCGCGCACACAATTATCGTATACACATCAAAGTTTTCCGTAAATTACAGACAGTGTAGGCTATGCAAGATCTGGAAAATCATCATGTACTCGTGAGATATGAGACGGCCGGCGCAGTATAATAATGGTCCGGGCTGATTTTACTGCGTCAGAGTGTGACGCCTTCTGGAGTGCTTCGCGGGATAAATTGCTAGTTGTCTCTCGATTGTGTACGGAGCAGGCGTGTAATCTTCGTGTAAACCACTCTTCCTACCACGTGCGTGTCAGCTCTTAAGTGCACAAGGCTGTCGGTGAAAATGATGCAGACGTGCCGCACCAGCACTTCCGCTTCCTGCAAACCTGAAGTATAATGCGGCTGGCTTTCCCAAGCGTCCATTGTGCACTTTCACTACTACTGGGAAAATTTTCAGTGTAGAAACAAGCCATTCACAAGCACGAGATATACGGGGCGAGCGCTACATTACTCGACTACCGGCGAATATTTGCATGCAGAAAGGGCACATGTGTGGAAAGGCAAACGCATTGTAAGCCCGTGTTCAGTTCACAAAACATAATCGAGATATTCAATTTCAGCCTTTTAAAACTCGTCGATATGTCATTTGCGCACATACCGCTTCACTTCCCGATATGATACTGTTCTAGTAACTCCCACTTGTGCCATCTTATCCCTACCTTTGCCCAGAATCCCATTATCTTCTCGATTTTTTCCACTACATGTATGCACCATCGCGCCAACTTTAAAATTTTGTTAATCCTATTTTTTTGCACTGTTCCTTGTATGTTTCCCTATACACTACAACCGGATAATAAGGATGACCTTTATCAGTCATGCACTTCTTTTGTTTTGTTTTCTCTTTCCTTTTAAACCTTGGCGCGGCAAATCGGTAACACGTAACGCACTTTTCGATTTCAAACGATCGTCTTGTAGTTTTTCGTGCACACCGTCTCTTTAGCGCTACAGTTTCAGTACACTGAAGTCACGGATATCACATTCTTTGGTTCTTTGCATTTGTTTCGCTATTCAACGAGGATTATACTGCGTCAGTATTGACAGTCTCTTCATTCGCCTGCCGAGCGGTTATGATGTGCTCGACTAGTAATTATGATGCTCGAACGCTCAGATCAGA
Source organism: Rhipicephalus microplus (assembly GCF_043290135.1). Lineage (NCBI taxonomy): Eukaryota > Metazoa > Arthropoda > Arachnida > Ixodida > Ixodidae > Rhipicephalus > Rhipicephalus microplus. Next base: position 77,371,852 of record NC_134702.1, on the reverse strand, counting down.
AGGTTGCGGGATCAAATACCGGTCGTGTCGGCTGAATTTTCGATGGAAGCGAAAATGCTTGAAGCCCATGTGGTTATATATAGGTGCAAGGTAAAGAACCCGAGATTGAAGAAATTCACCAAGCTCTCCACTACGTCGTCTCATAATGATATTGTAGTTTGGGTACACTGAACTTCCCAAAAGTATTGTTAGCATCGTCATTCGAGGTCTGATAGCAGCACGTCGTGGTCTAAGACTTACGTCTAAAACTTCCCACGTACCATAAACTGTACGAACGCAGTCCAGCCGAGGCAGAACACGAGACGACTGCGCGCGGCTCGGCGTTTGATCACGATTCCCGGAACTATATATAAGCTCACCACTTCGGGTTGCGATTAACACGTGACGAACATCTCCGCGCATTCATCACCATTTGCTCGAGCGTGACCGGCAGCAGCCGCTATCGTCAGCGCTAAACGCGTGCCACATTGCAGAAGTCGGGAAAAGTACAGATGTGGCAACGAACACAGGTGAATAATAGTAATGGTGGTAAAAGTTATATGTCTCAAAGCCACGATATCATTTTGAGGGCCACCGTAGTAGATGACTCCAGAATTTCGGAACACTTGGGATACCTTAACGCTCCCCTAAATAAAAGTGCACTGAACAAAAGGGTCCCAGTGTAACGCGCTATGCTCAAGATATCTCAATTGATTGTCACGTCACTGTAAGATTGGTACAGACGAGAACTTACCCGAACCCAAACTCTATTAGCAATAAATGATTAGTCATAGAGATCCAAACCGATTGCGAGAAGTGTAATGGCATAGTTACTCTGTACCATATCCTTTAGCAGTGTCTTGTGGCTCTCACAGATTGTGACAAGGAAATATACTAGATAAGAGAGTCCTTCGCAGTTCAGTGCTCTCAAATCGCAGAACGCCCATGACATGGCGGTAAGGTTAAACATTACTGTCCTAACGTGGGAGCCGCCTGTGTCGACCTAAGATTCATATTTCGGAACTGAATAAAGCTTAATATATCCTAGTGAACTCCAGCATTGCGCCTCTATCAAAATGCGGCTTCTGTGGCCGAGATGCGGTCTCGCGAACTTGTGGTCAGCAGTGGAACACACGTAAATAAAATGTTAGAGAAACCCCATCTATGTTAAAAAGCGGGGTAGATAGATAGATAGATAGATAGATAGATAGATAGATAGATAGATAGATAGATAGATAGATAGATAGATAGATAGATAGATAGATAGATAGATAGATAGATAGATAGATAGATAGATAGATAGATAGATAGATAGAATGATAGATAGATAGACGTTTAGTGCCATTATGATAATGAAATAAGCATAGAAGAACTTTTATTTACGATTTACTTCATATCTGAAGAGGTGGCGGCAAGCTATCACGCTAAGAGTTTGTAAAGGTTACTGTTCCTGAAAAAAGAAAAGAAAACCGTGACGATAAGTACACAAGAAATGACATTACCGCATGCTTTATTTGGCATGGTTAAATGTTATACAAATGTCAATTCACAACGTACCTCTCTGTTAACATGCCCTTAAACCAATGTTTGCCGAGCACAACAGCAAGATAAGGCACTATAATAGTGTAACAGCCATATATCTAAAGGTACTGTTCTACAAGGGCTACTTCATTCATTTGCGAAGCCTGGGAAAGGGGGGTGGAGGGGCTGGAAGGGTTTCAACCCATTGCCTTCCCTCCTTCCCGCTCATTCCCCGGAAAGAAGTAGTTCAACATTATATGTGCATATATACACGCACGATAAAGCCTTCGTTAAGTGACGTTCAACCGCGTTCCCGCCGTTCACAAAAAAAAAAGAAAAAAAAAGGTCTGTCTATGTAGGGGGCCAGTGACGGCTCCCTCACAAAGAAACTGTTGTTGTTTCTGCGTACGCCATGCCGTCGTCAGCTTCCCCGACTGTCACACATTTGTGACGAACCAGGATTTGCGTTCGTTTGAACTGCGCCTGGCATGAGCAGCTGAACTTTCTTTTTTTTTTCTGTGCAGCAGTATACAACGCAGCTCTATTCCATCATTTATCGGTGCCCCTATGTGGCTGTATTTCATTCATTGATGACCATTTCTTTGCCTTTATATATCGACCGGGGCGCCTCCAGTGAGAGCTTCCCTTTCCTATGCAATACAACCTCGCAGAATCCTTCCTGACAAGTAAGAGGCGTTGCAAGCTCCCCTTAGTACCACTGAGGCTGATTGGCGAGGCTAGTTTGAGGCCTCTCCAACGCTGATGAGAACGTTGATGAACCCCTTTCACGATTGTTCGCCGAATGTCGAACACGTGCAACGTGTGTCTGCAATCAGTGTCCCGAACTCGAATCTCACGCTCGGCCGCGGAACAACTGGCGGGCACGTCAACGGTGTGCGGGTAAGACATTGGCAGCAAAATTGGCAGCCTATGATTCACCACTGCTTCCTAGTTTGCGAGAGCGTTCGCGATGCCCTCTTGTCAGCTCTCACGCAGTTTTGTTTATTTTTGAGATAGCGATTATATGGACACTCTCGGCTGGATTTTGCCGCCAGCGTCAGCGTCGATGTAATGCACCGTATATGTATACGTATCTATATAGATGAAAACGCAAGAAACAAAAAAAAATCCACAAAAAATTGGTCCCGTATTAGCGTGTTATATACACTGCAAATGTCGAAAGACGATGGTCTTGCGTCTGCAAAGAGTGAAGAAAACGTTCATTTGACGTTATGCGCAAGAAAGTCGGTGAATGGTATTCTGGAGCCGCTGCGTTAGAGTGCCTCGAGCGTGCAGCAGAGGCGAACGAACGCATGAAGTCTTGTCACACGTGAGACATGAGCACTATCTGACAGTTAGTTATCTTGGAAAATGAAGCACGCGGCGTGCGCGCCTGTCTCGGAAGTGATAATGTCTAGAAGCAAGGTGACGGATAAGTCCCACCACCGTGTCGTCTTAGCAAAACGTTGGGAACACTCGCCTTTTCGTGCAAGCGTCGCATGGTCAGCGGAGCGTGATAAACGCTACGGTCCTGAGAATTACTCATGTATGCTTTTTCTAGTAAAAGACACACAGAATATTGACGTGTTGCATAGTGCCTCAGATATGCGCAATAATTGCTTTTTAATTGGCAGTCGCACAAGTATGAACGCTAATCCTTGAGCAATATTGGTGGGCGCTGCGGACGGAGTCGGCCGTATGGGGTATGGTCTGGTGCCTTTTAGGGTACCGTTAAGTCGGACAACACACAAGTGTACAGACAGACCAAAATTTTTGCGTCGAAGGTTCCCAAGAAAGACTATCGATCTTTAAAGGACACCGGCATGCGGAATCGAACGTGAAACCTCCACGTCACGAATGCGAGGCGTTAATCACTGAGCCACCGATGGGGTACATCCTTAAACGTTCAAAGGGCAAGCTATTTATATCCACAGAGTTTCTTAAAATATATCTAGAGGGGACTCTGTCACTGCGATCATTCAGTGACCATGGGAATGATGGGTAGTACACACATTTGCCTAGTCTTCGTGCTTGCGGGCGGCGAATCGTACTTGCGGCTTCGTTTATTGCTGTGTTCAGCAATAATTGCAGCGATTTTGCTGAACACAGTAGTTATTGCTGTGTTCAGCAAAAGGTTCAATCCTTTTGAACTTCGTGACCCGATTTGGAAAAGTAAGTCTAAAAGAATAAGGTGAGGAAGCGCAACCGCTGAACATTTACTGATTTTTGTTTCATGAGAAAACATCTCCAAGCCACACGAACACACACGGAGCCAAAAGCAGGCCAGAAGTACGAAGATTAGACAAATGTGTGTACTACCCATCATTCCCATGCTCGCTGAAGCGCCGTGCGTTGCTGCTCCCATAGACACTAGCGCCAGAGTTCCCTCGAGTGTATATTAGGAAACTCTATGATTTATACCTACCGTTTACTGCTGTTGGTGGGCATCTCGGGGGTGGGGGGGAGGCTATCTTGTTTTCAGCAATATCAGCAAGATGGCGCACTGAACGCGCGGCAGCTGCGGCGGCTCTCTTCTCTCACGCGTACTTTGGCCCACGGAGAGGAGGGGAGTGGACGATCTCTGGTGCGCCCTTATCTCCCGGTGGGGAAGATCATACGTCCTGCCTGGCGTTGAGCTTGCACTGGAACGATTCTGTTGTAGTTACCGGGTGCACAAAGGTCACTGCAGTCGTTGCACAGCCTCCATTTGCAAAAAGGGCGCGCTTTTCCGACATAGTGAAGTAACAATCGAGACGATTATTCACGTTCATCTGTAGCTGTGAATACGTTTCATGCGTCATTTGTGCGAGAGAAACGCGGGGCACGTTTCGTTCTGCTTGCCATTCTGCGCGTGACCTTCCAATGTGTTGCTATCGCGTTTATTGCTTCGCCTTTGCGGCAAAGCTGAGACTTTTTGTTCACTTTATTTCAAACGTACCATCACCTTTAAAAGTGACGGCCTTCTATGTTCACTTGTGCTTACGCAACACAGCAAATGACACTGTTAAAGCTAAAGCATTACATGAATCTTCAATTGCGAAAATAAACTGCCTACGTCGGCGGCGTAAGCACAAGGGGTGCGATAAAACACCATCACACGATGACGTTACTATATAAGATCACTACGTGACGTTGCATGTCGCCAGATATTGTGATGTCATCATGATTGTCTGACGTCACGTATAGTGACGTCGCAGGATGACGTCATCATATCATCGTTGTTTGGTGAAAGGTAGGTCGATTCCGGAGGCAATGCAAAACATGGTGAAATGCGGAGAGGCAGCTATGCTTGTGATCCCAGAGGTCGTGTTAAAGGCAAGCTAAAGAGGAACAATGAGTTGTTTTAGATCGATAAACTGCACTATGATAACTATAATGTCATAAGTTTTAGTGTCATAAGTGCAGTATTACCGGAGAAAATCAAGGTTGAAGATTCATTCTTCAATTTCGTGCCGTAATCTCCGCGTGCGACGTTAGATATTCCACAATATATTTTTCCTATTTTCGCGACATTGGCTCGATTAAATTTTCTGAGACTTCGTATGTTAAGTATATGGCACCCACATATTACAATGTACTAAATTTTATCGATTAGAAGCTACGTGGGAACCAGTGGACGCCTTCGAATATTGATAACGCCCCAGTGCTTGCGGTGGGAATCTCAAGGTGGCGTTTGCACCCACAGTTTCTTATCGCGCATTTTCCCGCTTACCAAAAATCGTATCACGGTAAGAGTGGTGCTTTCGGGATTGTGAAGTTGCACCTAACTAATACCATAAAAAGCGTTTTGCTTCTTAGATGTCCCTTTAAACCCCTTCAATTAAGTGCAGATGCAGCTTTCAGGAGGAGCCTGGGGAAGAGGGGAATTCATAAGAGACATTGAGATACTACCTTGAACCACTCCCCCCGCCTCCAGAACTCCCGCACACATAGCACACTCACTCACTCGTGCGCACTCAAGCACACTTGCAAATCCACAATGTTTACTTGCATGCATTAGCATTCAATGCGAGCTGTTACCCCAAAAACCAGAAGTTCAGTTGCCAGAAAAGAATAAAAAAAACAACGAACGAATTTGTACGTAATAGTATGCCCATACAAAAGAGGAAAACCTTGCGAATACCTTCCTCAAGAAACACCTTCTCCGGTAAAGAGAGAGAGAAAAAAAGATAAATATATATATATATATATATATATATATATATATATATATATATATATATATATAGAGAGAGAGAGAGAGAGAGAGAGAGAGAGAGAGAGAGGCTGTGGAGTGGTGAAGCATGTAGGCAAGAGTGTTCAAACCTGGGGAGGCACAAAGCATGCTTTGTGTTCCGGCGTTTCTCGCAGCAATATTTTTACTCTTTACTGTTTCACTTGCCACAAGTCTACTAAAGCATCATTAATTTTCTGATATTTTTTTAAGCAGGGACGTTTCACATAGCTTACTGTACCGCAGAAATGCACGTTTTGTTTCTGGCTTTAGATAAGAAACTTGAGCGCCTTAACCTACGCTTAACAGTGCCAGGAATACGCAAAAAGGCGGATCTCTCGACACCAGCCTTGAAACTGCTGACTCTACATATTCTGCACGAAGGATGCCAACACCACGTTAAACTTTATACGGATGGTTCGACAAATGTTGGGGGATCTGCAGGAGCTGTGATCTTTCCAGCAAAAGCCGAAACCATCCAATTTCAAACGTCTCACAAAACAACATCGATACCCGCAGAGCTCGCTGCACTCCACTGTGCACTCCGCAGGATTGATCAAGAAGCACCTCAAAGATGGTGCATTTTCACCGATTCGAAACGAGCTCTGTGTTGTATACTCGATCTGTGCTACGTCGTGCACCTGAAGACCGATTGGTTCTGGAAACAAGACAATTGTATCAAGTACTACAGAAAGGACATGACGTAACTTTTTAATGGTTACCAGGCCACTGCGGAATCACCGATAACGAGCATGCCGACGACGCAGCAACGAAGACTCACGAAAGTGCACGGCATGATCCAATTCCACTGTCAAGAAGCGACGCAGCCGCAAGGATTAATACGCTCGCGCACGATGTCGCCAGGTCTCTGTGGAACACGCCCGGATTTCTACACAACTGTCTTCACCGTCTGGACCCACACCTAAGACTTTACTTTCCATCTGGGTTATCCAGATCTGAGACAGCCGTTCTCTACCACATCTGGCTTCGGGGGTCTTTTACGAACGTCTTTGCTTGCCGCATCGGTGGGCAGACAGTGCTGCGAGTGATCATTGCGGCGCTAACCATCGAACATATTTTGTGTCAGTGTCCTCAGTATACAACTGTCAGAGACAGTCCCTGTCAGCAGTGTTTGCACGCCTCGACGACCAGCCGCTTTCTGAAAACTTAATTTTGGAATACCGGAAAGATCAAGCTTCACGCCTAAAAGCGACGAAGGCCCTCCTGAAGTTTCTGCGATCGACCCGCCTCGTCGAATGTTTATGACGTTTTAGTGTGTTTGTGTGTTTTCGCTTCCGTCCCGCTCTCTTTCTCTCATTCTCTTTTTCTTACTTTTCCATCTCTCATTTCCCCTTCCCCAATGTAGGGTAGCGAACTAGGCCCTTGCTTTCTGGTTAACCTCCCTGCCTTTCTTTATACCATCTCTCTCTCTCTCTCTCTTGGTGAATTTCGTCGGAGATGCTCATTGCGCTTCAATGTCGAATATAATGTTTTAGACAGTAACGAGAACACATGATATGCGCATTAAGCGGAGTCGAGTAGTGGGGCTTGACGAATATTCGTAGCGCATACTTGTGTACGAAGGACAGTGACGACCACGTGACATACCAACCGGCTGAAACCCTAAGGCAGTGGTGTTTTTTGTTTTTTTTTTTTTTGTTTTTGGCGAAGTCTCCAGGATGCTTCCGAAAAGTCGCCGATTTCAGCCGAAATTCACTAAACGAGGATGATGATAATACATTTCAACCAAGTAGAAAACTTCGTTTCTGTCTCTCCTCATTCGCCAGAAGGTAGTGTCTAGACAAACTAAAATGTTCGACGATTTAGAGTATGTGGTACACTACTATGACACAGCATTAAGCCGTCCCGGGCCCCTCATTACCAGTAGGACAATATGTGCTGGGTGTTTAAAAAAATGCTAATGATTCAGAGTACTTGGTACTCCACTATGGGAGAGCAAAAATTCGTCCCTTGGGTGTCAGATTTCATGACAATTGTTTAGAAAAAGTGTTTAACGATTTCTAGTACATCGTACTCGACTGTGGGAGAGCAATGTGCCGTCCCAGTGCCTCCTCTGAAATAGACGAGGCGCTGGCCGTCCCTAAGAACTTCATATAAGCCAAAGTCTGGCCGCGTAACCTGATTTTAGGCTCTGAAGCAAGCGGGTTTAGATAAAGTTGTTGACAATTTAGAGTACTAGATACTGTACTACGGGACAGCTTAAAGCCGGCACTCTCTCTCTGGATTTCGTGCCGACTGGTTGTGCCCCCGCGAGCTCCGACGACAGCGCAGTTCTGGCGGACGGGGTTGGTCCTACGCCACCTCCTGCCACCGACAAAAGCTCTCGCCGAGTGGTGCCCCGTCCTCGGACTCCTGCGACCGTGTCCATCTTTCCTATCTCCTCCTTACTTCTGTCGTTTTCTGTCATTCACTGTCCTTGCGCCTCGCTCTCTCCTTTCTCTCTCTATCTTTTTGCCTTTTAATCCTATACTTTTAATCCCTCCTTTACCCCCGCCCCCTCGTGAACTACTGTTGAGGTGTCGCACTCTGATGCAGACAGTTACGGGGCTCACTTTTATCTTCTTTTCTCTTTAAGAATCGCATAAGAATCACATAAGCTTAAAGCCGTCCCGTGGGCCTCACTCATAGCCACGAATTCAGAAACGCTGCTGACTTGCCACGGACTTCAATGCAGCACAAACGCTATTCGAACGCGCTGTCTTTAGCCGGTGCCAAGGAAGCACGAACGAACAGACGCGGTGCAACCGCGCTGCATCGCAGGCGGTTTCAAGTTAAGTTTGAGTCAAGGAGAGTTTCCGAATACTGGGGATGATGAGGCCGTGGCGACTTAAAAGGCTCTCGTAAGGGGGGGGGGGGGGTTAGAGAAAGTGGGTAAGCCGAGGTATCCTATCAAGACAACATACTACGTTCAAAGGTATTTGTTTGCTGTTGTGGGCTTCTTTTTTCTAAGTAGCCATACTGGTGGACACATGTTTTTCTCCTCTCTTGTAAATGTTCTCCCGCTTTGCAAAATGACATATTCTTAACACATCCGTCGGTCGTAGCATCGTGGCGTTAGCACAAAAGTCTTTATCTTACATATCCTCACCAGTACACCTCGAGTGAAAGAGAAGAATAATGCAAAGACGAAAAAGAAGAAAGAAGCGGCCGCGGAGTGGTATAGTTCTTGGATGAAGCCCATCCTCCGAGCGGAGGCCTGCGGCGAAAGTGAAAGCACATACTCATGCACGAATTGCGCAACGCAGTTGTCAAAGGTGGTGGCAGCGACAAGCCAGAGACCAAGAGCTCTATCTTCTCGGTCCACTCATGTAGTTTCGCCTTGATATATGCGCATACGTGCGCCATCGTGCTTTTTATGGCGAGGCTTCTTATAGCAGCACTTGTTCGTCCCTCGTAGCCGTTGTAGTATGTAATGAGTATAACATTTTGATCGCCAAGGTGGTGCCGGTGAGAGATTTCTTCTGTGCGTTGTTGAACAATAAAAAAAATGCTCAATGTACATGCCAATGGCTGCTAATGGTGAATGAAAGACCGGAGCATTCGGCTTTTAGTTAACGCGCACGCTGCGATCCTCATTAGCAGCCATTGGCATGTACATTGAGCACTATCTGACAAGAAAGGGTTGCTACGCTATACTCGCTGGATGTAACCTCCTTAGTTTTAGAAAGGTTTAGCGAGCGTTGAGCTGCAGTGCCATGAATAAAATGAACTAGTATATACCATGAATGAACTCGAGGTGGTTAAAGGTGGAAAGTAGATACGAAGCGCAAGCCGTAAGAAATTAAAAGCTGAATCCTCCTGTCTCTCATTTCACATTAGCAGCCACTGGCATGTACATTGAGCACTATCTGACAGGAAAAGGTTGCTACGTTATACTCGCTGGGCGTAACCTCCTTGGTTTTAGAAAGGTTTAGCGAGCGTTGGGCCGCAGTGCCATGAATACAGTGAACTAGTATATACCATGAACTCGAGGTGGTTAAAGTTGGGAAGTAGACCCGAAGCGCAAGCAGTAAGAAAGTGTGCGTGTGCCACCTCTCGTTTAGTCCTTAGAATATCCGCTGGATGGCGGTGCTTCTATATAGAGAATATATGATGAAAAGATGCGAGATGGTGGTACTTGGAGTGTTGAATAGATGGACGAACGGACACACAGACAGACGCATGGACGGACGCACGGATGGCTGCACGGACGGATAGACGCATGGACGGGCGCAGGAGCGGATGAAAGGATGAACGCAGGGACAGACGCATATTTACACGCACGATAGAGCCTTCGTTAAGTGTCGTTCAACCACGTTCCCGCCCTTCGCAAAAAAAGTGTGTATGTATGTATGTATGTATGTATGTATGTATGTATGTATGTATGTATGTATGTATGTATGTATGTATGTATGTATGTATGTATGTATGTATGTATGTATGTATGTACGTATGTATGTATGTATGTATGTATGTATGTATGTATGTATGTATGTATGTATGTATGTATGTATGTATGTATGTATGTATGCATGCATGCATGCATGCATGCATGCATACATACATACATACACATACATACATACATACATACATACATACATACATACATACATACATACATACATACATACATACATACATACATACATACGAACGAGTGCACACACACTCCGTGCCTGTGGTGCCTGTGTGTATGTGCGTGTCTTTTTTGAGCTGGATTTATTTTACACTGGCGAAAATGACCCAACATCGATAAAGCACACAACAAGCCAGTACCATGCCCGAACTGCTTACGTTGTGGTCGATACGGCACTCTGCTTGGCAATCGGCGTACCTCCAGCTGGGGACACAGCTTCTCAGGCATGTAAGGGTCAGCGGCGTCTTCAAGGCGGGCTCCACAACCGCGCGCCCCCTTCCTTCTTTCTTCCTTTCCCGCCAATTTGTACGGTGTGCCTGTCAGTGTGTACGATGACTCGGCGCTTGTTCTATTCGCGGACACCGCGTAATAGCGGGCGCGCGCACAACACACTTGACAGCAGAAACGCGCGTGAACTTCCTGTCCACACGGATGTTAGCGCGTGACGTCAGAGGACGTCATATTCTCCACTTTCTTCTTCCGCGGACCTCTCAAAGATTGCGAGTGCCTTCGCTTGAGGTCACCGCCTTTTCTTGTGCCTTCTCGAGCGGCAAATTGCACCACACAGAGTACGTGGCGGCGCGTGTTAGGCGAGTCGGCTGGTTTCGCTGTTGCACGACTGCATTGGGCAGGGAGGCTGAGGACGGCGCTATCGTTGAACTCACGCAACAGCTACCCTAAGTTTTGTCTGTAAAATTCAGGATTTCTTCTCTGTAATATGTGAATCTGAAAATTATCCGGTGCTTCAATTAAATAACGATTGACTACAGTCCAGTGTTAAACCTGTTTAAATAGAACCGAAAAAAAAAACATACTTCTCTAAATGTCCTGTACCAGACTGGAGAACCCGCCTAACTGTACTGACACGTTGCAATCGGGAGACCAAGCCCCCTGGCCCTGTCATGGGCGTACTGTACAGCTACAGACTTGCTGCTTGCGGCCTTGCAGCTTTACGACCTGATCACGCTTGAGAACCTGTAGCGAGCAAAGCGAAAACGCAAAAAATATACACGCAAGATATAACTATCTGTCACCGTTAATTTCGCGCTGCGCAAATATGTGGATGCCAAATGACCAACTAGCCCAAGCTAACACTCTATCGAGTAATGCCAAAGCCAAGCGATGCACACTTTCAAAACAAATGCCCTAATGTACAGTCTACTTTGCACGTTTTACTTATTGTATTGATGTCTTGAATGTTATGCCATCACTGGTATTAGAGAGAGCCGGGGAAGCAGGTTGATGAGCTAGACGCATTGGCGGTCTGCTACCCTGCGTTGGCTAAAAATGCACGAAAAAGTGAAAAAAATCACAGCATATCCACGGAGTGAATAATGATGAGTGCTGCGAAGCGTCCATGCGTCCGTCCGTCCATGCATCGATCCGTCAGTCTATGCGTCTATCCGCCCGTTCGTCCGTCCGTCTGTCTCCGTGTGGCCATCCATCCGTCCATCTAGTGAACACTCCAAGTACCGACATCTCACATCTTTTCATCATATATTCATCATATATTCATCATATACAAGTACCACCATCAAGCAGACATTCTAAATATTAAACGAGAGGTGACTACTACTACAAACATGGGACGTACGACGCACAGCGTTTGAAGCTTCGCCCCTAAAAAGGAAATGATAGAAAGTAGGAGAGAGAGAGAGTAACCGCGCTCACTCGTGGAGGTCCTCACCGATTTTGATATTGGTCACAGGGACCCTATGGCATGAAGTACCCTAAAGGCCGTTTCACATGACACAAAAAGTAGTGGTTTCCAGGCTGCGAATTCGCTCGCAGCGAAAAAAGAAAGTGCAGTTCACTCCCGCCACAGCGGTCCGCGGCGAGCTTCCAACATGGCGGAAATTTTCGCTCTGGTCGCAGCGGCGGGAGCGATTTTTGGTCGGGACCCGTCGAAATAGGGCTGGTCCGGCCAAACCATCGAAGTAGAGTCGACGTATTTGTTTTGGTAATAGCCGACGCTGTGCATTTCAAAATGAATTTAGACTGGAAAGGGGTCCTTAATGACGAAACAAGCGGGCCCTTCGTTAGCGTTCACGAAAACCTCGCGATATCATAATGCACACAATATTGCATTACATTCGAGTCTATCACAAAGAGTGGTGGCAAGAACTCGCCGCTCCAGTCGCATAGCGATAATCGCGGACTGTTCGTAGTCCATGTGAAACAAAACCGCCATTAGCGAGAATAGCGACGGTTTCGAACAGAGCGATTGGAGCGAACGGAACGATTTTTCTCGCTGCAATCGCACCATGTGAAACAGCCTGAACGCAACGCTCTTTTTTGTTTTTGTTTTCTGTGCCATCAACGCATGCGACTGAAGTCGAAGAATTTAAGCTCTTCAGAACGGGGTTGAATTCATTCGGTTTATACCCACCAGGAATGGGTGGCTCTAGATGTCGTTGTCGTCGTAGTGATCATCGTCATCATCAGCCTGACTGTGTTAACTGCAGGGCAATTGGCCTCTCCCATGTACTGCCAGTCAACCTGGTCCCGTGCTTGCTGCTGTCAGAATGTAACCGCGGACCTCTTAATCTTCAGGCTGACTGTCATAACGAGCACAAAGGTACAGGAAATGTGCGCTGGTTTCTTCAGTCCAGCAAGAATACCGTGCAGACGTTAGTGGTAACGAGATCACGTTGAGCAGTAGGCGTTCAACGTATCCGCCCATCAGTGCCAATTATGAGAAACCCGACAAAGCGGTAGTTACTGTTGAATGACAATCTGAGTTTTGATTAGGCATCTGAATACAAATACGAGTGTGTTGCCATGGCGCTTGCAGCATCAGGCGTTTTCTACGTCAGTCTGTCAAACATAAGTAAAATGCGCAGAACGTTCATAACTATACCTCGAAAAGGTACTGACACACGACGCGTACCCATATTGAACTGAAACTCGAAAAGGAAGAAGCATACGTGAACACCTCGTGAAATAACTATTACTGAAAATCGGGCCATAAGCACACAGTTCTGAATTTAGAATGATACCAAGTGTTCGTTTTGGCGACTGAATTAACCGAACACTTAAAATGGCGGAGAGCGTGGAAACTGAACAACTCAATGACGCAGCTCCGCATTTGCTTAGTGCTTACTTTTTTTTTCTAATCGATTAACAGTAAACACCCCTATGAGGGTTGCAAGCAGCCCTCCTACAAGTGTGAATTGTTCAGGGGTTACTAAGATTTTCGATGGAAGTTTAGCTATCAGCTGGCTTTTTATTTGCACAAGACGATTCAGGAGCATGCATTACTTACAAAAAACTCTAACAAGGTGATTTGCTAAAAATTATTTCTGTCATGGATGAGGCACCGCCATCATCATCGACGGAGGCTGGGAAGGGACAGGGGTTGATTCCCTCTTCCCCCCGCCTCGCACGAAGCAAACTGCCTGAATTTAAATAGCTTCTTCCTTCCGTCATTCAAGTATGCACGCATTTTTAAAGTTACTCCATGGACATAGGAACAAGGGAAGTTATTTTTAGAAACTTAAATTAGATTCCATTAATGCTTGGAGGAAACTCGCCGTTGAAGCCGGTTCCCCATCTCGCCTGGGAAGTCAAGTTAAATTGGTTCCAACTTATGATACGTTCGACTGGACGTTTTCGAGCGCTCCGTAGGCTCCGAAATATGTACGTAAAATTGCGACTAAGCACTGCCACTAAATTTGTTGGGCAAATATAAGATAAGAAAGGACGCTCACGGCCTGCATATCTTCTTGCTCTTGTGGTACAGATTCTCAAAGCTGCTGAATTCGCCACCCAATAACATGGTCGGAACATGGGCGAAGAGCTCGCAAACGACCACCCGAATTTGCTGTTAGTTGCTATGTCTACCTTTAGGGCTCTCAAGAATTTCAATTTGCGCTTACTGATGACATACATACATACATACATACATACATACATACATACATACATACATACATACATACATACATACATACATACATACGTGCATACATACATACATACATACATGCATACGTGCATACATACATACATGCATACGCACATACATACGTACATACATACATACATACATACACACACCTACATACATACATACATACATACATACATACATACATACATACATACATACATACATACATACATACATACATACATACATACATACATACATACATACATACATACATACATACATACATACACACATACATACATACATACATACTTACATACGCGCGCTTGTGTGGGTGCGTGTGTGTGTGTGTTGAGAGCGATAGAGAAAAGTGACGAGTTTGTTCAGCTTTTCTGTACCTCTCGGTTCGGTTATTCGTTTCGACCACAGCAGAAATCTAAAATGAAGATAGTCGCGCTTGCCACCACAACACCCTGTCATTCAATCTGCCCAGCTTTCGCTGCAGGCGGCCGGGAACGAGCGTTCTCCATTACAGTTTTATTTACTCTTTTTTTTTTCGTCACGCCAGACGGAGCTGAGAGCTTCGTTCGGCGTGACGTGCCACCAGGCTGTCAGCACGGCTTGCGCGTAAAGCTCATGCATGCATCGTATTTCCAGCCAGACGCAGGATATACAGGTACACCGAGACACGCCGCTCGCTATACTGCATAAACAACGTCGCTGCATCGTGGCGGCCGCTATGGCGGGCCGGCACGCAAGCGACCCTTTTTTCGTTGCGATGCGAGAAGTGTTCTGACCCTCTGCTGTTGTACGCGCTCGTACTGCGTTCATCACGGCACCTTCCGTCTCCCGAGAATCAATCACGCGTGGCAGTGCAGCGATAAACGTGAGAAAACTCGAGGTTGTATACTGGCATTGGGTTGACGACAGTATACACGGTCGGTTACAGGTAGATAGATGGCCACTATCCCTCAAGAGGAAGGTATATGACAGCTTTATCTTGCCGGTACTTAGCTACGGAGCAGAAACCTGGAGACTTACAAAGAGGGTTCAGCTTAAATTGAGGACGACGCAGCGAGTAATGGAAAGGAAAATGGTAGGTGGTAGCAAGCACAGGACCGAGTTGACTGGCGGAACATGGGAGAGGCCTTTGTCCTGCAGTGGACGTAGTCAGGCTGATGATGATGATGATGATGACACGGTCACAAATTATGATTAAGCGGCGTTAAGGCCTACTAAGCATTCATATGCTGAGGAAGTTAGACAAAACAAACAAACAAACAAATAGGGGACCCTTAAGCTTCGTCTTTAAGAGTGGAACGCGATAGCGATATTCAGTTCTTAGTGCGTACTTCAAATACTTGGAATATGGATCCTTTTAAATGCGAAGCATTTCTTAACGAACTTCGGCGACCTTGAGCGTATCTATCTATCTATCTATCTATCTATCTATCTATCTATCTATCTATCTATCTATCTATCTATCTATCTATCTATCTATCTATCTATCTATCTATCTATCTATCTATCTATCTATCTATCTATCTATCTATCTATCTATCCGCCTACGACATTTAGCTCTCCTGGTCGTTTCGATAATGGTAACGACACCAAACTTGGTATGGCATAACATGACTGTATGAAGAACATATCTGACTAGTCATTTTAGGAAAATCATGACATGTATGTCATGAATGTCATGATTTACATTTCATGGTCCTGAAACTCTTGCGGTGGTTTCACTCACATGGCATGTTGCAAAACTGGTATGGTATGACATGACTGCATGGCCAACACAAGCGACAGACCCTAACATGAAAGTCATGACATGCGGGTCTTGTAATAACATGACTACATGTCACGCTCATGATGCACTCGCGGCAGTTTCACTAGCGTCACATATACGAAATTTGCTATCACAGTACGTGAATGGATGACGAAGGTATGTGACTGGTGAAAACATGATAATTATGAGATGCGTGTCATGTAACAACATGACTACATGCCACCCTCATGATGCGCTGGCGGCCATTTCGCTATATAGCTCCACTTATACCAAATTTGGTATAGCGTGATGCCAATGGAGGACAAAGGTATGTTACTGGCGCAAACATGATAACCATGAGATGCGTGTTATGTGAGAACATGACTACATGCCACAATCAAGGCGCGAATACATTTCGACGTGACGCGGTGCGCGTGCTTGCCGGCGTTCATTTTCTCGCGTCACGTCGGCGTTGACACGCCAGGCGCCGGTCCTGCCATATAGACGCAGGCGCGCGCTGCGCTACGTTGCTTTGACGCATGCGCGTTTCAGCGCGTCCGGTGCCCTCCGTCACGAAAAGGGGAGACGCAGCGTTGGCTGGGTGACGCATCGGCGCGAAATGCAGCATGTCGCATTTCACGCCGGTTGCCGTGGGGCCGCGCCGACGGACGCTATAGTCGCGCCTGGTGTCAGACTATAGAGTGCTCGCGTTTTGCTAACGTATAGCGACGATGTACCCAGCGTGCGCGTGCGTCAACGCTCTATTGGAGTATATTGGGCCCTTCATGATGCGCTCACGGCCGTTTTGCTAGCTCCACATATACCAAATTTGGTGTTACATGACGCCAAGCGATGATGAAATGTATGACTGGTGCAAACATGATAATCGTGACAGGCGTGTCGTGTAAGAACATGACAACATACCACGCTAATAGCGTGCTTGCGGCCGTTTCGCTAGCCCCACACATACCAAATTTGGTATCACGTGACGTGAGTAGATGACGAAGGTAAACGACACATCCTAACATGATATTCGTGACATAGAAGTCATGTACGGCATCGTTTACCTCCACCTCGTAACGTTGTGCTGATTTTAATTACGAAATACCCATCCACTTTTTCTAAATTAACATCTGTAAGTTCTAAGTAATGTAAAACAAGGCATATCGGCATCGTGTTTTGAAATCGTTGTTTAATCATAGTTTCTGTCCGGTATAACTGTATAAAATAAGGCCACAAGCACCGTGTGGCTTACGACTTTCGAAAAAAAAAAATATTGAATTTGTTCTTGTGTGTGTTACAAAGTGTAGCAAGTTCTTTTTTTTTGCGCAAGTACCACGCCTTCAATTACTGTCTGTGTAATTTTTATTGAATGTTCGCGCTGATGCCCAACAGCGCATTGTTCGCAAGGCATTTGTCAGGTATACTATAGTCTTTGCTGACTTAAGCCTTGAAATAAAATGGGGCCAGAGTTCTTAGCGTACTGACACTCTTTTGATTTTACTCTTCTTGCGATATCTTAGCGCGTACACATATATCAGTTGGAGTTCATATAACAAGTGCTAATCTGAAGAGACAAAAAAAAAAAACAGGGTGTGGCTACGCACTAGTTATGCTACAACAGCAGAAACAGTGAATCTGGTGGCCTTTTCTTCCTCGCCACTTTTACATTACTTATCATCACCTTGACTTCCCTTTCCCACCCGACTGCTAAATAATATTGTAGGAGGCCATCTTATGCTTTACCTTCTTGTGCCCCCCTTTTTACCATCCTAACACTCACTTGCTTTACCCACCAGATTGCTAAACTATATTTAGAAAGCTATGTTATGCTTTACCCTAGCCCACACCCTCCATTCCTTTCCCCAACCATCGCTACTCTATACTACACATATCTATGCTATGCCTCTATCTCTTCCCCTTCTCGTTTCTATCCTTTATCACCCTCGCATTGCACCTCCCGGCTCTCCCCTTTTCTTGCCCTCCCGAAGCTATGCTATACATAGCTGTGTTATGCTCGAACTTTGCTTTGCATAGTAGCGCAGGTGTTTAAGCGGCCGCGAAACTCTAGCTGAAGCATCTCCGGGGTTAGAAACAAAACGGCTACACGAAAAAGTCGGCTACGCGAAACACCACGGAGACCTCTTTCGGCATTTCGCCTTCGCGACGTGTCGCCCGGAAGACGCGACCCGAGCCAGAGAGGTTTCAGGAGAAGGCCTTGCGCACTAATATTTTCGTTACATGCTTCTGGAAGCTTCGACGCTCTCCACGCAGCCTCGAGTGATGCCTTGCTCTTTTCTGACTAGCCAATGAGTGCGTCACATATGCGGTGCGCTGATTCCGACGAAATCCGCGCAGTCGTGGATCTCGTCGGAAAGAAAGAAATAAAGGAAGGAAGGGAGGAAGGAAGGAAGGAAGGAAGGAAGGAAGGAAGGAAGGAAGGAAGGAAGGAAGGAAGGAAGGAAGGAAGGAAGGAAGGATGAATGAAAGGAAGGAAGGAAGGAAGGAAGGAAGGAAGGAAGGAAGGAAGGAAGGAAGGAAGGAAGGTAGGTAGGTAGGTAGGTAGGTAGGTAGGTAGGTAGGTAGGTAGGTAGGTAGGTAGGTAGGTAGGTAGGTAGGTAGGTTACTTCTCTTCTAAGCTCTTTTGCGCGTGTTGCGCTATCGACCTAAAGTACGTATCGCAGATACACCCTAACAGAAAAAAAAAGCATGTCATATTTTACGAGCTGAATTCAATACCTTAAAATGCCGCGTGTTCGCGGCATTTTTTAAGGCTAAAAGAACAAAAACTTCAGGCGACGAGGCTCGTTGACATGCTTTTTCTTTCTTGTCTGATCTTCAAGCTTGATGGAAGAGATTGATTGATTGATATGTGCAGTACAACGTCCCCAAACCACCATATGATTATGAGAGACGCCGTAGTGGAGGGCTCCGGAAATTTCAACCACCTGGGGTTCTTTAACGTGCACTCAAATATGAGTACACGGGCCTACAACATTTCCGCCTCCATTGGAATCGCAGCCACCGCAGCCGGGATTCGATCCCGCGACCTGCGGGTCAGCAACCGAGTACCTTAGCCACTAGACCTCCACGGCGGGGCAGCTTGATGAAAGTGGAATCATGTCTATGTTTTTCGAAGACTTGTAGCTTCTTCTACCATGCTGGGAATGCAAAAACTGCATTATACGCGTATTCTAGTAATACTTACTGCCCCGTCCGGTTGTCTAGTGGCTAAGGTACTCGGCTGCTGACCCGCAGGTCGCGGGATCGAATCCCGGCTGCGGCGGCTGCATTTTCGATGGGTGCGAAAATGCTGTAGGCTCGTGTGCTCAGAGATTTGGGTAACCGTTAAAGAACGCCAGGTAGTCGAAATTACTGTAGCCCTCCACTACGGGGTCCCTGATAATCACATGGTGGTTTTGGGACGTTAAATCTCACATATCAATCAATCATAGTAATAACTACTCAGACGGTGCGTTTCCGCTTCAACGAACAACTAAGCAGTGCTTTCTGGGCGTCGTCCTTGGTGACGCCGCTTTTCCGAGACGTTATGCCGACCGAAGCGAGAAAAACGAGACGCCGTACATAACGCACAGACGGCGAAAGTGTGACTGTGCGGCTGGCGAGGTGTTTGTGTTATCCGGAACCTACTTTACTCGCAAATGCCGGGGACCCGGGCTGGGAGCGAAGCTGCAGTGCCTATGAGCGCGCATGTATGCGTGCATGCGTGCTCGTTCACGCGTGACCCCGTCGTTAGGGTCGGCGCGTGCGAACGAGACGACGGTGACGGACGGCTTCCCGGAGCTATGGCGATTTCGGAAGCGCCGTATAGCGAAGGTATACGCTGTCGGGGGAATTCGCGGTGTGCCGTTACGATTTTAACGCGCACGCATAACAATAATTGCGAACGCATGTACGGTAAAGTGAATTCCGAACCGCTATATGTATGTGAAGATAAATTTGCCCCTTTCTTGTGGTGTAAAGGACACAGCACGGCCAGAGTGTGAGTGGACTACAGTCGTCCTATATCTACCTGAACCGTGGTGTGTCATTCCAGGGACAGTTAACATCACTGCGACAAATGAAGGACTTAATATAATAATAATAATAATAATAATAATAATAATAATAATAATAATAATAATAATAATAATAATAATAATAATAATAATAATGGGATTAATAATAATAAATGTTAGGCTCATTAACATTAGGTATTATCAAGGGCCTGTGTTAGTAAACCGTGAAAGGGTCTCGTCCCGTGGGCCTCACACTTGTGGCCGCATCACCAAAAAAGTGACTCATGTGTAATTAGAAAACGAGGGTAACTATTTAGAGTACTAGGTACTCTACTATGGGAGAGCTTAAAGCCGTCCCGTGGGCCTCATATTCGACGAGGCCCGGTGGTGGCCCGGTGGTAATGATAGCATGTAAGCGAATAAACGGAGTACAGTGGGAAGATACTCCAGCCTGAGGTATTGTGACTTGACCTCATTTTTTGCACTGGTAGTAATTGAAAGCGATAACAAAAATAGGTGATGAATAACATAGGTGAAGGTTTTCAGTACGGTGAATTTTGTGCAGCGAAAAAGCAGAATAAAAACTTTATACGACCTTCTGCTCTAGTAGTCTCGAACTTGCATTAACTGGCGAAAACAAGTCACGAAACTAAGTGCCACAGGGACCAGAACAGCGCACAATGTCGGAGCCATGGTACTCGAAGTGGTGGTGGTCAGGTGATGAACAAAATACCAGTTGACGTTATTAGAGAGTTCGAGAATCGGGGCTCGCAGCAACCCGAGGATCTAAGAAGTTCGTTAGCCGCGGGGGTACATGAGCCGAAACCATGGTGTTAGATAACTGTTTGTATCTTACACCGTGGCCGAAACCAAGCCACCATTGCGCTCCTGCGTTCGCGCTGTGACAATACCCTAAAATGGGGAAACTAGCGTCCTAAATCACTCCTATACACCAGCTGCATTAAAATTAACATGGGATGAACCAATCTCCTCGGTCAGAGCTCCCGACCGGAAAAAGCGGTTGGCCATGGTTTCCCGAGCTGAAAAAAAAAAAAATGGCAGCATATCCATGGAGTGAATGATGGAGAGTGGGGCGAAGCATTCGTCCGTCCATTCGTTCTCTCTTCCGTCCGTCCATGCATGTGTCTGCGTGGCCACCCGTGCGTCCATCCGCCCGTCCGTGCGTGCGTCTGTTCATTCGTCCGCACGTCCATCTGTGCGTCCGTCCCTGCGTTCGTCCATGCATCCGCTCCTGCGTTCGTCCATGCGTCCGCTCCTGCGTCCGTCCATGCGTCCATCCATCCATGCAGCCCTCCGTGCGTCCGTCTATGCATCTGTCTGTGTGTCTGTTCGTCCACATATTCAACACTCCAAGTACCACCATCTCGCATCTTTTCATCATTTATTCCCCATATAGAAGCACCGCCATCCAGCGAACATTCCAAGGACTAAACGAGAGGAGGCACACGCACACTTTCTTACGGCTTGCGCTTCGTGTCTACTTCCCACCTTTAACCACCTCGAGTTCATGAATGTCATGATTTATATTTCATGGTTCTGCAGCTCTTGCGGTGGTTTTGTTCACATGTCATGGTGCAAAACTAGTATGGTATGACATGCTTGCATGGCGAAACACAAGCGACAGACCCTAACATAATAATCATCACATGCGTATCATCTAGCAACATGACTACATGCCACGCTCATGATGCGCTGGTGGCCGTTTCGCTAGCTTGACTTGTACCAAATTTGGTATTACGAAACGTGAATAGATGACAAAGGCATGATAGTGGCGCAATCATGACAAACATGGGATGCGTGTCATGTAACAATATGACTACATGCTACGCTCATGATGCGCTCGCCACCGTTTCTCTAGCTTGACATGTACAAACTCGGTATTACGTGACGCGAATGGACGACATAGTTAAATGACACATCCAAACATGATAATCATGGCATGCTGTCATATAACAACATGACTACAAGCCACATTCATGAAGCGCTCGTGGGCGTTTCGCTAGCTTCACATATGCCAAATTTGGTATTACGTGACGTCAATTGATGACGAAGGTAAGTGACTGGTGCAGACGTGATAATAGAGAGTTTTAGTACTGCGGACTGGTGCTACGTACGCATCACGCAAGCGTCTTGCGTTACGTGGCGTCGTTTGCCACAAATCGGCTTTTAGTACGCCGTAGTACCCGCGTACGTAACGAGCGTGAAGCGTGTTGCGCCACCTGGTAGATCAAAATAGAAGCACGTGTTGTTGACAGCTAATGTGAGCCAATCCAAGTGTTATAGCCAGATTATGGCCATATTTTAAGCCACAGAGCCGGTCGGTGCTCGCTTTCGATGCCACCATTTTGCAAAACGCAGTCTCGCGCTGTCGCGAACTTGTTCGAGAGCGGCGCGATCAGCTCATACGTACGCACGCACGCATCTGATGCGTGCGTACGTAGCGGCTGCGTACGTAACGCGATACGTGCGAGTTGCGGTCTGCGCATGCGCACTACGCAGAACGTGGCGTCCTTACGTACGCAACGCCGCCACGTACGCAGCGTACGCAGTACTAAAACTCTCTAATAATGAGATGCGTGTCATTTGAGAACGTGACTACATGCCACAGTCAAGGCGCCAATACATTTCAACGTGAGGTGGTGCGCGTGTTCGCCGGCGTTCATTTCGTCGCGTCACGCCGGCGTTGCGACGCCAGGCGCCGGTTTTGCCATATACTCGCAGGCGTACGTCGCGCTGCGTTTCTTTGACGCATGAGCGTTTCAGCGTGTCGGGCGTCCCTCCGTCACGAAAATAGGAAGACGCAATGTTGTCTAGGTAACGCATCGGCGCGAATTTCGCGCCGGTTGCCATCGGGCCGTGCCGACGGACGCTGGTCGCACTAGTCGCGCCTTGCGTGAGACTGTGGAGTTCTCACGTTTTGCTAACGTAGCGTCGCTGTGCTCAGCGTGCGCGTGCGTCAACGCAACATTGGAGTATATTGGGCCCTTCATGATGTGCTCGCGGCCGTTTTGCAAGCTCGACATATACCAAATTCGGTGTTACGTTACGTCGATGGATGACGAAACATATGACTGGTGCAAACATGATAATCCTGACACGCGTGTCATGTAAGAACATGATAACATACCACGCTACTAGCTTGCTTGCGGCCACTTCACTAGCTGTACCCATATACTAAATTTGGTATCACGTGACCTGAATAGATCACGAAGGTAAACGACACCTCCAAATATGATAATCATGACACGGAAGTCATGTATGGCATCATTTACCTCTACTTCGGAACGTTGTGTTGATTTTAAAGTGACACATCAACCTTTGTTATTCGTGCTTCGCATATCAATGATTTCTACTGTACGTGGGATCTACCATTTTTTAACGCAATCGCAACAGAACCAAGGAGACTTGAAAGGAAACTTTTTAAACCTCCTCGCCATCCGACGCGAAAAGTTGAATTGATGAATTGACCTGAAGTCCTGAAGTCAGTAGCGAGGGCCACGCTGCAAATGATGGCCGAACAGAAAGGGTTGCGTTAAACTGGTGTTTACAGTAAACAAATGAAGATGTTGTTATGCTGGGATCCAGACTGCAGAGCTCGGGAACCGAAAACTTATGCTCTAACAACTGGTTCCAACTTGATAAAAAAGTGCGACAGGTTGTGCCTTAGGCACGTCCAGTAACACTGTGTTGACAGTTTCATTGAAGTTACCATATACTGTAGCTGTACAGCACTAGCAAACGTCCCATGTATCTAACATTGACAGCAGAAGAGCACTATAACTTTTGCGAGCCTGTTAGTTATGACACGGCCGCTAGCGGCCATGGCTCTTATGTCGAAGGAGTAATTCGTCATATATACGTGCATGCGGAGGAGCCACTGCCTTCCGTTGTGTTCCCTTAAGGAGCAAAAAAAAAAAGGATGTCGTTCTGGACTGCCACAAGTGTCAGTCTGAAAGTGAGTGGCGTTAACAGTTGAAATTCAAAAATAAGATATCGTTGTTTACGATGAAAATATTAGATCCAATGGTATATTGGTGACGGGATCTGTGATTAATTTCGCCGAGACTTAGAAATTTGTTTATGGCAAACAGCAACTTGAAGACATAAGTATATTCTGCAAACTTCCTTGGTGCATCACGACTTAAGGTGCTATCATGTACCCAAAGACTCATGAAGAAATATTACATAATAGCTTAGTTCTGAAAACGGGAGTCAATTGAAATACCGTGCTTTAGATCGCTTAAAAGTGCTATGTGACTTTTTCCCGTCACTTTCGTGCCATGCTGGATCGCGACTAGACCGTTTTGGACCAGCGCTCTGGACGCCTAATACCTGAGCTCGTTGAGGTTAACTCGTTCTAAATTTGGCTACTTTAGCCTAACGTTTTCTAACTGCTGGTTGTTCGCTCTAGTGAAAACGTGAAGAAGTAACAAGAGCGTACTACCACGACCGCTTCTTTTTTTATCCAGCAGCCATGTTTTTTATCCAGCAGCCATGTTACTCCACGTCCACCTCGCGGTTGTACCGTGGTTACAATGCTCAGCTGTCGCGGTTTCTACTTCAATGACGGCATCTCGTTTCGACGAAGGCGCAATGTCCGTGCACTATAATACGCGACATCGGTGCACTTTAATGTAATACCCGACGGTCGACATTCTTCGCAGCCCTCTACTATACGGCGTGTCTCATAGTCATATTGCGGCAATGCACGGAAACATTATTTATTGTGAAGCAGTTATCGTGGTCAAACCGCAGATATTATTAGGAGTGAAACACCTTAAGGCGGGGGTCGTGAGTCTCCTGTATGTCGTTGATTGATTGAAAACTTTATTGAACTATTTACAATGTGTTCTCGCTTGTTGGCTTCAGCACCATGGTAAAAAAATTGCCCGCAGCTTCCCTCGGGGGAACACTGAGGAGGATGCGGACCATATAATTGGTTAACGGGGTGTTAAAGTGCGACTTACTTGGGTCGATGGCTAAATTGGTTAACGTGGTTGTGAAATGGGGTGTTAAATTGCGACTTACTTGGGTCGATGGCTAAATTGGTTAACGTGGTTGTAGGAGGGGGTGTTAAATGAGTGAACACGTACACACGTATGCGAAAGGGCGGCGCTGGTCGAAGGGACGTCGATCATTGTGTTTGTGGATTCGTTGGAATTCATTTCACCGCGACCTTGGACGTCGACGCGCCGTACAAACCAACCGACGAGCGGCAACTGAGCGAGCGAGCGCCGACCTTGAGTATATATACAGCACGACGGCGCATGCACTGTCAGCTGTTGAATGTTCTCGAAGCGCGACGCCACATGCGCGTCCACTGGAGAATCAGGAGAATTGTAGATGTCGAACGCGGTGTGTAGAGGAGGAAGGGTGCACAGATGGTGGAGGAGTGAAGCGCGCGCGGTGTGTAGAGGAGGAAGGGATGCACAGATGGTGGAAGAGTGGGCGACGGCGCGACGGCGCATGCGCGCGTCAGCTGTCGAATGTTCGAGAAGCGGTGCGGACGGCGCACTACAAGGCGCGAGTATAAGATGCTCCGCATCTAAAAAAGAAAGAAATGTAGTAACCACCTCTCATTTTCGTCCTAGGAATGTCCGCTGGATGGCGGTACCTGTAATGATGAATATATGATGGAAAGATGCGAGATGGTGGTACTTGTAGTGTTGACTAGACGGACGGACGGCCATACGGATGGACGTACAGATGTACATACATACATACATACATACATACATACATACATACATACATACATACATACATACATACATACATACATACATACATACATACATACATACATACATACAGACAGACAGACAGACAGACACAGCCAGCGAATGATTCATGATTTGCCGATAAAAAACATTCGAAGCTTCGCCCCATTCATCATCATTCACTCCGCGGATATACTGTTATTTTATTATTTTTATTATTACAGTTCATCAACCACCTCACATCACGCTTCACACGCCATTACAGTCATTTTTTTTTCTCTCTCTCTATCTTCCTTTGCCATTAAATTCGATCAAACCAGCCGATATCTCCAATACAATTCTGCTCGTTTGCCTCGACTCCCTACATAGGCCATACAACGCAGCTACGGATCAGCGCTACCGCCAAGCAGCAACCACGGCCGAGCGATTGAGGTTGCCGTGCCGACCCAAGCCAGTGTCAGCGTGCCCTGCGCATATCAATAGGGGCGGCGACGAGTGGCACCGTTCGACAGCCATGACCCGCGACCTTCGATAACGCCTATGCATGTGCAGGGTGCTGTTAATAAGAACACGTTGCTGGTTGCACGATGCAATGTTGGTTCAGTAATAATGACGGGGTCAGCACACTCACTCACTTCCTCACTCACTCACTTTGCAAAATGATCTCGTGGAACATAGGAATGGTGCCCGACAACCTTTATATTGGGTAAACTGGTGTGCGCACAAAAAAACAGACAAACGACAGCAGAGAAGAGACAGGGACAAGCGCAGAAAGATGCGAGATGGTGGTACTTGTAGAGACAGGGACTGCGCTTGTCCCTGTCTCTTCTCTGCTGTCGTTTGTCTGTTTTTTTGTGCGCACACCAGTTTACCCAGTATTATGAACCAACTCGCCCAGCTACAAGTTTTATTCAACCTTTATATGTACCTGACTAGCGTTGACAGCTGTTCTTGATGG
The DNA here is from genome assembly GCF_043290135.1 of Rhipicephalus microplus. Classification (NCBI taxonomy): domain Eukaryota; kingdom Metazoa; phylum Arthropoda; class Arachnida; order Ixodida; family Ixodidae; genus Rhipicephalus; species Rhipicephalus microplus. The sequence continues at coordinate 77,345,122 of NC_134702.1, read as the reverse complement.
TTTGTCTGTTCTTCTCGATCGTATTTTCATCGCTTACGTTACAGACTGGCGCCACACTAACTCCTCCCCCAACGTTTTGCATTGGTCGGTCCGACAGCCAGCCCCGTAAGTCTTTCCCCTCAGCATCACTTTTGTAGCGTTAGCTACACTGGCCGACGTTGAGCATTCCGCGAGGCTTATCGACAGCTGTGCTGCGCATGCTCCAGGAGCACTGACGTCACACGGCGCACAGCTGGCATGCTGAAGAAGACCTGGAAGCTTCTCGAATGACGTGTCACCGGTTGACTGGCGCTTCGCTCGCACGAACTCGCTTTCTAGTCAATCCGTCCGGCCTTATCTCACGGGACGTACATCCTGGCACAGCCGCGAACTAAGCCACTGCTACGTTTTTTCAAACCAATTCGTGCCCACATCACCACACATCTGCTCCCCGCTGTCCAATGGGGTCAGTCGGCCTCACCTGCATTATTATTTTCCTTTTCATTTCCTAAACACTCCTGTGCTTGCCCCGATCAGAGTCTTCCGCTCGCCATCACTGGGCCCTAAAACGCCGCTTTCTGGACTCCGTCGAGCGCGAAACTCCACTCTCGTAGTAATTGCGGCTTCCGTTTCCCGTTTGAGAAGCGTGCACGCGCGCACACACACACAAAGTCACACGCCAGACGAGAATCGCACAACGTACCGCATTCATTTGAATCTAGGCCGATACCCTTTTGCCTTCGTTGAATGGTGTAGTTTCGGACTGCCATAAGTAGGCTTACCGCCGTATTCTAGAACGTCCCTTCACTCAACGCTCCACCTTCACTTGAGAAAGCCGATGGGAGCGCCGTCTCCAGTCATGACAAGTCACTGCATATCAGCGATAATCTGCTGCGATTCTTGAGTAGCGCAGCGCCATTTTCAGCCGAGTGGCGGCGCAGTGCTCAACTCTGTCAACTGAAGGGGGAAAGTCGAGCCAAGGAGCGTTTGTGAATACGGGGGTTATACTTGTATGTATGTATGTATGTATGTATGTATGTATGTATGTATGTATGTATGTATGTATGTATGTATGTATGTATGTATGTATGTATGTATGTATGTATGTATGTATGTATGTATGTATGTATGTATGTATGTATGTATGTATGTATGTATGTATGTATGTATGTATGTAGGTGTGTGTGTGTGTGTGTGTGTGTGTGTGTGTGTGTGTGTGTGTGTGTGTGTGTGTGTGAGTGAGTGAGTGAGGTAAAAAAAATCATCATTACGAGGTGGCATGTTCGGACACCCCAGCTGACACGCCCTGGCTGCAGTTGTCGAGTTTCTCTTCGAACTTACTCAATAATGCTGGACCTATGCTGTTCTGACTGGTTTAAATCATGAGCTGTCTAGATTCGAATGAATGTGGTATGTACACACACATACCTCTGAATGACGCCGAGCCAAAGCATAATAAAGGCGGGGCACGGGCGTTTCGTTTGCTTTCTTCATTCATTCGTTTTATTTTTCTCAAAGCCTCGTGGCACCCGAGCTTGCGGTGGTCTGTGGCCGTCTTGTTGTGCCTGCTCGAGCACAAGTGGGCGCTGTATAGCTACCGCTTCCTTCCTCCTCCTCCCCCGACCGCACCCTCCCCTCCTCTTTTACTCTCTATTTTCTAATGAGCGTCACGGTGTCCCGGCTCGTCATGCCCGACGTGGCTTCCATCCACGCTAATTAAGGGACGGCCGTCGCCAGACACCTTTTGAAATTTGCATGTGCAATTTACAGCCGAGTCCGGGCTTTCTTGAATGATGCCCTACCATGCAAAAGCACGTTATACTGACGCGTTAAGGTGGCTTGCGGGCATAGTTATGTCATCGGAGGAGAGTATAGTGTGTCGAGCCGTGCCATGGTCGATACGAAACATGAAGTTTGCTGGGTAGTACAGAATGCCCATGCAGCAGCCTTATCAAAGCTATAATCACGTACATCTCGTGGGTCAACGAGCTTTGGGAGATGCGGCGAGACTTGACGATACTTTGCCATACCTTGTTCGTTGTCGGTGTAATTGCAAATGGAGCAAAAAAAAAAGCTAGTTAAAATGGGATACGCGAAATATATGAGGCTGCAGAAACGGCTAGACTGGGCGATGTATGTGTCGGCAGACCTTCGATTGCTCTATCACAGGGAGGAATATATTTTCTCCAGAACGCTGGCACAGGTAAAGCTCATGGCGTGCTATAACGATGATTACGTGGTCTTAGGTGAAATCTGCTGTCTTTGTTTTGTCGTTCTTTATATATTTGTCAGATAGTGCTGAAGTATATATTGCGCAGTTCCATCAAATAAATCCTGTTGTAAGTCGTCGCCGCTGTCTGTCTCCTTCTTTTTTTTTTCGTCCTTCATTTTTGGCGCTGTGTTTATGTGAACAAAAAAAAATGGCAGCATATCCACGGAGTGAATGATGGACAGTGGGGCGAAGCATTCGTCCGTCCATTCGTTCTTGCTTCCGTCCGTCCATGCGTCCGTTTGTGTGACCGTCCATGCGTCCATCCGCCCGTCCGTGCGTGCGTCTGTTCGTGCATCCGCCCCTGCGCCCGTTCATGCGTCTATCCATGCATCTGTCTGTGTGTCCGTTCGTCCATCTATTCAACACTCCAAGTACCACCATCTCGCATCTTTTCATTATATATTCCCCATATAGAAGTACGGCCATCCAGCAGACATTCCAAGGACTAAACTAGAGGTGGCACACGCACACTTTCTTACGGCTTGCGCTTCGGGTCCACTTCCCACCTTTAACCACCTCGAGTTCATGGTATATACTAGTTTACTGTATCCATGGCACTGCGGCCCAACGCTCGCTAAACTTTTCTAAAACCAAGGAGGTTACGCCCAGCAAGTATAACGTAGCAACCCTTTCTTGTCAGATAGTGCTCAATGTACATGCCAATGGCTGCTAATGGGGAATGAGAGACAGGAGCATTCGGCTTTTAGTTAACGCGCACGCCGCGAACTTTTTATTGTTCAACAAAGCACAGAAAGAATCTCCCACCGGCACCACCTTGCAGGTCAAAATGTAACAGTGGTTACACACTACGACTATGACTACGAGGGACGAACAGGTGCCGCTTTAAGGAGCTTTGCCCCTAAAAGGTTGGTCAGACGTCACGTGATGCCCAAGCAAATGAAAGTGCGCCCATCAGAGTGCCGAAAGTCGTGTGACCTCTATGTCACGGAACGTCATCAATGACGTAGCCTGGTGACGTCATATGGAGGTCACAAATCTCCAGAATTTGTGACGACAACGAAAGCGTGACGTCATCGTCAAAGTTGGCCCGATTCCGGGGGCAGCGCATCACAACGTGAGGTACGGGGAGCTTCTGGATTCATGTAATAAACTGAAGAAGAAGAACCGTGATGAGCTCTGTCCCAATTGACCGCAATGTCAGCGTTTACATTTATGCAGATGATATTGCTTTTTTCGCTGCAGACAGCAACAATTACTCGTTACATCGAAAATTGCAAAGTTATATAATACTCTAGAAATTTGCTTGCAGTCGATTTCATTGTCAATAATCATCAGTAAAAGTGTGCTCTTGGTGTTTCCCCTAGCAGATTAAATTTTAATTTTTTTATTATGTAAGAAGGAATCTATACCACAAGCGTATTTCATCAAATATTTAGGTATAATTTACAATGAAAAACCTAACTGGAGTCAACACATAGAGTATATAGCAACAAAGGCGCAGTGGTCGTCGGGCTTCTTGCGCAGGCTGAGCAACCGAAAACACACGTTACGCACAGACACAATGTTAATGTTTTATAATGTGTACATGTGCCCAATATTGGATATTTGGTGCGTATTATTTTCGGGCGACACTGGTTATAAAACGAGACCTCTTGTTATGTAGGAGCGAAAAACACTGAGAATATGCCTGGGACTCCCCAGGTTCGTGGCTATAATGTGATGTATCACGGCCCGTCACGGAGGTCTGGTGGCTAAAGTACTCGGCTGCAGACCCGCAGGTCGCGGGATCAAATCGCGGCTGTGGCGGCTGCATTTTTGATGGAGGCGAAGTTGTTGTGGGCCCGTGGGCTCAGATTTGGGTGCACGTTGAAGAACCCCAGGTGGTCAAAATTTCCGGAGTCCTCCACTACGGCGTCTCTCATAATCATATGTTAGTTTCAGGATGTTAAACGACACATATGAATCGATATCAATCAATGTGATGTATCAGGAAGCACACCTTCCAACACGTCTTTGTTGATTCCGCATCCTAACGGTTCAAACTTTTTTTTAATTTTATAGTTTACTGGCTAGAAGATCTGAGTTCACATTTATTATTGACCCAGACTCCCCCCTCCCCCGGTCTTTTTTTTTATATCTGTGGCCATGATTTCATGCACCTTAGGTAATTATAAAGTAAGTCACTGGGCAGCACAAATGTGGCCATTAAAACGGTAATTAGTATGATGAGATTTCTCCCCAAAAATCTAGGTTTCAATCTGTCATGTCGCCGCGGCCAGTAGGCCAAGGCACAAAAAAAAAAAACAAGTTCACACGCTTTGAGAACAGGCAAAGGAATGACATTTATTATATGCAGTAGTGTGTTAATAAATGATCGTGGTGGGGGAAAAAAGAGAAAGGGAACAGAGCAGAGAACTTCACACATGTGCAGTGGACAGCCAGGGTGTGACACAGATACCGATACAACACAGTCTCTCCGATTTTTCAACAATAGAATAAAAGATTACCTGGTACACGCAGAAACAAATGTTGTAATAGCCACAGATGCTTTTGTGAACAACGAAAAAGGCAGGCGTAGCAATTGCCTCTGGTTAACCTAGGCTGGCCTTTCTCATTGAGGCTACCAAATTTAACTCCTCTATTTTGAAGCAGAGCTCATAGCTATTATTTTGGCGCTTCAAAAACTTCCTTCAAACCAAATCAGTGCAATCATCTTAACAGATTTACTTTTGGTGTGTGCAGCTCTTACTGCCTCACAACAATCACGAGCCCTAGCAGCGTTCCGCCCATTAGTTCCGCCGCAGTTCGAACTCCTATTATAGGTGTGGGTCCCTTGCCTCTGCGAGTTACGATTGAATAAATTGGCCGCTTGTTTAGCGCCAGCTTCACTTCACGGACCAATAATTTCGATACTCTCAGAGTTAGAATACTTTGCAGGGATTAGATATAGAACATTAACTATTTGTACAGATATGATAAAATATTACAAAATGGACAGATTGTCAGCACCTCCAATTTTTATAAAACCCTCAGTAGAATTAGTCGAAAAAAATTGAAATTGTTATTTCCAGGTCTCGGTGCCATGTCCCTCTATTAAACTTCTATTTTCACAGAGCTGTTCTGACGATATTTACTCTTTGTCCATTCTGCGAAAAATCGAAAACCACTAAAGATTATTTTGTATCATGCCGTGATTATTCAGTAAATAGAAAAAAGACTACAAGCCATTCCGTTTGACACTAGGTTCAAGTTTAACCGCAGTAGCTGCTCTAAATTTCGGTGCCTCCGTTTTGGGAAATTGTCACAGAGATGTATTTGACACGGTTTCTAGTTTCATTCAAGCCACTAAACGTTTTCCAACATAATGTCCGCTTTTCCAACATAATGTGTACTTGGTCAGTCACCCATAGTGGAATGTGCCATGATATCCGGGCTAGAAACAAACAAGCAAACAAACGAAAACAATAACGAAGGAGACGAAGCAGAAAGACGGCCTTCGGGTCCTATTAGGCGAATTCTTAAGGAAGCATGGACATTTTTTTAGAACGTACATAGAACTTTCGTTTAGACGACCGTGTGATGGGCGCTGTATTGAACGCCGAGTCCGGAAACGAATAAGACCATTGAAATCGAATGACTAGATATTACCCTAACGTGACCCCTAGAACGTGTTTTTTTAAGGCAATAAAATCGAAACCGAAAAAAAAAATTATTAACTGCATTTACTCTCACGACGAGGAAGAAACGTTTTGGGCGATAGCGGAAAAAAAAGACCACGAAAGTCCGAATTGACCAGAGCCGCTATACAAACGTAGCTGACAGTACAATAATAATATAAACAAAATGAAAGAAGAAACAAAATATACGACGTAGAGTAACGGTGGTTTTACGCTGCAAAAGCCGTAATGAAAAGTTATTAGGTCATGCGGGCTATTTGACCATTTTTCACAGCCTCGTTTCAAAATCCGCTAGCAATAAAGGTGATAGTCATCACCGTATACGCTGATGAAGGGGGGGGGGGGGTTCTCTATGCGTGACATTTCTGATATTATGAGTTCAAAAAAGGCTTAAACCTCATTCCCCTCTCCCCCATGTAGGGTAGCAAACTGGACTTAGTCTAGTTAACCTCCCTACCCTCCTCATATTTTTTTCTTCTTTCTTCGACCATCTGGCACTTCTCTTTTTGCTTCGTTGTTGTGTCTCTTTTTATTGTATTGTCTAATATGAACCCTTGATGAACCAGAAGAAAGTCATGAAGGAACAGGAGGGAAAGGAAAGGCCGGGATGTTAACAGGTCTAATAGGACTGGTATGCTGCCCTATACACAAAGGAAACGGGAGGAAATAGAGAGGGAAGATCACGCAGCTACCATGTCACACTCCACACAGCACCATGTGTCTACAATTGCGTACTAATTATACCAACAGCGCGCTACATATAACTTCATTTCGAAGCACAATTTCTGTGCTTTCGCGCGTTCAGTTAGCGTGAACTTTGACGGGAGCCGCCAGTGAAGCAACCAACCGCAAACGCTATATATGTTCTCTGGACGTATCTATTTTCGCTGTCTGACCTCAAAGACCCGGCGATGTCTTTTTTCGTACAATGGAAAACTTATCGATTGCACTTTTATTCGTCGCACTTATGCTGACTCCGCAAGTATAGAGGATGAGGAGAGCCTTTTTTGCAAAACATCAGTGCTTCCTTGTCGCGGTCTTTTCCTTTCTTTCTTTCTTTCTTTCTTTCTTTCTTTCTTTCTTTCTTTCTTTCTTTCTTTCTTTCTTTCTTTCTTTCTTTCTTTCTTTCTTTCTTTCTTTCTTTCTCTCTTTCTTTCTTTCCTTTTTCCTTTCTTTCTTTCTTTCTTTCTTTTTTTCTTTCTTGCCCAGGCAAGAGTGACGTCGTCTAACATGGCGAACTTTCGACAGTGTCACTTTCCCCGAGTCGGGATGCTTTTCAAAAAACACGCGCAAACGATGCGTAGTCCTGACGCACACAAATCCATGCTTGTATAGAAATCTTGTGTCTGCCATGTGATGCTCCTTGTTAGACCACTGCACGTGATCTCAAGTCTACATCTTACCACCGTACTCTCTCTTGATCTGTAGAATGTTACTATGCATACGTTAACTAATTTGTCACTGAACCCGCAGGAAATATTGACAGATAGTTCAAAATAACTTTTTTTACGTCCCGCTAGGTTGCCGGCAGGCTCGGCTTGCCTTGCCGGTCACTGCGTGGGACTGAGCAGTGTCCGTGACCTAGTCGCGTTCCACAACACCAAAATAAAGTTATTTTCCCTCCTTTCTTTGACGAGAAGAGGCAAATAAATGACTTAGAAGTTATCTCTTGTTGACTTATCTGGTTCCAAGCGAACATCTTGGTACCAACGTGCCTGCCTTCTTTGGTCTCTGCACTTCTCTGAGCTCATATACCACCATCCTTACACGAGATGCGCCAACAAGTTCACGTTATCACACTTGTCGTTAAGAAGTAAAAATTAAGTGGTGTGAATAACTGACCATATCACAATGGCCCCTTCGCTGATGTCACAGTCTTAAAAGCTTCGAAATGCCAGAGAGGCAGCTCAGGAATGACACGGCATTTCTAACTTTTACTGCAACATCATCATTCATATATTTACTTGCTCATCTTTATTTTTTACTTTAACTTATTTATTTACAACTTATTTTCTAAATGCGGGCGGGAACGCGATTCTCTGTGTACATGATGAGAGCGTCGGCTGTAACCTATATTAGCCGTCCGAGTTCCCAAAATGGACCACATCTTCAGCCGAGTTTGCAACCTCAACATTAAAACCTGACTTTGTATAGGTGAGGGGTCCAGGTTTCATTTCGAGCGTGTCTCAATAAACCTGGTGCTGCGGCGCTTCTGCGTATGTGTTGTTGGTTCGCATGTATTCATGGCCTTGGAGCTTAGGTGGCCGACCGGCCCGTCTGAGAGTGGAAACTGCGCCGAATCACGTCGATCGCGTCGATCCATCGATCGATCCGGAAAACGACCGTGGAAAGTTATCGGCGGCGGCTGCTGCCAGACCCCAACAAGGCACTCGCGCACCGAGCTTTGGCGAGATTGTGCACGGCAACGGATCAATGTCTTGTTCCTTCTTTTGTTGCTTTGATAAATCTACTTTGTTGCCGTATCAGTTCACGGCATTCTCGCTGCACCCAGTGTAACACTAAACTCTCTAAATCCGTTCAACATTGCGAAGGTTAGACGCGTCACTTAATGTAACGCTGCAGCATTGGAGTTTTCTTTGCTCTCAAAATGCCCGTACGCCTCCGCATCGGCAATCGACTATACCTACTCGCCTTGATGCCCAGAAGTATCGTCATGTTGCTGTGCTTTTGTATGCTCCTCGTACAAATTGTCCTCGCCAATAAAGGCGCGGTCGAAAAAGGCATTGCAGTGACGTGCGAGCGATCACTGTCTTCTTTACCTAATCTGGGTCCGTTAAGTGCCGTCCCAGTATACACTGCATATCATTCTGGTAGGAGTGTTCATTATATCTATAGATGTAATAAAAATGGTACTACGAAACTCAGTTCTCTATCAGTTATAGCTATATGACTAAGCCAATGTGGAATGGGACAACGGCTCCAAAGAATGACCCTTCATTTTCTTCCTCATTTCTATGGCGATACTCGAGATTACATTTGCAAAAGGTCTCGTTTCCCATACGTCCTGAACTGATAATTTGTTGTTCAACCACTTTATCTGCTTGTTAGTAAATTCACCTATTTTCGACAAACTTCTATTTTCTTTGAAGTTCAAGTACACATAAGCGCTTGATGATGAGACCGCTTCAAGATATTCGGTTCGCGATAAGGTGACGTCTTCAGGATAGCTACATCATCACTCTTCTACCCCTCATTCCCATCATCACGAGCAGGATAGCGAATCGCACATACGCTATAGTTAACGCCATTGCCTTTCCTCTATTCTCTCTCACTCTCTCCACCCGCGACGCATGTTCCCCTTTCCTATTTTAAAGATACGTCAGCGTGTGTTCACTGTATACGCTACTGTGCACTGAGGGGAAAGAGAAAGGACGGATGATAGAAGGGCGTTTTCACAGCAACCCGGCCGTGGCCGGGGGATCGTTTGGTGGTGATCGAGCCCAACGCTAACCGCACCCCAACTCCGGTGTATACCAACGGTCGTTGTTCCTGCACGATCAGGACGCATGGACACGCAATCCGCAGCCTTCCGTGGCCCTCGGGCGTGGCTCTCGGGAGCAGAGGACGGCCCCGTACTCACACAAGCGTATACGGTGCACCGGCCCGTTGCCCGTGCGATCACGTACGCGCACGGCATGCTCTACACGTGTAGCCATAGACGGGCACACGCTATGCCGTTCGTAAACTGTAGAACAATCGTTCGCCGTTGCGCGTCTGTGCCACAACATATTGAACGGAGACAGGGGATCGATCGTGGGTGGCAAATATATATGCGTAGTAAGTATTCAAAGCTGTGCAGGGAGGCACGAAGTCAGGAACATCGAAAGGTGATGTTTGCGTTTCCCTGCAATAGCCAATATACGCTGCCGTTTGTACAACATCATTTTCACTGGTATAGCGCACCACGACAAGGACACACACAAAGGAGGGATGCACACACACACAGCGCTGTACAAGATGACCTACTTGATTTACGATGACCGCCAGCTATATTTACTAAAGATACAGGGTTGCTGGCGTCTAACTATACTATCCAAATGATGTTTTCGAAATTCAATGGTAAATAAACTTAATAATCTCTGCGTCACTAAATTATGGCCCGTTCAAGCTTTATGCAAACCACTCGGGTGCCATTTCATCGAACATGGGGAGCGTTCTTTGGGACAGCACGACATTACTTTTGCTGATATGGTCTCCACGGAACTATTTTTCGCTGTTGCACACTTTTTCTGCGTCATTTGTTTATATAGACGTGTCAGTGTACCAAGTGTTTATTATTTACACATGACTATGCACTTATTCACGAGGAAAGGGGCTTTAACACGTTAAGCTGCGTCAGCACCTCTTCTGCTTTTAGAGGAGGTGCCGGCTGCGTATACATAGTTGGACAGGAAAGATACGTCCGCACTAGTCGTTGTTTTTGTTTATTCTTCAACAATCCGCGTTAGGTGTACAAGTAGAAAACGAAGTATTGAGTACTAATCACGTCGTGAATTGTAATCTACACAGAAAGGCACTGTGACAGCATTGACGAAGGTGCGTTAATTCAGCCAGTGAGGCTGTCCCGGGATGCGCGGAACATAAAGCTCGAAAGTATTCAGCTTTTTTTTTGTGTTTCATTATATCCAGTAATTTGTACACATTTTTTTTGCGAGAACTGTCCATGCATGCCCTCTGTGGCTTTTAAGAGAAAGCTTATGCAGGTTAATAATATAACGCAATCATAGAACTAACTTTACTTAGCAACCAAAATCTGGTCTCGCGAGACGAGTTTGGGTAAAAAAATGGCAGCATATCCACGGACTGAATGATGGAGAGTGGGGCGAAGAATTCGTCCGTCCATTCGTTCTTGCTTCCGTCCGTTCATGCGTCCGCCAGCGTGACCGTCCATGCGTCCATCAGCCCGTCCGTGCGTGCGTCTGTTCGTGCGTCCGTCCCTGCGTTCGTCCATGCAGCCACCCCTGTGTCCGTTCATGCGTCCATCCATGCATCTGTCTATGTGTCCGTTCGTCCATCTATTCAACACTCCACGTACCACCATCTCGCATTTTTTCATCATATATTCCCCATATAGAAGCACCGCCATCCAGCGGACATTCCAAGGACTAAACGAGAGGTGGCACACGCACACTTTCTTACGGCTTGCGCTTCGGGTCCACTTCCCACCTTTAACTACCTCGAGTTCATGGTATATACTAGTTCACTGTATTCATGTCACTGTTGCCCAATGCTCGCTAAACCTTTCTAAAACCAAGGAGGTTACGCCCAGCGAGTATAACGTAGCAACCTTTTCCTGTCAGATAGTGCTCAATGTACATGCCAGTGGCTGCTAATGTGAAATGAGAGACAGGAGGATTCAGCTTTTAATTTCTTACGGCTTGCGCTTCGTATCTACTTCCCATTTTTAACCACCTCCAGTTCATTTATGGTATCTACAAGTTCATTGTATTCATGGCACTGCAGCTCAACGCTCGCTAAACCTTTCTAAAGCTAAGGAGGTTACACCCAGCGAGTATAACGTAGCAACCCTTTCTTGTCAGCTAGTGCTCAATGACATGCCAATGGCTGGCTGCTAATGGTGATCGCAGCCTGCGCGTTAACTAAAAGCCGAATGCTCCTATCTCTCATTTCCCATTAGCAGCCATTGACATGTACATCGAGCACTATTTTTTATTGTTCAACAACGCACAGAAGTCTTTCACCGGCACCACCTTGGAGGTCAAAATCTTATACTTGGTACATACTACGGGGGACGAACGGGTGCCGCTATAAGGAGCTTCGCCCCTAAAAGAATAAACGTTTGTAATTAAATTAAACGCAGGAGCAACGCCATCACCAGTCCTATAGGGAGCTGTCAGCAGCAGTTCTGTGCAGCTTGAATGACAGGCCGTCGGTTTTAAATACAGAGACAAGTGGCTCGATTGTTCTGAAACCACCAGGCGCAAAGTGGTGTATTCAACAGGATGTGGTTTTGTGGCTATATTTTGTGTAATAAAGCGCAGAGTGACCACCCACGTCACGCTCTGTAGAGCGGGGCAATGATGTTTCTTGTTATCCATAGGATTGGCGCCCGTTAAATTTCTCGCGTGCGCCTTCCTAAAAAGTGCTCTTCCAATACACATTGATTACTCGATGACAGAACACGCGAAATAAGACCCCTAAACAACGCGTATTCAAAGTTGCGTTGGAAATGATATCGCTTTTTAGTGCGTATAGAATGATGTTACCGCGGTGTCTAAGCGAAGTAAATAACTTTCATGACTGATGGCGTCGGCCAAGATCTGCATTTTAGGAACAAAAAGTCCCTCTTCGTGGGTTAGACATTTCAGCGTGGCATTAATGGAAGAGGGGCTTTTCAACGAATACAGGCGATGTTTGCGGGAAAGCACATCTCACATGCAATGCACTCTAAACGTATAAAGAATCACGAACGAAACGACTCATGCTTATGCATCTTGCGTAGGTGTGTGCTCCTATATTGATAGAGGGGAACATTCGCACGCGCACATTCGCGCGAGACGACTTTTTTTCTCTCTCTTTTTTTTTCGAGGGACATCACTGCACTACTATCGAGAAATTACTGTTACGTACACGTCACACTTTCTGCTATATTAACCGTGCCTTATTCAACGTAGAGCCACGTGATGAATCGATCCATTGACATGCTGTCTACTCTGGAGACGTGTGCATGTGTGCCAACTGTTCGCACGCAGTGACTTCGCTTATAATACACCACGGGCTGCGTTCGAGGCCGGCGGGGACATGAATATATTTATTTCGTTGCGCGTGACGCTTGCCTCACCATGCAGGGGCGTTGAGAGCTGCGTCGGAGACGTCGACACGCTAAATGAACGCATGCGCGGATTCATTCGCTTCTTGGGCAATCGCTGCATCCGGCGCGCATTGATTCACGCCATTGCGTAAAAAGAAGAGCGCTTCTCAGACATGCCATGGCAGCTTCGTGACGCAAGCAACTACGACCTCATGAAACGCTTGTTTCATCAAGTTCTCAGGCGGGTACGTTACCGAGGTACTCTGTTTCATATGCATCAAGCGTGTTATTTCCAATTCGGGTGTGCCAGCGTTGAGGATCAGTCTACTCGTGACTGCTAGGAGAAGGCAGCCGCCTTCCATCACGAGTAATGGGCAGCATTCGGAGGACGTCACTGGCACATTACGCCACCGTACAAAGACAGAGAAGAGCAATGCGTTGCGGCTGTATTGCAGCACTTTACATGTTCGCCAGGCGCTATCGCAAATACAGCTCAGTATTTATGGAGCGTCATGAAGCGTATCTACGTGCTTTTTCACGCCAGGCAGGCTTCCCCCTGATTTTCCAAGCGTCCCGCTCAGCCGCCATGTATTTTAACAGTGCACAGTTGCGAGTGGTTCTTTTTTTTCTTTCTTTTTTGATGATGCCGTCTTTGAAAATTCGCTTCGACTTGACGTGTGTGCTTTCTTTGGCTGCTGCATATACACGGACGTTTCCTCTGCGCGTAAAATGAGGCTCATTCGAATGTGACGTAGAGCATTGGCGAGCAAGCACGCACAGCTTCCTAGCAGCGTCGGCCCTAGAAAGGTGTATCGATAGGCCGCGGACTCTTGTATGGGCTGTACGCTCCTTTGATCCTACGTTAAGCTTACGACTTCCAGCAAAACTCCGACGAAGTGACGCTACTGTTGTGTGCAGACTATAGGGAGATTTAGGATAGCGTTTGCAAGCGCTGGGTGCGTTGCGGGCGTTGCGCGCGCCATACGAGTTTTAGAATAGCGTTTGCCCTGCTGCACCGCAATGCACGATCGCAGTGACACCGTAGCCTCGAAACCAGCGCTTGCGGACCACAAACTGGTAGGTGTTTTGTGTGCGGGCCGTGGTCGCCACACGCAATTTCGTATTTTCTGCGTGCGGTCCGCGAACGCGAACGCCGACTTGCGTTACGACGCATGAGCAGTGGCAGCGACCACACCGCAAGGGCTCGCGGTGCGCTATTCCAAAACTCCGTTATATCGTTGGGCGTCGCGTTTACCCGTGCGTATGCGTTCCGCATAGGGATGGCCGACAGATGAAAACACGATTCGACATGTCCCATGCGACTGCTCGGGATATAGCATACAATAATCTCTTTATAAAGCGCTCAACAAGTTATATATCCAGCCTGTGTATGAGGAAAGAATACTACGCCATCATCCAGACTCATCGTTGCAGAAGAAGGCCGTGCAATCGCTACTGGGCTTCTTGCGAACTACTGGCCTGTCTGAAGGCCCCGAGTGGATCGTTTTCGTATGTGCGTGTGCGTGGACGTGTTTTGCTCTGATTTATTTGTTATCTCTCTCTCTCTCTTTCAACTCCCTATTCCCCAACTCCAGTGCAGGTACCAGATTCTAGCATATGGTTATCCTCCCTACCTTCCTCTTTTCTGGCCCGTCACGGTGGTCTAGTGGCTAAGATACTCGGCTGCTTACCCGCAGGTGGCGGGATCAAATCCCGGCTGTGGCGGCTGCATTTCCGATGGAGGCGGAAATGTTGTAGGCCCGTGTACTCAGATTTGGGTGCACGTTAAAGAACCCCAGGTGGTCTAAATTTTCGGAGCCCTCCACTACGGCGTCTCTCATAATCATATGGTGGTTTTGGGACGTTAAACCCCACAAATCAACAATACCTTCCTCTTTTCTCTCTCTCCCCTCCACCCGTCTGTCTGTAACGTATTTTGTTAAGTGTTACGATAAAATTGGTGATCGTAAAGATAGTACGGAAAGGTGAATGGATGTCTTAGCTTACCATATTAGATGCGAAGCAGCTCTTTGACTAACCTATGTAACCTGTCCCCCCCCCCCCCCCATGAATGAACCGCGTGCCGCAGGTGTGGGCGCGGTGTCAAGTAGGTCACGCTGCTTCTGCTCGTTCACGTCACGCTCCCGTCGCAGTGCGCGCTGACGCCACTCTCTCCCTCACCTGCCACGCGGTCGTCGCGGCGCCCGCAGCTGCCGCCTCGTCCATTCGCCTGCAACACTTTCCACGACCGCCGCTCGCTACACCGTGGACTCGTCAGTTCACGCGCAATAAACCTGACGCGCGCCTAACGTACGCACTCAAAAAATTCTGCACGTGTCACCTACAAGACCTACGCCAGCCACCACTTCAGACGAATCTTCCAGCGCTCGCCATATTACCCGTGTTAACGCCGTTCAACCCGTGACGCCACCAGTACGCAACGCTGCTGCTTCGCATCCCATCAGACTTCCCTTCGGGGAGATGGTCCAAGTTTTAGGGGCCAAGCTCTTCAAAGCGGCACCCGTTCGTCCCTCGTCGTCGTAGTCGTAGTGTCTAACCAGTCTTACATTTTCACCTGCAAGGTGGTGCCGGTGGGAGATTTCTTCTGTGCGTTGTTGAACAATAAAAAGTTCGCAGCGTGCGCGTTAACTAAAAGCCGAATTCTCCTGTCTCTCATTACCCCTTAGCAGCCATTGGCATGTACATTGAACACTATCTGACAAGAAAGAGTTGCTAAGTTATACTCGCTGGGCGTAACCTCCTTAGTTTTAGAAAGGTTTAGCGAGCGTTGGGCCGCAGTGCCATGAATACAGTGAACTAGTATATACCATGAACTCGAGGTGGTTAAAGGTGGGAAGTAGACACGAAGCGCAAGCCGTAAGAAAGTGTGCGTGTGCCACCTCTCGTTTAGCCCGTGGAATGTCCGCTGGGTGACGGTGCTTCTATATGAGGAATATATGATGAAAAGATGCGAGATGGTAGTATTTGGAGTGTTGAATAGATGGACGAACGAACACACAGACAGATGCATAGACGGACGCACGGATGGTTGCATGGACAGATGGACGCATAGACGGTCGCAAGAGCGGATGCATGGACGAACGCAGGGACGGACGCACAGATGGACGTGTGGACGCACGAACAGACGCACGCACGGACGGGCGGATGGATGCACGGGCGGCCACACAGACGCATGCATGGACGGACGGAAGCAAGAATGAATGGACGGACGGATGTTTTGCCCCACTATCCATCATTCACTCCGTGGATATGCTGCCATTTTTTTTCTTTTATTCGCACGCTGTTAGAATCCGACTTGCAGCGTACTGCCCAGCGTCTGGTGTACCAAACTAAATCGCAGACTGCAAGCCATCGTTCGCAATGGTCCCTCCGTAGAACAGACATCACCAACCTTTTTTTCCCCCCTCGAAGCAAGTCTAAACTTTCGTGTGCTCTCGAAGTTTTAACGGCGATAAAGTAGTCTGCACACAAAGAATGTCTGCCGCTTAGCTTACTAGAATACATAACTATGGGATAGTCTGTAGTCAATAGGAAACGTGGTACGATGACGGAAGCGTTGAGTCACGGTCAGTACCGAGATCATTACCGTGTCAATACCTTGATCATTAACGGGAAGTCATAAAAAAAGAAGCAATTTAGAGTAGTCGGTACTGATTCACGGGGCAATAATATGCCTTCCCTACGTTAACAGTGTTTTTCGCGCTCTCGTGAACCACAAGGTATCAACACTTTTGCTTGTGATTCGTCTGTTCACAAAAAGTCATGGCCCCTTGCGCATTCGCCTAATGCAATTCGAAAGCAATCTTCTTTTTCTTCTCGATCGACTGTATTGACTCTCCTTCCCCCGACCCTAAGCGACGATGTCATGTGATGACGTCATATGACGCGACAAATTTTAGTTATTTCAGACGTCACGATGATATCACAGGATTACGTCATTGATGACGTCTTGTAGCATCGAGTTCAAGCAATTTATGGTAAGCCGACTGCACTCGCCCATCGCCATGCGCACAGAAAGTAGAAGTGGTGGTGCCTCCCCCCCTACCCTGCTCTATAAAATTACTCAAGGGGGCTGAAGAACAACTTGCTCCAGGACGAGTTGGTGTATCAGTTTGATGAACGTAATAATTCTGGCGCAGGGCTAAAGACATGGAAAAGGCAGAGGGAAGAGACAGTCTCTTTCCTCTTCCTTTTTCGTGTTTTAGGGGCGCAGCTCCTTAAGGCATGGATCGTGCGTATCATGTATGCAGTAGCCACCTCTCGTTTTAGTCCTTCGAATGTCGGATGACGGTACTTGTCATCCAGTGGATGACAAGTACCGTCATCCACTGGATATGATGAAACATGCGAGATGGTGTTACTTGGAGTGGTCACTAAATGGACGGACGGACGGACGGACAGACAGACAGACAGACAGACAGACAGACAGACAGACAGACAGACAGACAGACAGACAGACAGACAGACAGACAGACGGACGGACGGACGGACGGACGGACGGACGGACGGACGGACGGACGGACAGACAGACAGACAGACAGACAGACAGACAGACAGACAGACAGACAGACAGACAGACAGACAGACAGACAGACAGACAGACAGACAGACAGACAGACAGACAGACAGACAGACAGATGGACGCGGCCAGCGGATAATTCAAGGTTTACCGATAAAACCCTTCGAAGCTTCGCACCACTCATCATCATTCACTCCGTGCATATGCTGTGATTTTTTTAGCTTAGCGCCGGATTTAGTACGTTCAGCTAACTAAGGGGGTGTCGAGCCTGCACTGTAACTTTACGCTGCAGGACCGGACCCGTCATGTTTTGAACATCAGTGTTATGGCCTTGTAATGTTTTACAATAACCGAGGACCTTTAACGTTGCATACAAAGAACTGTTCACTTCCAACCACTATCTCCCGGGAAAAGAAGAACGAAAGGCAGCAGACCGTTGTGAGAAGCACATCAGCTCTTTCTGTTCACTTTCGCACCTTTTTCGAAGCTCCCTTTCCTCCGACTCGACAGTGGTGGAAGGAGCTGAGTGATATGATGCAGCCCCCCTTCCCCTCCTTCCTCGCAGAATTCAGAACCCTGCGCACGCCCATGGATTCGCTAGGGTATCACGTGACATTTAAAGAAATTCGGATTACTGAGTGCCTTTATTTTTTACCGTTCGTGAAGTATTTGCAGAGTGCAGGTCTCGCCACATCTCAAAAGTTTTCTTACTTATGATTATTTCTTTTTTTTCCTCTTACAAACTTTACGGCGTTAAAATGGGTGAGAGATTTATAGCTCTATGTACCCTTCCACAGGCGAGCGGTATGCAGTCTCTGCAATTCTCTAACAAGGTACAACCACAAGAGGCGACATAATTGGGAACTGATATTTCCGGTTGACAAATGTGTTTAGGAGAGAGAGAGAGAAAACTTTATTTGGGAAAAGAGTGTAAAGATTAATAGTACATAGTACACTACAAAGGAAGGGCAGAAAGCCGTCGCAAGATCTCGTTGCAGAAGTTCACAACACAGTTAGTTTAGAAAAATGTTTAGCGAATTCGAGTACTTCGTACTCAACTATGGGAGAGCACTGGGCCGTCCCACAAAAAGCCCCACACCACAACGCCTGTGCTACACTACCTTCAAAATAACAGTCAAAAGATTTGGTCTCGTAAGCTCAAACGTTGGCTTTGTTTCGAAAGAACCATGCAGGTTGCCATGGTTCTCACTACGAAAAATGGTGGCTTTGACAAAAGTTAGAGAACAGCTGCAGCGTCAGTCTTTTGCCGGCCTGTGTTTTTTCTAATGAAAAACACATCTTTTATTTCTATATTTGTAAAGTTGTTGCATTAGCGAAAACAAAAAGCATGGGAGCTTTAGAGCGGGCATTACGGATCACTTTGCGCGGCTACGGTGAAAACAAACGCGGAGCTCGCTCAGCAAAAAGGGACCAGGGCAGGCATACCGATCCGAAGAGACGTGCTTGTTGCACGTGTTCATCCAGGAAAAAAAAAAAAAGTCACGCCATATTCACGGAATGAATGGTAATACGTAGGCAAAACTCGAGAGGGGGAGATCACCAGTAAACCATAGCTCTCGCGTGAAACATTAGCTCATCACATCATTAGAAGGACGTAAGAATGTGCGCATATTAGACAAATCAACTTTTAGATGCGGAGCATCTAATACTCGAGGCTTGGAGTGCGGCGCCGTCCGCAAGCTTCCTCCTCCTTCTTCCACCATCTGTGCATCCATTCCTCCTCTACACACCGCGCGCGCTTCACTCCTCCACCATCGGTGCACCCTTCCTCCTCTACACACCGCGTGCGCTTCTCCTCTTCACGAACATTCGCTAGCTGTATAATGTAGCGCGCATGCGCCGTCACGCTTCGAGAACATCGGCAGCTGACGCGCGCGCACGCGCCGTCGCGCTTCGAGAACATCGGCAGCTGACGCGCGCGCATGTGCCGTCGCGCTTCGAGAACATCGGCAGCTGACGCGCGCGCATGCGCCGTTGCGCTTCTCCCCCTTCTCGAACATTCGACTGCTGACAGTGCATGCGCCGTCGCGCTGTATATATACTCAAGGTCGGCGCTCGCTCGCTCAGTTGCCGCTCGTCGGTTGGTTTGTACGGCGCGTCGACGTCCAAGGTCGCGGTGAAATGAATTCCAACGAATCCACAAACACAATGATCGACGTCCCTTCGACCAGCGCCGCCCTTTCGCATACATGTGTACGTGTTCACTCATTTGACACCCCCTCCTACAACCACGTTAACCAATTTAGCCATCGACCCAAGTAAGTCGCAATTTAACACCCCATTTCACAACCACGTTAACCAATTTAGCCATCGACCCAAGTAAGTCGCACTTTAACACCCCGTTAACCAATTATATGCTCCGCATCCTCCTCAGTGTTCCCCCGAGGGAAGCTGCGGGCAATTTTTTATTTTGTTCTTGTTCATTTGTTGCTTCCTTTCATCGTTCTTTGTTGTCATGGCAGCTGGATTGCTACGTCCCTTTTTTCTTACAGCTATAAGGTCTGTTAAATGAAGCGAGAGCGGTTCTTCCACTGGCTGCAATGGGAAGTTTGCAAACACTAAATCTTGAACGTTCCTCAGATGATGGTAGGTTGCATATGCAGACATCTGAGTGCTTATTTGGAAAGCATGTGCTCCACGATGCAATAATTGGCAAAGAGGTTCATCCGTACGCCCGTCCTTGCGTCCATACATCCATCCGTCCGTGCGTCCAAGCGTCTGTCTGTCTGTCTGTCTGTATGTATGTCTGTCTGTCTGTCTGTCTGTCCATCCGTCCGTCCGTCCGTCCGTTCGGCCAGCCGGCCGTCCATATAACTGTCAGTCCATCCATCCGTCCGTTCGTCCGTCCGTCCGTATGTCTGTCTGTCTGTCTGTCTGTCTGTCTGTCTGTCTGTCTGTCTGTCTGTCTGTCTGTCTGTCCGCCCGTCTGTCTGTCTTTTTTCATTAAAATAGAAAATAAACGATGGAGTTTTTGTCATTGTTACTTGACGTAACGGCGTTATGTACGGAGAACACCATGTGAACAACTGCAGCGTTCGCCGCATGAAGCGCTTTTCGATCGCGAAAAACGTGGCTTGAGTTTCTAGCTTTAGTTACTAGCGTGCGCTGTGCTTTGGAAAAAAATGCAAAGAGAAAAAAAAGAATAATAATAACGCACACACGTCTGCCTGCCTCGTCCCGCTTTCTTCCTTTCTGCCCTCATGTCACAGCGCTCCTTCGCTATAGAGCAAAAGGGAGAGCTGGGCAAGTTGGCTGGTATTCATGGTCGAACAGCGTATAGAGACGAATCACAAAGAAGGTCCGAACAACACGAGCGCTGGCTGACAACTGATTGCTTTATTCAAGCGAAACGGAAAAGCAAAAGAAAGAAGGAAAAAATAAACATGCGCGCGCAGCCTATGCACGTGACAAAAGACTTTCAATTACGTCAGCTCGCCATCCAGCAATGCAATTGACGGTGCGCTAACAGACGCGTCTCCGTTTTTGCTGATAGCAAAGGCTTCCGCTATTTCTTTTATGCGGTATGCAGCGTGCCTGAAAACAATGGTAATGCGGCAAAATTCTGGGGTGCAACCGCAGGCTGTACCCAATGGGTGTAGAAATGAGTGAAAAGCGCACTCTCTAAAGAACTATAGTGTTTTCGCAGGCGTATGTTGAGGCAGCGCCCTGTTTGCCCCACATAAACCTTACCACACGACATCGCAATGGAATAGACAACATTATTTGTGCAAGTGGCAAACGGCATGCGGTGTTTGACTGTGCACGTACTGCTATAAGACATATTCACACACGACGATGACTTGTCAGTTCCGGCACACTGTGTCTGGAGTTTATTTTCGGTGAGAAAATGAACGTCAACGCTTAAATTGTCGGCAACATTTTTTTAAGCAGTGAGAAATTCCATGAATAAGTGGAATCATGGCTACAGCCTCCTGTCATTTGGTGTTCATTTCGAAAGCCCCGTGAAACTAAACTTCCTGATTTCTAAACGTGGTAAGGTCGTTAAATTTGCTCTTTGTTATGTTTTTCGAAAAACAGTTGGTCTCCGTTCGCCTGTCTCATAATACATCATCATCACTTCCTTGATTGACGGTCGTATATTTCACTGAGAAGAAGATAGGAAGCTACAGGGAAGGGGGGCAATAGAAAAGAAGGTTAACCGGAATCGCATCTGGTTTGCTACCCTACACCAGGTCGGAGAGCACAGAGAAATCAAGATGAAAAGAAAACCTCTCGGAGGAATCATGGTTGCGTGAATACAGAAAGAATTTGATTGATTTTTGTGTTAGCACTGTCCATTTTTTTCAAGCAGTCCTGCTTTAAGGTATGCTGCGAACGATTCTATGCGCTCAAGTTGGGGTTAACAAAAAAAATAGACACCGTATAAAGAAAACCTGTAGTTGTTATTATTTTGATAATGCTTTATTTTTGTTTAGAGTTCGTTATTTCACGTACCCCAAGCCCCTATGTAAGGCTGAGCGCAACTGAGGGTGAAATGCATGAAATAAAAACGTGTGTTCACGGTGTACTAGACAACGTTCTATATACTAGACAACGTTGGAAGTGTTCGAGATGCTATTGCTTTCATGAATGAGATATTTGAGCTCGTTAGGAGAGACGTGGAGGCTTTTCGCAAGGAAATTGACGCGGTAAAGGCTGAGAGTGCGCAGTGTCGTAAGGAAAACGAAGAACTGCGAAGGGACCTGAAAGAAGCTAGACGGGAAATTGTCGAGCTGAAGCAATACAGCCGAAATATGAATATTGAAATCCAAGGTCTTCTGCTAATCGAAAAAGAAAACTTGGAGAAAACTGTCGCAAACATCGCCAAGTTTTTAGGAACTGATGTCACAGATAACGACGTTGACGTCGCGCACCGTGAACTATCGAAAGATAAAAAGAAATCAAATGTGGTCGTCAGATTCCTCACCAGAACGGCACAAGACAAGATGTTGTACGCAGCAAAAAAGATTAAACTAGATAGCACTCGTCTTGGTTTTGACCACAGTAACCCTGTATACATAAATGAACACCTGTGCATGGAAATGAAGGTTCTGCTCAGTAAGGCGCGGTAAGCAAGGCGTGAAAGAGACTGGAAATATGTATGCGTTTTACAGGGCAGGATCGTCATGCGGAAAGCAGACAGGACACCTGTTTAAAATGTAACTTCTGAGGCGGATCTGGCTAAAGTAGTCTAGCTTAATAGTAGACTTATATTTCTACTGTGAACCATGGCAATGTATTCCAGCGTTTCTGAATTGAACTCGTATGTAAGTGGCCGTCATAGGCAGCCCATGGCATTCCTTCACATTAATATGCAGTCAGCTCGTTCGAAAGAAGAAAACTTTCTTTTGTTTCTTGATGAGTTCAATTTTTTTCTTTTCCGTTGTTATGATGAGTGAAACTTGGTACCATAGTGAAACAGACGTGTTTTGTATTGACGGATATAATGTTGTGTACCAAAATAGAAAATTGAGAATTGGTGGTGGTGTATGCTTGTATGTCAAAGCCGAAATAACGTATGAGTACCATGAAGATCTGTCTCTGTGCACCGATGAACTTGAGGCGTTAACTTTACAGTATCACAACAAAATTTTTGTTGCAATTTACAGGCCACCAAGTGACAATTTTGATTCATTTATTCAATATTTAGAAAACCTATTTTCTGTCGTAAACCAATTTAATTACAAACTAGTGCTGGGAGGTGATCTTAACATAGATATGTTGAGCGACACACATAAACAGATGAGACTTTCAGACCTTCTTGCTTCTTTTTTCTTAACAAACGTAATTACCATTCCAACACGTATTACTGGTACCACTTCTACTCTATTAGACTTGTTTATCACAAGTATTACAAACAGTACGTTACAGGCAGGCGTCCTGCGTGCCCCGATAAGTGATCATTTGCCCATATATCTAGTCACAAAAAACATCACCAGTGTAAGGAGTCAAATCCTTCCTGCCGTTCACTTTCAACAAATTAATCCGCGAACGCTATCTTCTTTTAGAGAGAAAATTAGAACTCTCAATTGGAACAACGTTCTATCTAGTTCTTCTGATGATCTTGCTTATGATTGTTTTGTTGATACTCTATGTTCAGTGTATAAAAAATATTTTACTTACAAAGCTTTAAAGAGACCAAAACGGGCGCGCAAATCTTGGATTTTTTCCACAATACTCAATATGATAAAAGAAAAAAAAAGGTTGTATCAAGCGTTTCTGATGAAGTGAGACCCGGATAAATTTAAAGCTTTTAAAGTATTCAGAAATAAACTCACTAAACTACAAAAACAAGCTAAACGCGATTATCACTTCAAGATGTTTGACGATGTCACCGATTCTAGGCAATTATGGAACAAACTTAATGCTAATATATCTACCAAACAAGTGTCTAATGATATTAGTGAGCTGGTGATCGAAAATAAAATATACAAGGACGCAGTACTAGCAAACAAATTTAACGAGTACTTTACCTCACTAGTTGACAGTAGTCATAATTGTGATTCATCAGGTTATTTGCCTCCTGCTTTGAATAATTCTGTGTTTGCAAATCCTAATGGCGCGCAAGAGGTCGTCAGCGTTTTTCAGCATTTCAAATTGAGTAAAAGCGAGGACATAGATGGCTTAAAATTGGAACCTATAATATACATTTTAGATCTCATATGCGCCTGCTTAGTACATATTTATAATCTCATGTTCACCACTGGGCTGTTTCCTCAGAGAATGAAAAACGCTAAAGTAACGATTATATATAAGGGTGGGGACAAAAGCAATTTAGGAAACTACAGACCAATTTCGATTTTACCAGTTTTCTCTAAGGGGCGTGAAAAACTTATTTTCATTCGGTTAACAACTTTCTTCAATAAACCCAACATTATTACGCCGTCACAGTTCGGTTTTCAGTCAGGCCTCTCAACCGATAGTGCCTTACTATACCAAAAGGAATTGATTTTAAAAAATATAGAAGCAAAAAAACTTACCCTAGGAATATTTCTATATTTCTCGAAAGCTTTCGATAAAATAAACCATGATATCTTGCTAGAAAAACTTCACTGTTACGGAGTTCGCGGTACCGTTTTAGCTTTAATAAGAAGCTACTTATCTAATAGGAAACATTGTGTATCAATAAATCGAGAGCTATTATCATCCATGAACGTTAAGAATGGCGTACCTCAAGGTAGAATTTTGGGACCCCTATTATTTAATATTTTTATTAACGATATCGTACGTATTGACAGCTCTGTAGAATATGTAATCTACGCGGACGATACTAGAATATTTTTTTCTGGGGAAACGGCTGATGACCTCATTGTTTCAGCTAATGAAATACTAAATAAAATATATGCCTGGACTGTGGCAAATTCTCTACACATTAATTGCTCTAAAAGCAAGGCTGTACTGTTCCGTGCGAAAGCCAGGTCATTTGAAACGTCTCACAAACTAATACTTAATAACGTTAAAATTAAACTTTGTCAAACAGTTAAAACTCTCGGTGTCCATTTTCACGAACACATGGCATGGAATTACCATGCAGAACACATTAGTCACAAACTTTGTAAAGTTCTAAGTGTGTTGCATCGATGCCAGAACATACTACCTGTGAAACAAAAAATATTAGTGCACAATGCGCTTTTTTCTTCACATTTACACTATTGTCATCTGGTCTGGTCTACAGGCTCTAAAGCATCTCTAAAGAACCTGGTCGTGTTACAAAAAAAAGGCCTTGCGGTGCATTGAAGGTGTATCCTATAACGCACACACTGCTTCAATATTTGCAAAATATAGAATTTTAAGAATTACCTGTTATTACGAATACCAGCTTTTGTCAGCTTTTAAATCAGAAATACGCAGAGGAAGTATCTTTTTACGCACCTTGGCCACATTGCAACCAAATCCTGCCAGTCGCATTACTCGGTGTACGGAGACTTGGCACGTACCTTGTCCTCGCACAAACTATGGATTTGAAACTCTACGTTACCGCCTTCCAAGTGTGATGAACAAATGGAAACTAACAACTGATAATCTGCGTATATTGTCTAAAACTGAAATGTTAAATCGGATGTGCTGATTGTGTTGTAAATGAATGTTGGGTGATTTCTTTAATGGTTATTCAGTTTTTATTCTTTCATGTATTGCTTTCTTACGAATATTTTCATGTACTTTAGAGTTGTGATTCTATTATTTGCTGTCTTGGGCCACATGCGTGTTTCTTTTTGTATTGTTACTTTCCGCTGCCTGTAATTTTTGTAACTTTTTGTAAATTTGTAGTTTAGGTGTTTTTTTCTGGGTGAAGGGGCCAGTCAAGCTGTGAAATGCAGCTTTTTTCCCTTCGCACCAAACCACGTATACAGTGTATTTTCGTGTACTTGTCACGTGGTTGAATAAACTCAAACTCAAACTCAAACGTACCACAACACCTGCAGGACGCACAGCTTGCAGTTTGCGAAACAACACGAGCCACCGAGATTAATAGCCATCGTCTACAATCTCCCCTCGTTCGCTCATCGTTGCCGCAAAACTTATCGCTATGACATTCACCACGGAACGAACCCAACACGACCTAATTAGGCGGTGGAGTTGGGTTGCGCCCGACGCGCGGATGATCCGGTAAATTGGCGCTATACTCGCGAGTGTCACGCCAATACGTAACGTACGAATCCGCTTCATTTATCACAACGGGCACGACCGTGCGTCAACCGGTGACCGCGCAGGAAATGAGAAATTCCGACGGCATTCGTTCGTGTAACCTCAATTAGACGGTTACCTCTGCCATGCATAGTTTTCTTCCAGTCCCACCAAAAAAATAAGACGCGACAGAGGAACCACGTCGTTTCATTCCTGCTAATCGACCGCAATCACGTCCCTGTACGAGTGCTGGCCGTTGTTGTAGCAGCTGCTTATTATAATGAGAAGGGGGGGGGGGGGGCAGCTGAGCCTTGCGTGAGATGAGTGCACTATGAAAGGTGTAGCGGGGAAGGCGGGCGCCATCAGACGACTGCGCGGTCGCCTTTGTTCTGTCAGCCGAAGCCGCGGCGCCAGGATGTTCTATTATGGGTATAGGGACAAGCACAGAGACATGCGCTCGCTGCGTGAAAAGGCCTGTATACGTATGTATATGTCGCGCTGGTGTTTTATAGGGCGCGCTGCGCGCGTGTATGGCCTGTGTAAGAGGCCTACACGTACACACTCCTACGTCTTGACGTAGGTCTGTTTGCGTAGAGGCACCTTGTGCAGACTTGCGATAGAAGCTTGCATGTTCCGAGCGTTCGAAGCTTGCAAGGAAGGAGACACTTACGCGGTCGTCTAGATAACGCTTGGAGACTTGCGCGAATACGGGAGAGCACAATGTCCACACATGCAGGCGTTGCCGTATTGACTTGAGATGCACGTTCTCTTGCGGATTTGGTCAAGAGACAAGAGCGTTAGTTATGGTACTCTTAACTACAGATAAGGTGACCTCTCCAGGGCCGTACCCAGAAATGTTTTTTCGGCGGGGGGTGGACGCCTCCATTATTTCGGAGAGGGCACCTTTTTAAAATGGTCGTTATCTGCTCTCTCTGTCCACTATCTATGCCATGGTGAAAAAAATATAAGGGGGGGGGGGGGGGGGGGGGGCACGCGCTCGGTGTGCCATGCCTTGGCTACGCCGCTGGACCTCTCCGTCCCACTCTCATCTTTCGCTCCCTTTCCCCTTCCCTTTAGTTACACTTCGCCACGCTCTTTTAGTGGTACAGCAGCGAGAACCCGTCCAACCTCAAAACCGCTATCATCTTTACGTCGGCAATATTTTAGAAGAAAAAGCACTTGCAGACATTCAGAAGCTTTTTAGTACGTGTCGAAAACCCGAGCAAAATGACTGCCGATTAACTATCGGTTCCGTCGCATTAACTGAATGAATGAGTGTACTTAAGCTATAGACACGTTACGCTTAAAAGCGCGCACGCCGCCATGAAGTGGAATTTTCAGCGCGGTACAGTTACGCGAAACAGAGGACGACATAGAAAGAACCACAGGCGACAGAGCGAGCGAGTCGTCTTTCGTTTCCTGTAGCACGTCGAAAATTACTACATGCCAGCCCGTACACTGGCTCTCGTCGCAGCGGAAAACAAGAAGGGAATTCTGACCGCCTGGGATCCTTCTATACTTCACCTAAATTTAAGCCGCACGCTTGGGAAGGTCCGTTTTTATACCGTTATGTAAGTGACGCTGCTGCGACCAGAAGTCGAGCGGGCGACGTCGTGCTTAATATTGCAATGTCATCACCTGCTTACCAGACCACTCAATTATTCCTATTTAAAAGTAAATCACCGTAATTGTGGCCCACGTTGATGGGCGTAATTATCGGACAAACAATTTACGGACATTCATGGTAATGTGCTATCAATAGTGCCTATTACTATGCTGTGCGCATGGTAATATATTTGGCAAGTGACCACGACCACCAACAAGCCGGCAGTCCAAGTGATCTTGAGCTGCAGTAATTGGTTGCGACGATGCCCCCCTCCCCCAAATTCTACTTACTTTCAGTGAATAGTACAGCAAACAGAACATTTCGCAACATAGTTAATCGCTCTACTCTCATCATGAGTTTCCTTCCCTCTCTCGCTGCTCTCATCCAGCTAATGACTAGTAGTGATTGATTTGTGGGGTTTAACGTCCCGAAACCACCATATGATTATGAGAAACGCCGTAGTGGAGGGCTCCAAAAATTTCGACCACCTGGGGTTCTTTAACGTACGTGCACCCAAATCTGAGCACACGGGCCTACAACATTTCCGCCTCCATCGGAAATGCAGCCGCCACAGCCGGGATTTGATCCCGTGATCTGCGGGTCAGTAGCCGAGTACCTTAGCCACTAGACCACGGTGGCGGGGCTGACTAGTAGTGAACGAAACTCACTCATTAAGAGTGATCCGCATCCATTCCGTATTGCGATGTGGTGTCACGTACGTGCGTCAGAGGGAGCACTCAATGCATCGGCCAATCGCCGATAAGCGCGTGTACCCTCACGACTTCCACCTTGAAATGAGCTTTATAGATGTCACGCAGCTGGCGAATGATGCCAGAATGTGACGAAGGTGCCGCGCGCCGCAGTTATCGCTATTCAGCTGTCGCCGACGCAGCGAGAACAACAATAAGACGTTCGAGTCTCAACGCATAAGGCAACCGTCGTCGGACGCATCCCTCTATACGCTCCTGCGGTAGCGTTGCACGGACACATGTCTTGGACGTGTCTTGGACGTGTTTTAGACGTGTCTTGGACACAAACTAAGCACGAAGGAAGAAATTTCATAGTAGAACAACTTTACCAAGCGAGAGCTTGAGGGTGGAATACTCAGCCACCAACCAGCTCATAGTAGAAGGCAGCCTATAGGTCTCTCTAAACTTTGTCATCAAGTGTGCAAGACGAAACGAGGCTTTAACCACGCGGCCTCACAAACCGAAGACGGTAAAAAAAAAAAAAAGATTGGTCGAATTGCGAACTTCAACCTCACCCACTTGCGCATACTCTCTGAAGATAGCCAGTGTTTTAGATAGGCGTAAGTGGCTCTCATTTGAATTGCTCATGACTGTATACGTATGCTTTGTGGAGACAACCAGGTGACTTTGCGGCACTCTCGCAAAAGTACGGCACTCTTCATTTAGGACTGCGGTAAAGAAGGAGCAGAAATACACGCTTTCCGCGAAGTGAATAGTTCAGTGACGTAACTGACTTGTAATTCACGAGTTCGTTTAAACCCGAGACGACTGATACTTTCATTCCAAGAATTCACGGGCCAATAAAGCCGTTACTTTTTATCTTTTTTTATTTTTCTCAGCTTCTTCCATCGCATGGGTGTAAGCAGAAATATTATTGCTATAACTTTTAGCAACGAAGGAACTCAAACGAGCCACGAATAAGCACAAGCATGGGAAGAACGAAAGAGCGGAACGAGGTTGAGAAATCTTTCGAGTGTTAACAGCCCGCGCACTTTGACTCCGTCGCCAGTACAGCTGGGAAGTCGCTCGTCAGCCGAGAGCCAGCTGACACGAGCCAAGCTGCGCGCTCACCGGGGGCTTGAAACAAGGACGGCTTCTTTCACGCGACGGACGTCCCGTAAATCATTACATTTAATTAAACTCCTTTCTCTGTTTTCCCAGACGACTTGCGCTAAATACCTCGGAGACCGCTGCAAGCGCAAAGTGAGTTTGAAATGTTCACGGAGCTCGCAAATTCCTGGGGCAGCCGTTCTTTCTTTGCGGCGGCTGCATTTTCGATGGAGGCGAAAATGCTGTAGGACCGTGCGCTCAGATTTGGGTGCACGTTAAAGAACCCCAGGTGGTCGAAATTTCCGGAGCCCTCCACTACGGCACCTTTCATAATCATATGGTGATTTTGGGACGTTTAAACCCCACATATCAATCAATCATCAGTCAATCAGCCCTTCTTTCTCCTTTCTTTTTCTGTGTGTGGGCGCGCTTGGGTGATATTACTGAAGGAGATGGTGGGGAGGGCATGATTCAGGCCACTCTTTGGCTCATGAACAGGTGGGCGCGCGCAACATACTGTTTTCGTTATCACGTACAACAACAACAACAATAACTAGTACTACTACTACTACTACTACTACTACTACTACTACTACTACTACTACTACTACTACTACTACTACTACTACTACTATTATTCCTAATAATATGCCTAGGGGTTTGTGCTACGCTTCATCGAATAACCCGACATGGTTACGACACATGCTGTTGTGGAGGGCTCCGGAAATTTCGACAGTGTTTGCGAAGTCCATGTTGTGCCACGTGAGTGTAGAGCTCGGTCGAAAAAAAAAAATAGAACATCAGCTTCAGGTGAACCGAAATGAAACCACTTGAGAGCTCGCTGAAAAATCGAAGTGTGGCTGCGTACAACCATGACGCCTCCTTCCTCACACATTTTTTTTGCCGTCCTGTCCGTTTTCGCACGTGTGTGCGTTATATGCGGTCGATCTTTCAGCGCCTCACACACTAATGGTCGCACACACGCAAAGAAAAAAAAACGGGAAAGAGAAAGTGCGGAGAGGAAATCATTGCACTACTTCACTTACTCGGCCTGTGCCTCGTCACCGCGCGAGAACTCCGAGAGCTCGGCCAGGCCTCCGCCTCCTTCGGTGGTGCACACTGGCTCCAACCAGAGAATCGATGAAGGTTGGTGCTGCTGCTGCCGCTGCCGCGACTGTCACGGCGTACCCAGAGGCACAGCGACGAAGAAAACTGGGTGTCTCCAGGCCTGGTTTTCTCCGACGTTTAGTCGACTTGTGGCTTGTTGGCGTTTGCGGAACTCCGGGTTTCTTGAACGGCAGCGCTTCGTTGCTGCCTGCCGCCTTCTCTCCTCTTACCAGCGTAATTCTATTCCAAGAGGAGCGCGCGCGAGGGCAGTCCTTTCTTTTTCGTACAGGGCGTGCTTGAAGCAAGCCCGACGTACTCTTTCGGACGAGGCGCGGAGGAAAAGCGCGCCGCGGTGCGGTCGCCGCTGTCGACGCCGACTTCGAAGCGCACGCAGCCGAGCTAGCCGAGCCCACGGCCGGCGTCAAAGCAGCCGGGCGTTGCGGCGCGGGCAATCCTCTCCTCCACTGCCGAAGGATGTCGCTGCTGACGGCGCGGTCGCCATGGAGACCCGCCGGTGATGCCGCCGGTGTTTCTCTAGGCGGGAGGAGTACGCTTCGATGCATTGTTGTGGCTGGGAGAAGGCTTGAAAACGCCTTCCAGCTACAGGCACTCCGTAGAATATTAAGCCAGAATCCGATTCGTTCGTTCTATGTTTCCTAGATTCGGTAACGCTTAGCATATAGTTCATAATGGAGAGGTAGTTTTTGCCTTTTGTGTTAAGTTTAGGTATAACTGTGTCGATTTCCACACCTGAACTGCATAAATACGTTTTCTGGCAGCTGATAACATCAAATTATATTTGCCTTTCTGTTTCTGTCTTTAAAAAATTGGGTATCACTGGCTTTTCATAGATAGATAGATAGATAGATAGATAGATAGATAGATAGATAGATAGATAGATAGATAGATAGATAGATAGATAGATAGATAGATAGATAGATAGATAGATAGATAGATAGATAGATAGATAGATAGATAGATAGATAGATAGATAGATAGATAGATAGATAGATAGATAGATAGATAGATAGATAGATAGATAGATAGATAGATACAAGATTTTTTAAATAACTGAGGTAAAATAAATTGACTCATTGGTTCATTCACTCATTCATTCATTGATCGACAGACCAAACAGGAGCCGTAAAGTTCAGCATGAATGGGTGAAGGGGCCTTCACTAATGCCTACCGACTAACACACACACACACACACACACACACACACACACACACACACACACACACACACACACACACACACACACACACACACACACACACACACACACACACACACACACACACACACACACACACACATATATATATATATATATATATATATTATATATATATATATATATATATATATATATATATATATATATATATATATGAATGTTATAGCCCATAATTGATATAAGCTGGTTACACAAGAAAGAAGGAAAGCAGAGGAATGGCAAGCTGTTAGTGAAAGGGACGACATTAGTAACAG
Source organism: Rhipicephalus microplus (assembly GCF_043290135.1). Classification (NCBI taxonomy): domain Eukaryota; kingdom Metazoa; phylum Arthropoda; class Arachnida; order Ixodida; family Ixodidae; genus Rhipicephalus; species Rhipicephalus microplus. Next base: position 77,313,247 of record NC_134702.1, on the reverse strand, counting down.
TGGTAAATATTAGTGACAAGGATGACAAAGCTGCAGATTTTGGGACACGTTTGGAAATTCGGATGCTATTATAGGACTGCAACAAGTCCCATATATCTAATATATGGCCACTTCAGAAGTTTTGGGTGCCTACACTCTACGAAGTCACAACTTCTGGCTCATATTGCACGTTGTAGCAAAGCCTCTACGGCTCGTGCGTCGTAACGATTGTTAAGTCAGCTTTGCCGCAACGCTAATAACACTCGTTGTTGGGCTACTTTGTGCATTGTTTCAGAGAAAAAATTCCAGCCAATGAAATAACCACTAGCCACTTTCCTGTTTCCTTCTTCGTTTCCTGTGATCGTTATTTTATTGGCTGAAATTTTTTCTCTGAAAAGTGTTGCCACATTGCCGCAATGCAACTTTGCTATGCAGCGAAGCGTACTACAAACTCGAAGGGGTGCTGGGGTACGTTGGTGGTTGTGGACGGAGTTTCCCCACCTCGAACTTCTCATTTTCTTGTTTCCTTTTCAAATATCTAGCGTTCCGTTTCCTTTCTGCAAGGACGCGCAATGGCCATAATTCATTGTTATAACTAATATAGCGGCATATGATTATTGTTCTAACTGGGCTATCAAATGCAAAGCATTTCTTCGCGTACTGCAAGCACTTCTGGAATCTGCCTGCCTGCCTGCCTGCCTGCCTGCCTGCCTGCCTGCCTGCCTGCCTGCCTGCCTGCCTGCCTGCCTGCCTGCCTGCCTGCCTGCCTTGCCTGCCTGCCTGCCTGCCTGCCTGCCTGTCTGTCTGTCTCTCTATTCACTGTTCACTGGTGAACACACATCACTGTTCACTGGTAAACAGTGATGTGTCTGTTTTTCACAATCTGTTTCGGTATTAAATGTTTTCTATACTTTTCACGACAGAACTCACAATATTTATCAAGCAAAATTTTGGCTGGGGATGCATTTGCCTTGCTACTACCCAAGTCTGATTTTCTCAAGGTAAGAAATTGCGCTTTTTTTATTCTCATAGGTAAAAAAACTCAAATTTACGAAATTTTTGTTTAGCAAAAAACTTTCCACAATTAGCATTTTCGCGACACTGCCGTAGTAGTCTACGGCTGCACTGATGCTTCTGCCAAAATCTGATGATGTCAAGTTCCGCTAAAAACATGGAGGGCAAATTTAAGTCAATTTTTTGGGTATTATGCATCAAAGTCACGATGTGGTTATGGCCGTAACGGGGCCCTTCGTATTATTTAGATCACCTGGGAACCATTAGGTGCCGCGAAAATCAACGCACACAGGTCTTGCATTTCATCAGCACGCAGTCGACGTGGCTAGGAAGTAAACAGAAGTCTTTGAGGTTCTCAGCCTTAACTTAAAGAGGCCGTGCAACACTTTTACAAGCGAAGCATTTCTTAGCGAACTTCGGCGACTTTCAGCGTATCTATCTATCTATCTATCTATCTATCTATCTATCTATCTATCTATCTATCTATCTATCTATCTATCTATCTATCTATCTATCTATCTATCTATCTATCTATCTATCTATCTATCTATCTATCTATCTATCTATCTATCTATCTATCTATCTATCTATCTATCTATCTATCTATCTATCTGGCCGCTTACGTCTGGGTGCTCTCGTGGTTACCCCCTTAACTTGGCATCAACCAAAATTAGCATGGGAGGGTAAGATGGTTTGACAAATACTGCTCACCGGTGATGACATCAGTAATGTCGCAATCTCGTAACGTACGTCGTCAAATACTCTCCAAAAATAATTTGGTAGATCCCACGTACCAGGGATTAGACGCTATGCGAAGCATGCGAAGGGAAGGTGACCGTGTTGCAATTTTTTTTATTGAGCGACATGTCATGAAATGACGCCAAATATATGTACACATGTCGTGCGCACAGACATATGTTGAAGAGTTGCAGGCGTTTATATAACCAGTTGTTTGCACTTGTGCAATGATGTCAACTGGAACATGCGTAATCGCAACACCAGGAACTGATATGAAGCGCTGATGCTCGCGAGGATGCTGGCCCTGGCCACTGCTACATAAATCAACTTCAGAGCATGGCAAATAACCACAATTGACGTTAAAGCGACGTGGCGGCTGTTTCAAAGGAGTAGATGTGTGATGTTTATAAAATTGCGTAGGCAGCACTACAACCACTATTGACGTTTCACGAAGATTGGCGTCTATTTGAAATTCCTACGCGACACCGACTTGAACAAGCGACTGTAACAGCAATGTCACACACCGCGAAAGACAAGACTGGACTAGTGTGCGCGTGTGTGCTGCCGAATGTGCTGTTTCTATCTCCCCTCTCCGCTCTCTTTCATCTCCCCCATCCCTCTCCCATGCGCAGGGTAGCAAACCGGCTGCCTATAGGCTGGTTAACCTCCTTGCCTTTCTTTTCCCTCTATTTTCCTTCCTTCTTGGCGTCTATTTGAAAAGTAGTTCCCAGACCTGGCGTGGCTCTGTGGCAAAATGCCCTAATGTCCCGCGCAATGCTTGGGTTCGATTCCAGCTGAGTCCCTCACATTTATTCTTTGCATTCGTCGGGTCGACGCTACCGATGTCGAGTAATTTGAACGCTCGCACGTTAAAATTGCCCGTGTGGGTTCTCGTCGTTTTATGGGTAGATACTAACTGTCAATACTCCGTGGCACATACCCGCATACCAGTTGCACATGCCCACCCGTGGGTATGTGCCACTGTCTGGCAGGAAGTGTTTTAAGACGTGCGCGACGAGTTTGTGACATTATTCATGTGTTGCACAGTGCGTCATACTCATCAAACAATCTTTCCTTCCCATGCTATTTTTGGTTCACGACAAGTTAGGGAGTGACCACGAGAGCACCTAAACGTAGGCGGCTAGATACATAAGCTCAAAGTCGACGAAGTTCGCTAAGAAATGCTTCGCATTAAAAAAAAAACACTGTGGCACATTCCCGAAGCGGGTATGTGCAACTGGTATGTGCCACACCTGATAGACATTTCATATCTACCAAGGAACGGTGAGATCGGTAACTTTAACGCGTGAGCGTTAAGAAAAATTGGCAGATCCCATGTACAGTGGGAATCGATGATAAGCGAAGCACGAATAGAAATTGTTGATATTTCACAGTCTGACGCCAGGCGCGACTGGCGCGACACGGGTCCGTCGGCACGGCCCGACGGCAACCGGCTCGAAATGCGACATGCTGCATTTCTCGCCGATGCGCTACCCAGAGAACACTATGTCTCCATCTTTTCGTGACGGAGGGACGCCGGATGCACTGAAAGGCGCACGCGTCAAAGCAACGAAGCTCGGCGCGCGCCTGCAAGTATTTGGCAGGACCGGTGCCTGTCGTGGCAACGCCGGCGTGACGTGACGAAATGGTGGTGGTGGTGGTAGTGGTTAGAAAGAAGAGGGAAAAGGCACCTAATTTCTGTCTGCCTTCAGGCGACACGGCGCAGTGCCTTATAGGGGTGGGGGGAAGGAAGGATAAAAAGAATAGAAGGAAAATAGACGGAGAAGAAGACAGCCAAGCGAGAGAAAAAAGAAGGAGATAGGAAAGTGGGGATCCGGTCGAAGCAGTCCAAGGGCGGGGTGCCACAATGCGAGAGCTGCACGGCATCAGGAGACCGCGGAGGGCGAACCAGTCGGCGGGAGCTACGCTTATGTCGGAGATCGCGAGGACACAACCGTCCAGCTTGAAATCCTGCCAGCGAATATATATATATATATATATATATATATATATATATATATATATATATATATATATATATATATATATATATATATATATATATATATATATATATATATATATATATATATACAGAAAAAGACTCTGGCGTGCGAAATCGTTTGTGGGACCTCTGAATAGTGAGTGCGAGGGGTCAACCACTGAGCCACGATGGAGCACTTCCTTCATCGTTCAAACGGCAAGCTATTTATATCTACCACTTACCGCTAATGACGGGCATCTCGGGGGAAAATATCGTGTTTTCATGATTACGAGCAAGATGGCGCAATGAGCGTGCGTCACCACATCGTCACGACGTGGTGGCACGTGCTGTCACGCGTATTTTGCAATGTGGAGAGGGGGCAGGGTGGATCCCACGCGTGCGCCTATCTCGTGGTGGGGACAATCGTACGTCTTGGCTGGCCTTAGGCTTTCACCGGATTGATTCCGTTGTAGTTACCGGGCGTACAAAGATCATTTCAATCATTGCACAGTCTCCGTTTGCGACAAGGGCATGCTTCTCAGACACAGCGATGCAACAACTGAGACGCTTATTCACGTTCATCTGTGCCTGTGAGTACGCTGCCGTGCGTCATTTGTACGTGATAAAAGCGGGGCACGTTTCAATCTGCTGCCAATCTGCGCGTGACCTTCCAATTTGCTGCTATTGCGTTCATTGCTTCGCCTTTGCTGCAAAGCTGTGATTTTTTTTTATATTGATGATGCACGGGCTTTCGTTCTTCACGCTATTTGGCTAAGTGCTGTGTGAACAACACGTCTGCTTCGGGGCTGTTTGAAGGCAAATAGTGAAAAAAAATGAATAACTACCAGCTTTGCAACTTTTCTAAGATTGCACTTACAAGAAATTTTGCCAAAGTAAAATTTGTCCCTGCAACAATCGGCTAAATATCGACTACAATCGACTGTGGAACAGGGCTTTTTCACATTGCTTGACTGCAATGCAGCAAAGGCAACGCGCGATTCTGAATACTTGAGATAATTTTGCCATTACGCGCATTTAGTACAATTGGTTCACTTAAAAGACTGTTACAAAAATAATGTACTAGAAGCTGTGTGTTAATCAGCACTTCAATCAGGACAACGCTGCGAAAGCACGAGGCACTTTATGCCTCACAAAATAAGAAAACGCATGGAGTGCCTTATATGCGTTCTCCTAAGGCGACTCTAAGGACATTTTACTTTTATTTTCTTCTCAGCTGACGTATTGACCCTCCCCCACCCACCTACAAAACTCTGAACTTAACGTAGTTATGCAGTGCTTCTGGGATTGGAGGCATTGTTTGCGTTTGCACTGCCTGTGTGATTCGGTCCCCCTTTCACCAAGCGACGATGTCTTGATGACGGCATCGTGTGACGTCACGCTATATGGTGACACTGCAGTGTCGTAAGTACTAATAATCGTAGGAGCTTAACGTCCGGAAACCACGATGTTATTATGAAAGACGCTATAATATAAGGCTCCGGAAATTGCGACAAGCTTTGGCCCTTTAGAGTGCACCTAAATCTAAGCATACGGGCGTCCAGCATTTTCACCTCCATTGAAAATGCTGCCACCGTGACCGGGATTCAATCCCGCGACCTTCGGGCCATCAGTCTAGTACATCAATCACTAGTGGGTCCGTCGTAACTACTTCACAAACTTTGATGACGTCATGATGATGTCATATACTGACGTCATAGGGCGATGATTTTTTTTTCATCTCTCATGCTGACGGTGCCAACGCCATGAGCTGACGCCGACAGTCAGTTTCCGTGCTTGGTGAGACATCTGAGGTGCTCACCATAATAACAAGACGCTCCTTTTGTTTTATCCGCAGTACACTTATCTGCGCACTGATTCACGTTTAGTGATGTTAGCCGAAAACTCCCCCAACCCTAGACCATGCGTATATGACCATTAACGCATAGAGCAATCGGAATTACTCTAATCACTTCGGTATAGTTTCTTGTGTAGAGAATCGCCTTGGTATCTTGATATCACCGACGTTATCAATATTTTCGCATTAGAACCTACTACGCAAACGGTTAGCATTCAGACTAACATTATTTCAAGTGGGTCCAAATGTACCAGATGCAGATTGACCTCCCAAACAGCAACTATCAGGACTGGCCCCAACTATAGCCTTCAGATTGTACGAAACTGAACTACGCCTAATAAAAATAATTAACCCGAGGTAACTTGGCTCACTTTCTAGGGTGTTCAACGCAAGGTCTAACGTAACCAAAAATAAGATAGACACCACCGACGAAGCTGCCTAAAATATTGCACTGAATTAAGAATGAGAAGAAACGTCGTGTGTGATAAAATTGAAGCAGTGACGCAGAGGCATGGTTGTATACGCGTTAAGAGCCGATATGAAAGATTAGCCAGTGTTGGCATTATGGGTGGAATTAAGGTAGGCTATACACAAGCTGTACCCATTTCCCAATATATTTTAATGGTATAACGCGGGCAATATTCTAACGTATTAGCCCATAATTATGGTTGTAGTCAGTACAAGCCCAAGCACTGAGAGTGCGCCTTGGTCTGCCCAGGTGTACGTCAACATAGGCAACAATTGCCATTGCTGGTGACTATTCGATACAAACTCACATTGTTGTAGAAGTCCTGAGAACGCACATCAGACACTTTGCACGTGCTCCCTGCCATCACCTTGCACTGTTGCCTTCAGAGAGGCGCCAAGCATTATTCGCTAAAATGATTGTGGAGTACAACGAGAAACTTCCCTCAGACTTGACTCCTGCATCTAAACCATTGATACCCCCTTGGTGTCTTATTTGACCCACAATGCATCTTAGTGTACCAGGGACCCGGAGGAAATCTTATCTGAAACAACTGTCTCTTCTACTTTTGCACGAGAAATATTCAGACAGTGTACATATATATACCGATGGCTCCACGAACCACCATTGTTCGTCAGGTGCAGTAGTTGTCCCAGCAAGAGGTGTTACCATCAGCTGTAAGACTGACCACTCCACGGCATCTACAGCAGCGAAACTAGCAGCTTTGCACGCTGCACTTTGTGTGGTCAATCGGGAACCACGGCCACAATGGTCAATTTTCAGCGACTCAAGGGCTGCCCTACAATCTGTGCTCTCAGCACTGCGTAGGAGGCCGTACGAACAGCTTGTTTTCGAAATTCGGTGCCTTCTCCACACTTCCCACGAGAAATGGCATCATGTGACGTTTCAGTGGCTGCCAAGTCACTGCGGCGTCATAGGGAACGAACATGCCGATACTGCCGCGCGGGAAGGCTCTTGAAGGAACACGAAAAGAAGCCATACTACTTTGGCGGATTGATGCAGCCAGTAATCTTCGACGACTTGCGGGTGAAGTCATGTTTTCTTTATGGGGCCCACCAAGGAACGAGACGAATCGTCCACACCACCTGTCCTCTTTGATGGCTCTCCGCGTGCCCACTGGGCTCGACCGAAGAAAAGCCACCCTTCTTCATCGCTTATGGCTAGGAGTGCATTTACAAAATCTTATTCCTTTGTCATAGGTATGGCCAACGATGCTCTCCTCGATGCCTGTCATTGCGAAGAGACGCTACACCACATCCTGTGTGACTGTCCAATGTATGACATCCAGAGACGGTCACTGGCGTCCGTTTTTGCGCGCATCGACAACAGCCAAATGTCTGTGGACACTACTCTGTCAAGTGCCCGATAGAAGACATTGGAACAGAAGGCGACAAAAGCTCTGTTGAAATTCCTAAGCGACACGGACTTGAACAAGCGGCTGTAACAGCAATGTCACACACCGCGAAAGACAAGACTGGACTATGACTGAGTGTGCGCGCGTGTGCTGCCGAATGATCTGTGTTTATCTCTCTTCCCTCTCATGTTCTTTATCTTTCATATCCCCCATCCCCCTACCATGCACAGGGTAGCAAACCGGCTGCCTATAGGCTGGTTAACCTCCCTGCCGTTCTTTTCCCCCTGTTTTCCTTTTTGCTTGTAGTGCAAGTAACGTGTCAACAGTTTAACGTTTTAGCGTACAGTTAACAGTTGCAACAGATTATAGCTTTATGTAAATGTACATTTGCTGCTTGGAATTACAGTATATTTACTCCCCCAATTGTGTTGATCGTGCCACGGTCAAATGCTATGTTTAACATTTCAAACACCATTTTTAAGATCGTGTTTGAGAACGACAACAAAGCAGACTCACCGGCACGCCAAGAAGAAAGGAAGATAGGAGGACCGGCACGCCAACATTAAAGAGGTAGTCGGTTGTGTTGAAATGTTCGACTGCAGTGTCCAATTAGGAAATATATAAAATAGAACGCCTGGATGGCAGATTGAACTCAAGCGATAAGTGTGATCAGAAGATACATGGTGCGTAGCTGCGTAGTTTAGGCTTGACTTTTGTGAGACATCGGTGCTGCAAGGGTTACATGGCTCTGCAGCAGTTATAACTAAACCGAAACGGCTGCGCAATTTGGATGGTGATGTCAAGGCCACAAATAACCTCCACATTTCCGCGTACGTATATCTCACTAATATTCTTAGCATATTGTGGAGCAATTTTAATTTCTTGGAGAGAAAAGAAAGAGCCGATTTCGCCCAGGTTTATGTTTGCGTACACCTGGGGAAATTTATATTGGTACTTCTATCCTAATGCCAGCTCTCGCTTGCTGTCCCATTACGCAGCACGTGCTGAGATGATGTCAAAAAGACTTGTTCCTTCGGAGACCAACTCGTTTACATCCCCCCCCTCCAGCCCCTAACGACTGCTGAAAAAAAAATATATTCCCAAGTACGTTCGCGAGGTGTATATGGAAGTCCGCGGAACGTCATGCCTAATTAGGAACTGCTGTGATAATTGTTTTCCTGACAGTGTACTTTATTAAAGTACATGGCCGCCAGGTATAACACTGCATATTTCGGCAGTGTACGTGTATCTGACTCGCCTTTTGCTTCGGGGCCATTAAACAGCGCGTACACGCACACCGTGACAAGCCGAAGTGCACAAGTCAACTAACGAAGTTGCCGCCGACGCAAGCAAGCTTTTGCATCGGCAATTTAATCCATTAAGAAAAACATAAACCCAAGGCCTCCACGGGACGCGCAGTACCACAACGAAAGCTAGACGAGCGGACTTTCATAGCACCCCCCCCCCCCCTATTTAGCACTGTTTAAGTAGCTGCTGCATGCAAGCACACTTGCCGGGTACCCACTACACCATAAATAATTGTGTAGTAGGCAGGCATTCGCTAAGCCATCCTTCGTCATTCGACAGAGGAAGGTGTTATCCGCTCCACGCTTGCAAGAAATGTTTTTCCAATTTTTTAATGGTGTAGCTGAAGACAGTGAAGAATTATACCAGAGGCTTTTGTAATCTCCCACAATCCCCTAAAGTGGGCATGCGCCACAGTTAATAGGTGAACAACATCAAGTTATTGTAATGGGCTCGAGCATTCGAGGAACCACTCGATCATTGCACAATTCCCATTGTGTGATGCCTGATTTTTTCTCTGCTTTTCTAAAACGCTTTTTTACTTATACTAACAAAATTCCTTTCCCGACATTAGGCCTGCCTAAGGCCAGTTTTCAAAGGTGCTCCAGTCATCGGCATGGCTCATTCTAGACTACTTGGCTGGCACGTAGGGGACCTGGGTTCGAATCCTATATTCTTCAGTGTTTTTTTTTATCTGCATAAATCTTTTTCTTATTTCGTGCCCTAATAGTTACGGCCGCCGGCGGTAGTAGCGGCGGACAACTACGGTGCCGCATGCGACCCTTGTTGGGATCTCATAACGGATTTCATTGTAAAAAAAACAAAAAAAACTACCAGGACGTGGTCGTGCATTGCACGCATCGTTTCACGGGGCCTTATACACGGAGAAATTCGTTGCGACAGCTTCGCTTTTTTTCTCGTTGGTGTTATGATCACCTCCTGTCGGAATTTCATCTCATTAATTACGCGGTTAATTTATGGGCTGGACGGAGAGAGAAAGACCGAGGGGCACGTCTCATTTTGTCGCTTTTTCTCAACCTTAAGTTTACTGGCAGCAATGAATAAACACAAATGATATCTTTAGCCTAATAATCAAGTGAAGAAGCGGTAGCTGTCGCCAATAAATGGCGATGACGCCTTAATTACCTGTCATACCTGTCTGTCTCAATTACCTGTCTCATACCTGTCAAAATGAGAAAAATAAAGAAGAGGCTTCTTTAATTAGCGGCTGCAAGCTGCATTTTCATTATTTTATACTTGGAATAAGATGCGACTCCCTCTATTACCTACCATTTAGGTAAGTCGCGAGATAATTTTCTAGAAGCTGATTTACACGCAATCATCTGCAACGCAGCAGTGTACGTGATATAGAGCGGATGCTCTTGTCAGCGGAGCTTCCTTTTTATACTGGTGCGACGTCGCGCTGTTTTTGGAACGTGGTTATTTATTATTTCGTGAGCTTAGCACGAGCCCATGCTTCGTATAGCAAGCGAAGGTTATAAAAGTGTTCCCAATTTAGTGAAAACGTTTTTATACAGACGTATCAAAGCGCAGAGGGACCGTAAAGCATTACGACCTTCGTGCAAGGTGAAATAATGTGAAACGTTAGGTACAGGGCGATATAAGGCACAATCATCTACGAAAGGTATAATAATACTGTTAATGTTACCTGGCAAGTCGTTATTATAAACTGGGAAAAAAAGGGAGAGGTCTTGGCACGGCACCATACCGAATGATGGAGCTAGCACGAGAAAGGGCAGATTTGAAGCACTGGGAGAAACATATTTCCGGTGTTCGGTGAAGAATTCGCGAACCCAGTTCAGCACCGATAGGTGTACATAGAAGTACGAGCAATAAGTCATGATGAGAAACTTCATTGAATGCTTCGTCCGTCTCAAGAAATATCCCACCAATAGAAATATTTGTAAGGTTTGAGTGATTTACATAAAAAGGGCTAGTTGGTGTTTTGCAAGAGAGACTGGAACAAAAACCACGCTGATTAAGACAAAGAAAATAGTTAGCAGACCAAAAAAAATTGTGCTACTTCAAGCAACGTTGACTGAAAAGAGTTGTGACAGCAGCTGTACATGACCCGACTCGAACGCATTTGGAATGCGTGAACGATGTTGCCTGCTGCTCGTTTCGAAGCAAGCAAATGAAGCTACAGGAACCGTATGGCTGACACGTGGCCTTCCAGCAAGCAAGCGACAATATCGACCAGTGGCCAACTAAACATAGCGGAAAGAAATGAACAAGTAAAGAGGAAGCATCATTGCTCTGAAAATGTGCAGATATATTTGACAACTACATACGCTTCGCGGTATACTTACCATGATGACCGCTGTCCGCATGCAGCTTTGTACCACATCGCGTGACGGACGCATACGCCACGAATGCAAAGGCGCTGCATTGAAATATGCATAAGGCTGGGGACAACGTTCACGCATTCGAAATGCGTTCGAACATGGTCATGTACACCTGCAGTCCCAACTCTGTCCAGCAAACGTCGCTTGTGTACTGCCGGCTAAGTATAGACGATATATGTTCTCGTACCAGCGGCTGCCATACATGAGAAGAGTCACACCATCGATACATCATCTATCACGTGGGGTGTGTGCTGCCCGATTGTATTCATGTAAGGACAGGTGGTCGCAAGTAAAACTTGCATGCAGCCTTAAGCAACATACCACACTCGGAGCAAGCAAGGCCTGTTCTTAACACGATGACCCACAGTGGTTGACACGCCACTGGCCGCACAGGTGCGACAGCGTACGAACGATAAACGTCGCGCCCCTGTGAAGCTTGCCGCCATGCCGTAGAAGGGGTCCGTCGGTCCATCTCATTTTGTGCAAGTGACTGGCTATGCGCAACACATTTAAAGTGGAATTCTTTCAGCGTCAGCTATCTTTTTGATCTAAGTTATTTCAATTCATACTTGACAACACAGCAACAAAGAAGACTAGAAACAAGAAGCGGTGGTGCACAGAGATATGCGGCCGTCTTTCCTAGTCGTCGTCTTACTTCAGCCCTGTTTTGTCGATTACTGAACGTTCACCAATCATTCTAAGATTTGGGCAATACTCCGTGACCCGAGCCGTGGACGTTCATCTTGAGGCCTTCGAAAGAACCGAGGAGGTGGCTGCAAGACATTGCCTGGCAGTCACGTCACATTAAACCAAATTGACGAAATAAATTTGTTTCCTCATGCCCTTCCTGTTTGTTCTAACACTATTATCCCGCTATCACTATACTTACGTCGTATCACGCAAGTTTACCTAAGTCACCGGAGCGCAAGCATGCATGGTACTTTGCACGGCTTCAGGTGTCCGGCTTGTCGTTCATCCGTGATTCTCATGTGGCCTGGTCACGCTTACAGCAATGCGCTCAATACAAGCCATAACAAAGCTAGCAATGCTACAAAACCAAAGTAAAATGAACTAAATGTTTTGAGTAACATAGTGAGCATAGATAATCCAGAAGTAAATGCAGTAATCAACTTAAAATTTCTAAAAAACGTTTCAGAAATGTTCGCCTGACTCCTGCGCCACGCAAGAGAGGGCGCCACAGCCTCGCAGAGCTCTCCATTTTTTCCTACACCGGCTCACGATAGTGATACATCTGAACAACTTGACGGAACACGGTGCAGACGACACGCATCTCAACTGCCGTAACAAGCACGTATAGTCGATACAGCGCAGCGAAAAAGTAGCGCACATTTCGCATACCATGTTTGTGAATCTTACTAACAAGATTCAGCTCGTACCGGTAAAATCCTACAATTACCTCAAACACCGGCGTCATTGACGATTTGGTAAATGGAGCAGTGGAAACTACGAACCGGAGAGAAAGAGAGAGGGGTCGAATCACTATGTGTTTACGCTAGTGCACTTCCGCAGGATTCGCAGAAGTGGACCTGCATTGCCTCTTTTTCAGTAATGACACCTATGTTTCAGTAAGCTTTGCTGTAATGCAAAAAGGTGTTGTGGCAAGAATAATGAAGAGGCAAAACATTGTCCGTGACTTTACTGGCAAAAGGAGGCCTCAGGACAGTATCTTATGTTATAAGGTGGGCGGTGCGTGTTCCTCGAAGCATGAAAGGGCGGGCTGTCGAAATGTAACCCACACCCACATCAATTAGCGAGTCCGGCTCCATACTTGTTCAAGCCAGAGACATCTTAGAGTAATAAGTGAGAGAGAGGGGGGTATTTATCATCAAACTAAGAGCTCACCGTGGGCCCTTGAGTCTTGAGCTGTCGCTGGCTTTCCAGAAATTCTGGTCGTTCGATCTGCTTGCCACTCCTGCCAATCTGTATCCGAGTTAACCAGAGTTACCTCTCATTGCACTATATTTTCGTTATTTTGTTAGTGTTTGTGATTCCTTTTAGTGAGGGAAGGTTTGTACAGAAACAAATTGGGTGCCTTAATTTGCGTTTACACTTTGGGAAATCAGGCGTCGGGTAGAGAGTGTGGCACACTTTATGTAGGAGCTGTAATCATACAGGACTTATGCCACGCATGAGCTACAAAAACAGGAATATAATGTTCTGCGTGCTTCACTATAATCTGGTTGTCGTCACTAATGAGTATGATGCTCTTTATAATGATGGCTATTATAATTTCATTTTGAAACAAAGAGCCCATCTGTAATCACCTAAATAGTCCGACATAGTGATGTAGGGTTCTTATGTGATTCTCAAACATGCAGACCGCGAGCCTCTCGCTTGCTGCGGCCCATGGCACGAGCATGGCTATGGGCTGTGGGCTATATATATATATATATATATATATATATATATATATATATATATATATATATATATATATATATATATATATATATATATATATATATATATTACAACACTGGTTCAGTAGACTGGCTGTTCTTATTCTCATTTTCTCTTCTCTACATCTTTTCTTTTCTTATGTGATTTTTAAAGAGAAAAGAAGAGAAAAGCGAACCCCGTAACTGTCTGCATCAGAGTGCGACACCTCAACAGTAGCTCATGAAGGGGGGGGGGGGGGGCTAAAGGAGGGATTAAAAGGATAGAAATAAAAAGTAAAGAGATGGAGAGGAAGGAGAGAGCGAGGCGCAGGGACAGCGAACGACAGTAAACGACGGAAGTAAAGAGGAGACAGGAGATATGGACACGGTCGCAGGAGTCCAACGACGGGGAAAAAGTGTCATTTTGCTGTGTCCCAAAAGTTGTCCAATCGCACAAAACAGAAAATAACTGAGGCTCCCAAAAGTATAAACTAACTTCAGCTTTGTGAAGTAATCTGACTGCTTTCTAAGAAGACAAGCCAGCTCTCAGTCTCCTCTCGGATACCGACTGCGAACACAAAGCGCAAGTTTATGTGTAAAAGTATGCCTCTCAGCATGACCTTCGGTTGGTCTATTCATGTGAGAGCTAGTGGCTAAGTATTGCACCATGATGTGCAATCCTTAATTGTCTTATGATAGCACATTGCCATATGCAGTCACAGGCGTGAGGACGCCCTCCAGGCCTCTTAATGCGTTTCCACCGACATGGGGATATTTGGTCATCCAGCCAAGCATTACGCGGCATCGGGATTCAAACCCCGTACCTCTGCCATGCAGAAAACGTGGAAGAGGCAAGCACAGGACTGGATAGGGAGGAAATGAAGGAGCTTTATTCGCAGAAACAAGCAAGGTTAGGTAGCCGGGCCTTGGCCTCCATTGAGGGGACGTCAACGGCTTACTTCAACCGCGTTGATCCTCTTTTTCTTTCTAAATGCCACTAAGTAGGCGCCATTCACCTCCCAGTGGAAATATCCCGAAACGTCTCTTATCTTAGAAGCTTTCGTTATGGCAATAACGGTTTTCGCACCCCTCGGGGAAAAAAAAAGTCCCACTGAACGGCAGATGGCAGCTCAGGAAATTAAAGAGGCGAATTGGCGTGACATGGCAGTCCCAACGCCCTGCCGGGGTGGAGTCGGGATGATGATACTGATGCCCCCTCCTCCACATAAAGCCATATAGGGGCTACGCATGAATAGGTAGTTAAATAGGAACAGTAAGGGTGCTAAAACTCTGCTTTGTGACTAAAGCAAATAAACTTATTTGTTTAAAGAATATGTGGTTAATTTAATGAACTGAAGTTTATTATTATGACAGTTTTAGAGTCACTGCAGAGAACATAATGCACATGATAAAAGTTTATAAAGAATAGCTCTCCAAGTAACATACTCATTCCTTTACACTATTGGCAAAAAAATTCAACAAAATACGAGGAACAATGACTGCGTTATACAGTGGATATAAACAAGGAAACACTGATACCAAATTTGTTACACACTATTACAAAAATCACAGCATATCCACAGAGTGAATGATGATGAATAGGGCGAAGCGCTGGAATGTTTCATTGCTAAGTCGTGAGCCATCCGCGAAGATCACCCACAACATCACCAAAGACGTGAAAAACACTGAAAATATTTACACAAGAATGTTATTATACGTAAGTGGTAGCTATACGTAGCTTCCGTTCGATCTTCATCATAATGGCTTTATGGTTGGTGAAATAGTGGATCGGTGATGGGGCGTAGTGGGGTGTTTGCAAGGACTAAGTGGTGGGCAGTTCGCAAAGGTGGAACTATAGGCGGTCACACACAAACAAGGGATGGACACAGTGGGACAATCAGTGGTTCTTTGACGCGCACATGGATACAGGTATACGACCATCTTGCATTTGATATTGGCTGCTTCTTAACATTATTGGCTTTATGGTGGGTTAAGTGGTGAATCGGTGATGGGGTGTAGTGGGATGTTTGCAAGGTGGCCACATACATACATACATACATACATACATACATACATACATACATACATACATACATACATACATACATACATACATACATACATACATACATACATACATACATACATACATACATACATACATACATACATACATACATACATACATACATACACACATACATACACACATACATACATACATACATGCACACATACATACATACATACATACATACATACATACATACATACATACATACATACATACATACATACATACATACATACATACATACATACATACATACATACATACATACATACATACACGCACACATACATACATACATATGGAGAAAGGACAGACCCGCACCCTAAGGAGCTTCGCCCCTAAAACGCCCATACACACACAAACATTTGTTGATGGCAGTCGGGCGGGCAAGTTAAATCAATTCGGCAGACGAGAGGACGCGATGAAGGTCGGCTGGGCAGTCGGCATACTCCTGATCGCAGCCGGAGATCCCCCGCGAGCGGCCCGTGTTTGCTGCGTCGACGAACCCCCACTTGGCACCTGTCTTCAGGGCCTCGGTGCTGTTGAACAAGTGCGCGGTCGCGTTGCCCACTCTGCCCAGGCGCTGTGCGGTGCTCTCGCACACCAGGCGGGACATGCACCGTTCGGCGTTCATCCTATCCAGCAACAGTAACAGCTGGCTCATCACCCGCAGCTCCTCCTGCTCGCTAATAACAAATTGCACATGCACGAACTAATAGGAGAATCTAGCGCCTTAAAAACAAGCTCATGATGTCATATAAATATCACGGTGTTCTGCGTGGTTAAACACCTTGAAATGCTTTAAATTCCCCATTGTTGTCACTGATCCAGTGACGTACCCAGCGGAAGGGTTCTGGGGTTTAGCCACCCTCACCCTCAATTCATTTGCACTTTGCGTGCTTATGTATTAACACACAAGCAAAAACTTACATAAAAAGAAGGTGGGGGAAGGCGGGGTCAGACTGCTTTTTAAATATTTCTGACCAGGCCCCTGCGTAGAACTAAGTCCGCAGTCATGCTGTGCATCTCAGTCGAAAGGCGACAACCTAGCCATAAGATTCAACTCCCTATCTCGCAGCTCATCTCAAAATACGCCACATCCACTGAACTATCACAGCGGAGTAACACTGTAAGAGATCCCATCTTCAATGTCTCTGCGTCTTTTCCAAACTGATGTGCGCTCACATTTCAGGTAAATCATCATACAAGTAAATTGAGGAGGAAGAAGAAAAAAAACATAATAATGAAACAGCAAATTGATGTTGCTGTGGGAGGAGCCGCTAGTCAATGGTCCCACTGGCTCGAGCGCACGGTGGAAAGGAACAAATCTGTTAGAAAACGTCACGCATACGTGATTACGCTGACCTTTGCAAGTCATACGCTGACCTTTGACGCCGCTCTCTCGACTAGGCCGTGGTGCTTCCTGGGTAGGATTAGGCCTCTCCAGCAAATACAACCGAAGCGAGAAGACTCATAGCAGCGCTTGCTTATCATGCGGCACTGAATGAAAGAAATAACTTCTAAAGGTCTGTTCAGGAAGCGAACTTGTCACTCACACGGCTAGTCCCTCGTCGGGATCGGCAGGTCTGGCCCACAGTCTGGTCCTGAATCAGAGCTATGTAGAAGCAAGTCCCACTCTTCCTTTCCTGATTTGGACCAAAGCCTGTTTGTCGCTTGAGTTCATGACTAGGCTTGCAAGATTATCACGTTGCGCCCCCCTTCCCCCAATTCTCATAGGTTTTTTCCCCATCGTTACAAGGTCAACTTGGCTTTTCCTTTTTCTACGCTTGAGTGGCTCATGAGACGTGTACAAGTTGATTAATCTGATGATCAGCACAACTCTTTACACTACTGCAGCGCCAGCGCGTACCATGAGGATCTGAAAACCTGCATGTACTGAAAGCTCTAACTCCCTGAAAATATACACGTGACGCATCCTCTTGTTCATGGGGTGTTTACGTTGAATCGTACACTTCGACTTTGAATGATCAAAGAAAAAAACACAGACAACGCTCGCGACGTTGTTACTGCTTTTCTATTCATTAACAGTAAGCATGTAATGTCAAGCTCATTAAAATTCAAATTATCACCAAGAGATCAAGCCGTAGTGCACGATATGTGCTATGCGCATCAGAAATACCATGCTCTTGGAGGGTGTGTCTTTTTAACGCTCAATATACTCAACAGTACTCATATATAAATTCACCATTGATATTCACTACCCCACACTCATCGTATAAGGTGTGGATAAAGCGAATTTAAGAACGTGACCTCTTTATATGCCATGCGCAGCGTAACGTTACATACATAGTCTGCAGTGGCGTAGCCCGTTGAGGGGGGGGGGGGGGTTATACTCTTCGAAAATTTTGAGTTTCGCTTACGTATATATAGACGCGCACGTACACACGCATGCGCGAATATATACAAAACTTATTCGACTTTCCCCCCCCCCTAAAAAATAGTATTTCTCGCTACGCCTCTGATAGCCTGTCAAGTGGCAGGACGCAACAAAGAGTGTTAGATGTTTACAAAAAAATTGCCCCCTATCTGCATATTAATCGCAAATTTCGTCGAAATACGATAGTCTTGCGTGTGAAGAGAGTGAAGAAACATTTATTTGATGTTCTGCGCAGGAAAATCGGTGAATGGTATTCTGGAGGCGCTGCGTTGGAGTAATTCTGGAGGCGTGTCTCGAGCGTGCAGCGGAGGTGAGCGAGCGCGTCAAGTCGCGTCACACGTGAGACATGAGCGCCACCTGGCAGTGTTCTGGGAAAACGAAGCGTATGGCTCTGAGACGGGTGTGTGCGCCTGTCTCAGAGGTGATAAGGTGTAAAACGCAAAGTGACGGGTAGGTGCCACCACCATCTCATCTTAGCAAAGCGTTCGAAACACTCGCCTTTCCCGGTGCAAGCGTTGCATGGTCAGCACAGCGTGATAAGCGCTACGTTTTTTAGAATGACTTATGTATGCCTTTTCAAGTAAAAGACGCACATGCAGAATACATACATGTTGTTATAATGCCCCACACATGCGCGCTAATTGCTTATTAATTGACAATCGCACAAGTATGAACGCTAAAGCTTGAGCAACATTTGTGGGCGCTGCGGATGGGGTCGGCCGTTTCAAGTACCCAGTGCCGTTAAAAATGAACAAACAGACAAATGTACAGACAGATAGACAGACCAAAGTTTTTGCGTTGAAGGTTCCCAAGAAAGACTATCGTCTTTAAAAGAAAAAAAAAAGAGACTAGGCCTAAGCGCTGCGCAAGTACTTTCGCGCGGCGTCTTACCAGGAAGTCTCGTTCTGTTCCGAAATTGAGCCCCTCACGACCGGCTGCTTCGTGGTGGCTGTCGTGGTCACGTTGGGGAAAAGCAGATCTGGCCAGCCACTCAGTTTCCCTGCCGAGGATTCAGACGCAGCCGTGCCTGCCCTAAAGTAATCTCCGGACGTTATTCCTTCGGTGACCAATGATATGAGAGAAGTGGCCATCGAGATCTAGAAGCCAAGGATTCCACTCGAAGACACGATGTTACCAACCGGCAAGTACATGTTGCCTAGAAACATTCCGTGCGTGCAACTAAGCTTGGCGATGGCCACGAGGCAGACTGCTGAGAGCTTCATCTTGGCGTGACCGCTGAGCAGGCTTGGAATAAATTGGCACTAGAGTGTGCGATGGTTTTATGTCATTCATGAATCACCACGTGACCACTGTATCGGTGGGGGAGTTGACGTCACACCACCCCACCACCAATGCAGTGTCCCGAAGGCGATAAGCGCCATCTGTCGGCGGTATAAGTGGAATGCAAATACTTAGAGTTCTTGGAGCTTGTTTTTCGTGGTACAAGAGCAAAGCGTCTGAGATAGTGTTTCGAGCTTATCAAAGACACTTTCTTCTGAAACAGTGAAAAGACCATTGTGGTCTAGATTATATGTAAGTTAGAATAAGACAGTTCGACACCGACCGTGGCGGTCACATTTCGATGGAGGCCCGTGTTCTGTGTATACTGTCAGTGCATGTTAATGAACACCAGATGGACAAAAAATTTCCGGAGCCCTTCACTACCGTGTCTTTCATATTATTATCGTGGTTTTGGCAAATAAAACCCCGAATATTTTTGATTATAAAAGAATAACGTGCTCTGCTTCCTCTCGAAGAAAAATTACACGTGCACACACACACACACACACACACACACACACACACACACACACACACACACACACACACACACACACACACACACACACAACGAAAGATTTATTTGCATATATTTGTTGCCTCACATAAATGCATTCCTGCCGTCTATCCAAAAAAAGTGGTATGTGCGAGTTGGCCGAAATTCAAGTGTTTAAAATATACAGTTGAGAGCCCTTAATTGCGGAAATAAAAGTAAAGAACCAAGGAAGTCGCAAAACAACCGACGAAATGCGGAAGTTGTCTGCGGACTTTATGCATACGTTCGTATGCATACACGCGATTACATATCTATGAAACACGTTCGCAAACACGACCGACATCTTCATTTACAAGATGATACGTACATTGAACACTGAGTCAATATACCATCAGTCACGCCTGTGAGTGGATTACCAAGTAGTAAGATAAGGGTGGTATAGGCTCGAAGGCGCGAATATCATATCACGTAAGGTAATGATGATTGTCTAGCGTGTCTGTTTGCAAATTTCATGATGCTAGTGAGGAAGACATACTGTGCGATTAGGAAACGCGCAGATATTCAGAGACATATTGGATTCGGAGATCTGAAGGCCGTCAGACCATGCTGCTTCCCACATTCTCCTATCCTAAGATTTTCGGGGATGTTAAATTGCAAGATTGTTGAGAATTCGAGCTAACTTTGAAGATGTTTCCATCCGACAAGTGAAAGTAAAAAAAAAAACAGGATTTTAGTACAAGCAACAAGCGCATGAAAGAACAGAAATTAAGCACAAATGTGAGTGCACTGAACTAGTTCCTCTAAAGCCGGTGTTGTAAAAAATACGACTGTGCTCGATGAGCTTGGCATTCCCCTATGCTTTGAGACTTCCGCATGTGTTTAGAAAGTACTTAGTTCAGTGGTTTTCATTTGTCAGTGTGTCGGGGACCTCTTGTGGGCTATTCAAAATTAATCGCGGTTTCCTTGGTATATGAAGAATCAGGGAGAGGGGTGGAGGGCGTATAAAAAAAGACAAAACGGAAAATTTGCTGTGGAAAAGCGGATATAGAGGCAGCTACCCTGGTTCCCTAGACATCGACACACGACACTCACATTCACAGGGCACAAAAATGATGCTTTCTTCTGGTTAACTTTCCTGTCTCTCGTTTGTCTTTCTCTCCCCCCGGGAGTACTGAATTACACGCTGCAGTGACACGAACAGTGCTCCAAAGGTGAAGATGAGTTTTCCAATTTCCTCCGCCCTTTCACAGTCTGCGAGTTTTTAAGCCCTGTCAGGGTGGTGAGGAGAGGGATGAATAAGGGAAGCAAAAGATGATTCCCTCTTTATTTTACTATAGTTGACGGGAATGCAATGGGGGGGGGGGGGGGATAATGTGAGACGAATTCTGGAGAAGCATTTGTGTACATATTGTGGAAAGGACAAGGGATGTGTAGACACTGCTTACGGGAATTTATATACAAAAAAAAACGACGAGATTATCGTTACCGAAAAAAATGCACCTTTATTTCACTTCAGATCACTGCCGCCTGCCTTCTAGGAAAACTTGAATTCCGGGAAAATTTTCGTGCTCTCACTCTCGAAATACATAGACGGGTGTGTTGACTCGTCTTAAGGATTTATTGTCGTTATGGTTAGCAAGAAATTAAGTACAGACATATACAAATGCCTGTATATGAATAAAAGACAAACAGTTCCAATTAATACATACGCAATCGGAGCTATATGGAACTGCTCAAGTTATATGCTCCAGCGGAGCGCACATATGAACAGTACTGGGAACAACCGCGGCCGGAGGCATGATTGATATAGTTATTTTGCAGAGTTGTAATGTTTTTTTCCTGGTAATTTTTGCATAACTTCCGCAAATAGAAGCCCGGCAATGGGTAAAACTGAAGTTAATTTGGTCATTTAACCAATACTCGGCAAGGGAAAAAAATACGTCGCAGGTTAAGGAACAAAAGAGGGTCAAAGTTTCCGGAGCCCTCTCCGATGGCGCATCTTTTAACTGTATCTTGGTTTTGGGACGTAGTGAGTGAGGCATCCGGCATAAAGAGGGAAGGAGTAGGGGAATTAAAGCGAGACACTAGCGTGCTCGAACGTCCCGGACCAGAAACATACTCGCGTCAAACCCGTGGAGGTGCCACTTTCGGCCGCTCGCATTGCAGCATGCAAGTACCCGCATGTCAACATCAACATAATTGTCTGGAATGGCGCCGTGTAAATACCTGCACCGCATTCATCGCGCGAGGTTCGACGAAGCTTAAAGCATAAGAAGCACTGATGGCCTTAGAAGGGAATGAGTGAACGAATTAAAAATAATGCATTCGCCAGGGAGGAATTGAAGAAAAGATGGGACACTTCGAAAATTCCAAAGTGTGTTCGGCGAAAAACTGTGGCTATTCCAGTGACTATGCCATGTCTTCTTTCAGATGTGAATTATCTTATGGTCGAGCTCAATCCGGTGTGCGGCGTGACCACCCTTACTGCGGATGCCCCTCCTCTCTCTCCTCTTTTACGCACCCCTCTCATCGCCCGCATTCCGCATGCCCACCCCTTCCCTCCTAAGCTATGCTCCACCCATCTTACCTCACAACGCCGATGTAAGTAGCGTCTGCATGTCTAAGCTCGCTCCCCCTCCCTCTCTTCTGCGCATCACTTTCCGCGGTATTTGCACCTCCATAGCACATGCGCGTCTCCTCTCTCGCCCCGCAACTTCGACGCAGGCAGCGTCTGCTAGAGAGTTTCTTTATTGAAAAAAAAAAAAAAAAAGCAGGTGCCACGTACAGTGGGACCCCCAGCACACCACTTTAAAGGGATGACCTACCGCTCGAAAATACTCTTCCGATGGTGGCGCAATGTTCATCACATCGGCGGCAACGAGCATGCTTTAATGACAAAATAAAATGGATATAATTTTAACTATATGTTGAAACTAGATAAAAATTCGCCCCGTATCTGCATGTTACACTGCAAATGTCGTCGAAAGAAGATAGTCTTGCGTCTGGAGACAGTGAACAAAGCGTTTATTTGATGTTCCACGCAAGAAAATCGGTGAATGGTATTCTCAAGGCACTGCGTGAGAGTTTCTCGGGCATGCAGCGGAGGTGAATGAGCACATTAAGTCACGTCACACGTGAGACATGAGCGCTATCTGGCAGTTATCCTGGAAAACGAAGCGCTCGGCGTGCGCGCCCGTATCGGAGGCGATAAGGTGTAGAACGCTTAGGTGCTACCACCGCGTCGTCTTAGCAAAGCGTTGGAAACACTTGCCTTTCCGCGCAAGCGTTGCATGGTCAGCGCAGCGGGATAAGCACTACGGTCGTTAGAATTACTTAGGTATGCCTTCTCTAGTAAAAATACACACATAAAGAATATTGACGTGTTGGTATGGTACCTCGGATATGCGCAATAATTGCTTTTTAATTGACAATCGTACAAGTATGAACGCTAAGCCTTGAGGTGGGCACTGCGGATGAGGTCGGCCATTTGAGGTATCGTTTGACCACTTTAGTGCCGTTAAGGACAGACTAACAGACAAATGTACAGACAGACAGACAGATATACAGACAGATCAAAATTTTCCCGTCGGAGCCCCTCAAGAAAGACTATTCTCTTTTAAAAGGGACTAGCGTCAACAAACAGCGAATGTGATCAGTAGGACAAGAAATCCTCGCAGGTAGACTTATTTTGCTCAAAAACGAAACCGTTTAACTTTAAATTGTAATATATGCACTTGAGACAACTTTGTGTTGCTCCAGAGACCAATTTTTGCTATTTTTAAGTGTGAATGCACTTTATAAGCGACCCCAAACCATCCACCGCCATCGGCGGCGTCCGCAGTCTTCTCTCTATCTTTAAAAGAAAGAGGACTTGGCGGGCCGCAGCGCGACGCTCTACCGAATAAGCCACGGACGCGACGCTGATATCGGTGTCAGTAACGCGCCTGATACCCCCTCCCCCTTCGCTTGCTCCTCCGCTCTCCTCGCTCGCTGCAGCTGCGCGCGCACCTCTCTCTCTCACGCGCCCGCCTTCTCTCTCAATCTCTCGTCGAGAGCGGGTCGTGAGGGGGAGTAAAGTTCAAATCCGTTGGCATTCGCCAGTGAGTTAACGTAAACTCCCCTGTGTGATCAAATTGCGATTCCCAGGAACCATTACACCATAAAGGCACCATAGTGTGATTAATAAACATAATAGTGCGAATTAGTAAATACCCCTCATAGCATCACCCCGTGTATTCGCACTTAACCATGTTCACCCTCGGGGAAATGCTTCGGAGTTTTATTCTCATGCGTTCTAATAGGCGCCTGGTGTCACTGGCGATGGTCTGTTTGGATTCCTGCATGCCTGCATGCAAACTACAGAGAAACGCGACCATGCCGTCCGCGGCCGCTCATGAGAACAACAAAAAATGACAGAATATCCACGGAGTGAATGATGGAGAGTGGGGCGAAGCATTCGTCCGTCCATTCATTCTTGCTTCCGTCCGTCCATGCGTCCGTCTGTGCGACCGTCAATCCGCCTGTCCGTGTGTGCGTCTGTTCGTGCGTCCGTCCCTGCGTTCGTCCATGCATCCGCCCCTGCGTCCGTTCATGCGTCCATCCATGCATCTATCTGTGTGTCCGTTAATCCAACTATTCAGCACTCAAGTACCACCGTCTCGCATCTTTTCATCATATATTCCCCATATAAAAGCACCGCCATCCAGCGGACATTCCAAGGACTAAACGAGAGGTGGCACACGCACACTTTCTTACGGCTTGCGCTTCGGGTCTACTTCCCACCTTTAACCACCTCGGGTTCATGGTATATGCTAGTTCACTGTATTCATGGCACTGCGGCCCAACGCTCGCTAAACATTTTTGAAACCAAGGATAGGTTACGCTCAGCGAGTATAACGTAGCAACCTTTCTCTGTCAGATAGTGCTCAATGTACATGCCAATGGCTGCTATTGGGAAATTAGAGACAGGAGAATTCGGCTTTTACTTTCTTACGGCTTGCGCTTCGTATCTACTTCCCACCTTTAACCACCTCGAGTTCATGGTATATACTAGTTCATTGTATTCATGGCACTGTGGCTCAACGCTCGCTAAACCTTTCTAAAACTAAGGAGGTTACACCCAGCGAGTATAACGTATACAGCAACCCTTTCTTGTCAGATAGTGCTCAATGTACATGCCAATGTCTGCTAATGGGGAATGAGAGACAGGAGCATTCGGCTTTTAGTTAACGCGCAAGCCGCGAACTTTTTATTGTTCAACAAAGCACAGGAGAAATCTCCCACCAGCACCATTTTGCAGGTAAAAATGTAACACTGGTTACACACTACGAATACGACTATGACAACGAGGGACGAACGTGTGCCGCTTTAAGGAGCTTCGTTTTCTTGAGTGATTCGTGATCTGTGAGAATATTGGAAGTGCTGTGTGTTACATTCTGTCCATGTTCTCTTGTTTGTACACGCCACTGAAGTGATTTTGTTACACCAGACAGTTGTGCTCACCTGAAATGTTGTTACCAGTTTGCGATAAACTTCCCTGTTTCGTCCCTAAAATAGGTGAAAGGAGCAGAAACAAAGAGAAAAATGACAGCATATCCACGGAGGGAATGATGATGAGTGGGGCGATGCGTCGAATGCTTCCGTCTATCCGTCCATGTGTCCATCCATGCATTTGTCCATGCATCCATCCGTGCGTCCGTCCATCCGTTTATCCGTCCGTCCATCTGCTTCTCCATCTTGTCTGTCCATCCATCCGTCCATATAGTAAACACTCCAAGTACTGCCATCTCGCATCTTTGCATTATATATTCATGATATACGAGTACCGCCTGCCAGCGGACATACCAAGGACTTAACGAGAGGTGGCTACCTAATACAACAACAACAACTACTACTACTACTTTTACTACTACTACTACTACTACTACTACTACTACTACTACTACTACTACTACTACTACTACTACATACATCGGGGACGCACGACCCACGGCTTAAGGAGCTTCGCCCCTAAAAAATCACAGCATATCCACGGAATGGATAATGATAAGTGGGTGAAGCTCCGGTGGCACATCGGGAACCCGCGAATCCTCCGTGAATTTTGCCCAGTCGATACGTAATATCCATGAAGTGAATGACGATGAAGGAGCTTGCTCCGTCCGTCTGTCTGTTTGTCTGTCTGTTTATTGAAACATCTGAAACGTAGTGCGCACCTCCATTTGTTGATGACACGTTTGTTGATGAAAGTCGGATGGGCGATTTACGTCAATCCGGCAACCGAGAGGACGCGTCGAATGTCGGCTGTGCAGTCGGCGAACTCCTGGGCGCAGCCGGCGACGCCCCGTGAGCGGCCCGTGTTTGCTGCGGCGAGGAACACCGAGGCGGGACCTGTCTTCAGGGCCACGTTGCTGTTGAAGAAGTGCACGGTGGCGTTGCCCACTCTGCCCAGGCGCAGTGCGTCGGCGGCGCTCTCGCACACCAGGCGGGACACGCACCGTCGGTCGTCCATCTGCTTCAGGAACATGAACAGCAGGTCCATCTGGTGCTGCTGCTCCTGGTCACCACTACAACATTGCATAGATTGGAATTAATAAGGAAATCTAACGCCCTCGCAGCAACCCCATGATGTCCGAATATCACCGTGTTCTGGGTGGTTAAGTACCTTGAAACGCTTCAAATTCTCTAATGGTGTCATGGATCCAGTGACGTACCCAGGGGAGTGGTTCTAGGGTTCAGCCGCCCTTACCTTCAATTTATTTTCACTTTGTACTCATATATATTCGCTAGTAGAACTCGATGTTCGGCTAGTTGGTGCATGTCTTGAATAAATAACGTCACGCCGAAAGAACAACCAAGCACGGAAAGAAACAAATGTAGACACCACGGGCGCTCACTTACAACTGCTTTTCCCCGCCGCGGTGGTCTAGTGGCTAAGTATACACGGCTGCTGACCCGCAGGTCACGGGATCGAATCCCGGCTGCGGCGGCTGCATTTTCGATGGAGGCAGAAATGCTGTAGGCCCGTGTGCTCCGATTTGGGTGCACGTTAAAGATCCCCAGGTGGTCGAAATTTCCGGAACCTGCCACTACGGTGTCTCTCATAATCATATGGTGGTTTCGGGACGTTAAACCTCAGACATCAAACATTTACAACTGTTTACCCTTGAGAAAACAGGCTGATATAAACCACTCTTCGTCGACACATGCGCAACTTGATCAGCCCTTCTCTTACTTAATCACGCTATCAGACACAGAAAGATCCCTGGGGTCCGCACTTCGAAAGTCGTGTCCGTATCTCATGAGGTCTAGTGTTAGTGCACAAATAGACCGTTTGAAGGTCGCTGGGTTCCCTCGCTCGATTTTGTATGTGGTTGTGGAATGTCTTTTGCAGAAGGTAAAAAAAAGACCCGGCTGAAGCACGTGAGAATAAAGAATGACCGGATGTGACACCTTATATTCATTAGGAAGGAGTGATGGTAACACAATCTGAAAAATAAAAAAAAAAAGGTGGTGAGTCGGCATGGTGTACCGCTGGTGTTCATGGCCCCAAACAAACTGGCGATGTTGTGCCCTCGCATGAATAGAAGTCATGCTCAACAGTCGAAAGGCTGCAAAAAGAAGCATGCGTGGCCATTCACGAAGTGCGCCACTGGAGTGTTTTATAAAATTCCTCTATCGCAGGGGAATGGCTATGTTGGCTACACGGGGCGCTGCGTCAATGATCGAGCAGGGGAACATGCTCTCACGGTAAGGAATAAAGATGATGCGCATCTGAGCGCTCATGTTACTGCTTATGCACACCAGTTTTCGCGCAGATTAGGATCCTGGGAAGAAGTACAAACAAGTTAGCACGGGAAATTTTTGAGGCATATCACATAGGAAACGGGGTAATAAGTGTGTTATTGAAACGTCACTTAACACCTATGAGTTGGAAACGCGTTATCTAGAGAGCATGTGTCCGGTAGCATGATTAAATAAGAGGAGGGCTGATCATGTTGCGCATGTGTTGACGAAGAGTGGTTTATATTAGCCTGTTTCCTCAAGCAATAAACAGTTGTAAGTGCGCACCCTTAGTGTCTATATTTGTTTCTTTCTGTATGTGGTTGTTGTTTTGGCGTGACGTTGATTACTTAATCAATAAATATTCGCACATAAGCCAGACCATACATCGAAACATCGTGAACTTACTTACAGCGCAACATCAGAAAAAAATACAGGACAGGGAAGGAGCAAACGAGAAAGAAAAGACAGCGCTGTATAAGTGTCCTGTATTTTTTTCTGGTGTTGCGCTGTAAGTAAGTTCACGATGGATCCTAACCAACTGGCCCAACTAACCGTCTTACTACATACATCGAAAACTGGAGGGGGTCAGACCACTTTTTTTTTTAAATTTCTGGCTACGCCACTGTGCAGAACTAAGTATGCCCGCAATCCTGTTGTGCGTCTAAGTCTTAAGGTGACCACGTGGCCATCTTGCAGCTCATTAAAAGAACGCCATATTCACAGAACCTTCTCAGTGAAGTAACTCTGTAAGAGATCCCATTTTCAACTTTTTTAGCATTTTACAAACCGATGCACGCTCACATTCCCGTGGGATCATCATACAAGTAAACTAAGAAGGAGTAAGAGGAATAAACAATTCAATGAAACAGCGAATTGAGGTTTGTTTGGATTGAGCTACTATTTAATGTCCCCATCAGCTCGAACGCATAGCGTGAAGAAATCTTTGAGGGAAATCTCTGGTTGCCTCGGCAAGTCATTCCCTGCCGACGCCAGCCCTCTCGACCAGGGCGTGGATGCGAAGCACCAGTGCTGCGCAAGCCATGAACCCGGCTGAAACGGAAGTCGACGCGTGTGCTGGAAGAACCGTTTAAAGTGAAACTCGGTGTAGACTTTACTCGAGTAACGTTGCTTGGAAACACAGGACATGGGAGGCGGATGGGATTTCGTGAAAGTTTCATGGCAGATAAACCAGCCGAAAGAGTTCTTCCTCTCGATGTGCGCTCGAACGTTGCGAGTGGTGGAGAGGGTGAAGCCAGAGAGATGACCCGCGGTGAGCGGTGACAGCCTAGGGAAAGGGAGACGTCAACGCGCGTGCACTGCGAGGGAAGGCGGGGCTTACTTAATTAGCACCACCCCACCTCCCACAGCCAGGGAAGTGTGGTGCGGACGGAGGGACAACGTCACACAAGCAAGTCGAAGAGCTGCTTCGCATCTATTGACTTTCAAATGTCACGTGAGGATGCGAACTTGTCGGGCACCCAGCTAGTTCCTCGTCGGGATCGGCCGGTCTGGCCCAGCGGTCTGGTAACTCGCGTGCCAGACAGCTATAAAATCTGCTTGTCTGAATCATCGATATGTACAAGCGAGTCCTACTCCTCCTTTCCTGACTTGGACCGAAGCCTGTTTGTCCCTTGTGTTTATGACTAGGCTTGCAAGATTTTCACATGACGCCCCCATCCCCACTTCTCATAATTTTTTTATCGTCAATACTAGGTCAGCTTGGCTTTTCCTTTCTCTATTCTTGAGCGGCTCAACAGGCCTCATACAAGTTAAATTATCTAACAACCAGTACAACTCATTACACTACTGCAGTGCCAGCGCATACCATGATGATCTAAATGATCCAAAAACCTGCATGTACTGAAAGCTTTGACTGACTCTCTCAAAATATACATATATACATATGATGAGTACACTTACAACACGTAACGTATCTTCTTGTCCATGGATGTGAAAGTTGGACAGTACATATAGACTGAAAGATTAAAAAAAAACACGAACAATGCTCGCGATGTTGTTCCAGCTTTTTCATTCATGAACAGTAAACATGGCAGGTGTTGCTCATATAAAATTAAATTATTCCAAATTATCGCCAAGAGATAAAGCCATGGTGCACGACATTTGCTATGCCCAACAGAAACACCGTGTTCTTTGAGTGTATGTCTTTACAACGCCCAATACACAACACAGTAATCATATATGAATTCAACATGCGATATACTCATCGTAGATTTGGATAAAGCGTATTTAGGAACTGGACCTCTTCATATGCCCTGCACAGCATAACGTTACATACATACTCTGCAGTGGCGTAGCCAGGAGGGGGGGGGGGGTCGAACCTACCGAAAATTCGTATATATATATATATATATATATATATATATATATATATATATATATATATATATATATATATATATATATATATATATATATATATATATACGCGCACACACAAACGCTTGCGAGAATACACATAAAGCATAATTGAACCCCTCACCCGATAAAAATTTTCTGGTTATGCCTCTGATAGCCTGTCAAGAGGCAGAATGCAGCTAGAAGTGCCTGATGCTTGCAAAAGAAAAAAAAAAGAAAAACATTGGACCTAAGCGTAGCGAGAAGACTTTCGCACGACGTCTTACCTGAGAATGTCTTGCAGTACCGAAATCGGAGACCTCACGACCGGCTGCTCTGTGGTGGCTGTCGTTGTCATGTTGGGTAAAAGCAGACCAGGCCTGTCACTCAGTTTCCCTGTCGAGGATTCTGACGCAGCCGTGCCTGCCCTAAATTCGTAATCACCGGACATTATTGCCTGAGTGACCAGTGAGATGAGGGAAGCAGCCATCGAGATCTTGAAGCCAAGGATACCACTCGAACTCATGATGCTACCGAACGGCAATAACATGTTGCCTACAAACATTCCTTGTGTGCAACTCAGCGCGGCGATGGCCACGAGGCAGACGGCTGAGAGCTTCATCTTGGCGCGCGACCACTGAGTAAGCTTGAAATGAATCGGCGCTAGTGCGCGCGATGGTTTTATGCTGGTCATGAATCACCACATCACCGCTGTATCGGTGGGGGCCTTGACATCACACCACGCTACCACTAGTGGATCGTCCTGAAGACGATAAGCGCCATCTGTCGGCGGTTTTTGTTCAATGAACGTACTTTCCGCTCTTGGAGATGATCTTTCGCGGTACATGAGCAAAGCTTCCGCGATAGTGTTTCCTTGTTATCAAAGACACTTTCTACTGAAACCCATGAAATGTCCAGTGTAATCTGCATTCCTCCATGTAAGTGAGATTAGCACAGTTCGACACCAGCCGTGGCGGTCGCATGTCGATGGAGGCGATATGGTATCGGCCCGTGCTCTGTGCAATGTCGGAGCACGTCAAAGAACACAAGCTGGATAAAAAAAATTCTGGAGCCCTTCACTACCCTGTCTCTCATATTATCATATCGCGGTTTTGGCAAGTAAAACCCTGAATGTTACTTATTATACGATACTAACGGGCTCGGTTTACTTTTGAAAAAAAAAATAACACAAGCACGTACACACATTCACACACACACACACAGACACATACACACACACAAAGAAAGGTTTCTCTGCATTGATTTGTAGTCTAACATATATGCCTTCTTGTCGTCTATGCAAGCAATAGCAATATGGGTGAGTTGGTTGAAGTTCGAGGGGTTAAATTCTACATTTGGAAGCACCGAAAGGAAGAAAAAAAAAGTAAAGAACGAAGGAAGCCGCTAAAGAAATGACGAAATGTGAATGTTGTCTGCAAAGAGACTATTTTGGCCTCTATATGCATATACATTCGCATGCATGCACGCAATGACATGTCTATGGAACAGTGTCGCAAATGCGACTGACATCTTTTCACAAGATGATATGTACAATGAACACTGAGTCAATACCATAAGTCACAATGGTGAGTAGGTCACCAAGTAGTAAGATTAGGGTTGACATAGGCTCAAAGGCGCAAATATCTTATCGTGTAAAGTTACTGATGATTGTCCAACGCATCTGTTGGCAAATCTGTGTGATAAGGAAACGTGCGGATATTAGGATTCATATTAGATTCAAGATCTGAAGGCCGTTAGATCATGCTGCTTCACACATTCTCTTATCCTGACACATTCGGGTATGATAAATTGCAATATTCCTGAGAATTCGAGTTGACATTGACATTATCTCCACACGACAAGTGAAAGCAAAAGACCTGTATTTCAGTACAAACAGCAAGTGCATGAAAGAACAGCAATTAAGCATGAATGTGAGTACACTGAACTAGTTTCTCTAAAGCCAATGTTTTAAAAAATACAACTGCGCTTGGTGAGCTTGGCTTGCCCCCCTCCTATGCTTTGAGACTTCCACGTGAGTTTAGAAAGTACTTAGTTCAGTGGTTTTCATTTGTTGATGTGTCGGGGACCTCTTGTGGTCTATTCGAATTGATGGCGGATTCTTTGGTATAAAGAACCAGGTAGAGAAGTGGAGGACGTATAAAAAAAAAGACAGAACTGAAAATTTGTTGAGGAAAACCGGATATTGAGGCAGCTACCCTGGTTCCCTTGACATTGATACACGACACTCATATTCACAGGGTAGATAAGTGAAGCTTTCTTCTGGTTGACCTTCCTGTGTTTCGTTTGTCTTTCTCTCCCCCCCCCCCCCCGGGAATACTGAATTATACGTTGCAGTGAGACAAACAGTACTCCAAAAGCGAAGATGAGTTTTCCAATACCCGCCGCCCTTTTACAGCCTGTGAGTATTTAAGCACTGTCAAGGTATAGTGCGGAGAGGGATGAATAAAGGAAGCAAAAGATGAGTAATTCTTTAATTACTTGAGCTGACGGGAAGGCGATTTTCGGGGAGGTGGGGGGTGATTTTTTAGAGGAATTCTGGGGAACCCTTTGCGTACATTATGTTGAGAGGAGAAGGGATGTGTAGACACTATATACTTACGGGTATTTATCTATACAAAAAAACGAGCATTGTGTGGTTACCGAAAAATTGCGCCTTTTCTTCATCTCAGATCACTGTTGCCTGCGTTCCTGGGAAAACTGGGAAATTTTCGTGCTCTCACTGTCGAAATACATAAGCGGGTGTGTCGACTCATTTTAGAGTATTTAATGTCGTTATGGTTAGCAAGAAATTAAGTACAGACACATACAAACGCCTGAATATAAATGAAAGATTATCAACTCCAGATATTACACACGCTGTTGGAGCTATCGAACTGCTCAAGTTATATGCTCCAGTGGAGCGCACCTATGAACAGTACCGGGAACAACCATGGCCGGAAGCAGGATGTTCCTTATCCTAATACTTGGAATTACCATGAACAGTACTCACTACCACTGCCATCGATGGCGAACACTGGTGTGATGTATCGACGGTTCTGTGTGATACTTGCCACCAGCACCCTCCCTTACCAACCTCGGATTGCCATAGCAGTTACTCCCCGCACGGTGTAAATCAAATGGTGTTTCGAAGAAAATGGCATGATTCAAGGTACAATAAGCACTACACTATAGCGTGTGTAGAATTATATTATTCAGGGTACTTGGCACTCCACAATGGGACAGCAGAAAGCCGTCCTAACAGTGTGTGTGTAGAAAAAGATGTTAATTATATAGAGTACGATGTACTCTATACTGTATACTATGGGAGAGCAGAAAGCAGGACTTGACATCGTCGCATGTTGTCTTCGGAGCCAAAATGTATTACACCTAACTCAAGTCACCTTGAAAAGCCCCCATGATTTGTATAGTTATTTTGCAGAGTTCTGATGTCTATTTTGGTAGTTTTGATATACCTTGCACAATTAAAAAGCACGGAAATATATAAAACTTAGGTTAATTTGATCATTTAACGAATACTCTGCAAGGTAACAAAAATTCATGGCATGTTAGGAACACCAGATGGCCAAAATTTCCAGAGCCCTCCGCAATGGCGCCTCTTATAATTCTATCTTGCACGGTTTCGGGACATAGTGATTGAAACAACTTTAGTCGTGATCCGGCATAAAGAGGGATTGGATTGGATAAGCTTTTATTTGGTCCTCCAAAACACAGACCACTGTGTTACGGGCCGGATTAGGGGAATTCGAGTGAAACACTAACGTGCTCGGACGTCCCGGAGCAGCAACCTACTCGCGTAAAACCCTTGGGCGTGCCGCTTTCGGCCGCTGGCATTCTAGCATGCAAAAAACGCGCATGTCAACATCAACAGGGGGCTTAAAAAAGGGCGGAACATCGCGTGTGTGCCAGCCCCGACTTAGACGCGGCCACCGGTTTCCGCGGGTCTCTGATAAAGGTTCAGATGGAAGCTCCTCGGCATCTAATGAAGTTCTTTGTCTATCTATCTATCTATCTATCTATCTATCTATCTATCTATCTATCTATCTATCTATCTATCTATCTATCTATCTATCTATATATCTATCTATCTATCTGTGTGTCTGTCTGTCACCGTCAACGTAAATATCTGTAATAGCACCATTTAACTATCCGCTACGCATTCATCACACGAGGTTCGAGGCTGCTTTAACTATAACAAGTGCTGATGGCCATAGAAGTGAATTAGTCAGTGAATTAAAAATAATGCGCTCACCAAGAAGGAATTGAAGAAAAAATAGTACACTTCGTAAATTCCAAAGCATGTTCGGCGAAAGCCTGTGGCCATTCTACTGAATATGTCATAACTTCTTTCAGATGCGAAGTATCTTATAGTCGAGCTCGATCCGGTGTGCGGCGTGACCACCCTTACTGTGCATGCGCATCCCCACCCTCTATTACGCTCTCCCTCTCTATCACCCGCATTCCGCATGCTCACCCCTCCCCCTCCTCGGCTACGCTCCCTCCGCTGACGATGGTAGCGTCTGCTAGTCTGAGCTCACTATCCCTAACACTTCAGGACATCGCTCTTCGCGACATTTACACAACGTTCGAGCAGGCTAGTCTCTCGGCGTCGGCGTACTATATGTCGGTGCGCCTACATAACAAACGTGATTGAGTCAAATACGTGTCCTACTCATGATTGTTGATAATCTGTGCATTGGTTCGAATATTCTGGATTTAATGTTTGCTCATTATATCAGTTGTAAACTAAAGCTGCTTTGATAGATTGACACCTTCACACTACGTGTATGTCTTTATGTACACTACGTGTATACACTACGTGTATGTCTAACGTGCATGGAAGAAATTCATTTTATTTGCATTGATCAAGTTTTGTCTTACTGAGAAATCAGTCTGCTGAACTTTCACCACTTGAGAACACGAGAGCAAAATTTTTAAAGAATGAAAAATGATTAAATATTTTTTCTTTCGAATGGTTACATCGCCCATGTTATCAGAGGTCCTGAAAGAAGACATTCCGCTTGCATGCGAATTGGAAAACAGAGCCACCGTGGATACTCTCCTCCTATCAGTTTTTCGTCCTTTCCCTCTATTACGTGACCCCACCAGTGAGCTCATGTAAGGAATGTTCTGTTCGTTATTTACTTCTAGTGGAATGCCCGACAGGTCGCCAGGGGTAAAAGCGGCGCTGCCGCTGCGTATCAGCATGCGAGAGGAGGTGTAGAGAGTTTCCCCACCCTTGTATTTCGGCAAGAAAGTTTACTCGTTAAGAGATGGCCGGTAGCCGCAATCATTACCGTGAAGAGACAGTTGGCTATCTCTAGCTTGTTTAGGAATCTTGTTGGCATGCCCCTTCATGCGGTCAATAGAGGTTTTTAGCAAGATACGGAAACACGTTACGGAAACACGACACGGTTCCTTTCCGTATGCGCGTACAATGGTCGCGCATGCGCACTCGTCAGCCGGTTCCGTGTTGCCGCCTTTTTGTAACGTCTTCTGTAGCTTGCTAAAAATCTCTATTAGCACATATTCCCGTTCGTCTAACATGACGCCCGTAGGAAAGAGGAATATTATACATAGTGGTATTTAGAGAGCGTAAACAGACAACAAATGAAAGACAGAGGGATACAAATGAGCTGCTCTGCCTTTCGTTTCCTGCCTGTTTACGCGCTCCATATACCACTATGCTCAAGTACAAACCCTCCCAAATTTCAGTGCTTTTAAATACTCTTATACACAATGACACCACAACAATTCGCAAACATCTGACCATGCTTCTTGCTACATTTTAGATGCGGAGCATCTTATACTCGCGCCTTGTAGTGCGCCGTCCGCACCGCTTCTCGAACATTCGACAGCTGACGCGCGCGCATGCGCCGTCGCGCCGTCGCCCACTCTTCCACCATCTGTGCATCCCTTCCTCCTCTACACACCGCGCGCGCTTCACTCCTCCACCATCTGTGCACCCTTCCTCCTCTACACACCGGGTTCGACATCTACAATTCTCCTGATTCTCCAGTGGACGCGCATGTGGCGTCGCGCTTCGAGAACATTCAACAGCTGACAGTGCATGCGCCGTCGTGCTCTATATATACTCAAGGTCGGCGCTCGCTCGCTCAGTTGCCGCTCGTCGGTTGGTTTGTACGGCGCGTCGACGTCCAAGGTCGCGGTGAAATGAATTCCAACGAATCCACAAACACAATGATCGACGTCCCTTCGACCAGCGCCGCCCTTTCGCATACGTGTGTACGTGTTCACTCATTTAACACCCCCTCCTACAACCACGTTAACCAATTTAGCCATCGACCCAAGTAAGTCGCAATTTAACACCCCATTTCACAACCACGTTAACCAATTTAGCCATCGACCCAAGTAAGTCGCACTTTAACACCCCGTTAACCAATTATATGCTCTGCATCCTCCTCAGTGTTCCCCCGAGGGAAGCTGCGGGCAATTTTTTCATCTCTATCGTTCGATGCGCTTGCTGACACAGGCTACCAAGCTCATTTTTGGCTGTGGTCAGCAAGACAGACGTTAGGTTTTTGTTTTTTTTAGTGATGCTGGGTAGTGTTAGGTTCATATATGGTCACCTAAATAATTGCACGGTAGTCAGTAGGGGTCCCTCTCAGAACGCCAAAAAACAAAAGGCCGAGCCATGAAAAAGGCCAAACGCCAAAACGACAAAAAATCGAAATGCTGAAAAAGCACAATACTGAAAAATCTAAACGCCGAAACCACTTGCCGCAAGTTTGAATGAACCACGTGCAAAATAAACGACGCGCTTTATGACTACCTCTTGTGGTTTTCCGCCGTGTTACCGTCCACTGACACGACCCTATAGCTAACCTGTTTCCGCCAATGTATCAGTATCAGCATATAGATTGAACCGATGCAAAAATTTTGTCTTTTTAATCAATTGTGAATCTAGGTATATCAGTTGTACAAGAAGGCCCACGTGTCAGCAGAAAAAAAATAAGCAGTGCTGCTTAGCCTTGGAGTAGAAAAGCAGCAGCAATGTGAGATAGTGGTAATTTCAATGGAAATCAATGAAGACACTGTTGTGGTGTGCTTCCGAAAGGCAAAAAAAAAAACTGAGCAGCAACCACGGTCATGTGACTTGCACTACACCCCACAACTATGAGTACAGATTTCGAACTGGCTGCAGTCAACGCTATTCGCGTGTCTCTCCCATGGGCAACGTCGGCACTCTCTAGTAAACTTTTTCTGAAATAAATGTTTTTTTACTACCACCACCCATCGGCAGACGAGCATGGCTGTCTGTTCCCCTTGTGCCAATCAGTGTGGAGGAAAGTGCAACACCTAGGTCTGGCCGGGCTCTACAAAAACGATGTTGATGGCTTCGCAACAAGGCGAGGCAGCTTGTAGCCCTTTCGTTGCTGCCCACCTAAACAGTGGGAGATGTCTATGCGTCCTTAAAAACCACTCTTCCCGCAAGAAGCATCTGACTTGCTGTAATTGCGGAGGGGGGGGGGGGGACAACTACTTGCTCGAAAAATCCTGACACTGTTTTGCCGGAGGTAGCTCCACCGTAATCGTACGAAATCCACCAATATTACCACCATCATTTTGTAATGTGCTTGCCCTTATTCATGACGGATTTCCAAGAGGCAACAAAGCCGCCTTTAGGCATGGCACCGATGATGGCAGATATTTGATGGCGGACGACGTGTAAGCGTCTTCCGCCTGATCTCTGCCATGAAAAAAGAGCAGACCAGAGTCAAAGACGACATCGAGGAAGCGATCAACCCCACCGCTCACAAAGCAAAAAGCAAAAGTCACGTCGAAGTCGTTTGGCACCTGCTCTGACCGACCAGGATCATGCGAACGTTAGGTCTCCTACGAGGCATTGCGCACAATTATTTGTATTATATGAATTTAAATGAACAAGAAACTACATTTCTGTATGAGAAGGGTTGAACCATATACGAAGAGAAAGCGTCTATCGGAAACTAGGGTGAAAGCGCATGCACATCGTACAAAACAGGCGGAACTTTTATCTTGCTACTATGCATTATTTTCAACTATAGCTGGGTAACATCTGCATTTATATGTTTCGCTGTTTTGTGTTTTCGGCATTTCGCATTTGCGGCTTTTTATATTTTGCGCGTTTTAAAACTTCGGCATTTAAATGGTTCGGCCTTTTGATTTTCGGCGTTTTGAATGCTACTTGGTCGATTGTGGAGATAATGAATCATAAAAGCTTGCCCATTTGCTAACCCGGCAGCTTCGATCGGGAGCAACAAAGCTGATGAAAAGTAGGGGATCCAAAGGGATCCCATTAGGGCTCACCCAGTGGCTCTGCCTTTCTTCCCTGTGTTTTTTTTTTATTTATAGGGGAGAAGAACGTTTATATAGGGTATAGCCTTGTCCCACCGATGTCCGCGGCTTGCACGCACTGGGAGCGCCGGCCGCGAGCACGCCGATCGTATGGAGAACTAGGATCGCGGGTGTGCTGTTTGTTTCGCTGCGGCGCCCCAAGAGCTGTAAAACGCGCTCGTTCCAAGCTATCTTGGTCATGAAGTGCACTTCGTTAAGAAAAAAAGAAATAATGGGGATTAATCATACCCGGGAGCTTCACCCACTGGTCATCACTGACTTCGTGGATATGCTGTTACTTTTTTTGTTTCTGTCTGTATGAATCCCCTGCAAGAAAATAAGAAACCGTTAAAATTCAGATAGTGTATAAAACAACATGTGAGCATGAAGGACTCATCGTCTGTATTTTGTCGTTTGTTTTGTTCGTGCAGATGAGCCAACTTTTTTAGAATTTTCTAGAATTTTCTAGAATGCTACAAATTATTTGTTTAAATTTGTTTAAAAACGCCTTCACCACTAAGCTAACGGGCAAAATTACTGATCCATTTAGGTTTCTGAGGAGATCGAAAGTTTGTTATGCAACAGGCTCGAATTTTTTTCCAACGTGTTTTATTTTTATTTTTTGCTGGCACTTACGGCAACCAAAAATCGCAATAGCAAAGTAAACTTTAGGAACTGCCTGATAGGACATTTTGCAACTTTCTAATTGGAGTTCACAGGTATATTGCTTTCAAAGCGAGTGTATTCTTCTAGCCTAATTCACCGATTAAATCGCGTTGTAATAAAGGGTGATGGCGTAGTTTAAACTCTGGCTGGAGTTAGCTGGAACTCCCCTTGTATCTCCGTAAGTGCGGCATATAAGTGACCTGAGCTCGACAAACTTGAAATCTCAGAATATATATTCAATACACATGCATAAAACAGCATTAATAAGTTGTCAGGCATGCCACACTTCCAAGACATGTAGCCGATTTTCTGCAAAACTATGTCAGAACTTGCTAAGGTTTACATTGCGCCAGCTGCTATGGTTGCCTTCTTCTTTATATTTTGAGGCTCCACCGTTTTAACATTTCATGAAATAGTGTGTAGGTCCATCCTATTACACATTAATGGCAAATTCCACTAATTAAGTGGGAGCCAGTTGTTTTGCTCCGTGGCCGAGAATCCGCATTCCGCTGATAGATTCGGAGCAAGTTCGCGTTTTACACTACCAGATTTGGAGAAACCCACTCCGTGCGTGAGAGAGCGTTCTGCGTGCTCCGTTTCAGAGACGCATTTTACCGGAATTCCGAGAATGCGTTGCCCTCATTTTCCGGTACTGTCAGGTAACTAGGTTCGCTTCAACGCTTTTAACGCGATAGCGTTAAAAGAGCTCGTGTCACAGAAAACCCACCGCCTGTGTTGGCCCCGATGGTTGTGAGCGAAACAAGGGACTGTGCGGCTGTGACCGAAAAGTCAAGTTACCGAGATAGCCACGAGAGGTCACTACTAGTACACAAGTGCGTGCCATCACACTGAAAAGCCGCGCATTCGAAGAAAAAAAGTGGTGGTGGTGGTAGTGGTTAGAAGATGACAAAAGGCATCTAATTTCTGCAACCCGGTCGGGAGAAAAAGTGGTCAAGGTCAGGAGGCGTGGTAGTTTCTTTGCCCTGCCACCCCTCTCTGCTTAGCTTCCAGCGCTTTTGTCGGGACGAGAGAAGAGATAATACTATTGCAGCATGCGACAAATCTTTGTAACTCCACTCGCACTGGACAGATTCTTAAAATTTTTGCGGCGTTGAATTCGTGAGGAAAAAAGCTCTTCTAGTGATTTCATTCCATGGTTACTTGAAAAAGTGTTTCAGGGCCCCTTTAACGCATTTTGTTCGACAGGTGTCATGACGAAAACGAGCCCATACGGTTTAATAGCGCGCGCTGGTCCAATCTAGTGTGTGCGTGCGTGTGTATGTAACAAAACATATAAATAAGTATGCACTTAGTGTTTGAAGGGTGCACTAGGGGCCGGATTTTGCTATCGAATTCCACTCTTGAAGGCGAATCTCAAGGGTCCCCCAATTTTTTTTTTTTTTTGAGGCGGTGCCTATAGTCACACCGTCAAATTGTCTACATTGCTAAAATGGCGTCGTTTGTCTCTGCTGGACGTGCTGCTGCTGGTTTGCGTCTCGCTTTGAGCGACAGCACTACTTCTGCTAGCAGTAGCAGCAATGAGAACAACGCGCCGTACGTGCTATACGAAATGATGGGCAAGGAAATGTTTCCTGGTGCACCGTGTGCACGGCCAAAGATAATCGGATACGTCGAGGAAGTTGCTGGTACCTCTTTAGTGACGTAACTTCTGGAGCGTTCTCACGCGGGGCATTTACGCGTTGCACTCGCAGATATGACTTGGCGCCATCCAAGAGCTCCCTCTGGGATTTCGGTGGCCGCTCCGGATCTACCAGCGGAATCCGCCATTAAAACACGTACCCAATTCTTTTTTTACTTTTGATAAGTAGAACAATCCCCTTCTCCTGAATTTCGGGAGGGAAAAGGGTTGTCCCCTGAACCCCGGCCTGACCATGGGCATGACTGAACCTTGGTAACGAGTAGAAAAGCCACTGTGACTACCATGTCTTAGTACTCAGCACCGAGACTACCGAGACCAGGCCTGGGGCGTCACGTGCAGCAGTGGCAGAGAAGCCTAAATGGATACTGAACAAAAATTAGAAAAACTTACTATACAATGAAATTCTACTCGGAAGATGTAACTGTTCGAAAAAAAGCAGCGATTTTTGAACAGTTGACAGTATTTTTTATGGATTGTCAGCCTGCGGCGGCAGTGCACGTCTCATGACCGTCGCAATAGCCGAGTCGCATGCAGGGTGCACGTGCTGCTCTCCTTCTCGTCACTTTTTCCACCTCTCCTTTTTTCAAAAGCCCTGATGTTTACGCCAGCGGGGAACACTGTCAGCACTGTTTACTGCCAGTGCCATTCATACTGATCCTGGGAAACGAAGGGGTACTTGAGCGAGTCCAGAGACGTGGACGACGGCTGGCATTGTTGCCTTGCTCGCTTCGGGTGTTTCCTCTAGTTCACGGCATGGCCGCGCTAAACATGGCACTTCGTGAAAACCACATTGAATTCGCTACATTTTTTGCAGTTTTTTTTAAGCGAATGAAGGTTGTC
Source organism: Rhipicephalus microplus (assembly GCF_043290135.1). Lineage (NCBI taxonomy): Eukaryota > Metazoa > Arthropoda > Arachnida > Ixodida > Ixodidae > Rhipicephalus > Rhipicephalus microplus. The sequence continues at coordinate 77,271,859 of NC_134702.1, read as the reverse complement.
TCTATCTATTTCAGGACCGGATCTTCAGGTTCGCTTGGAATTGTTGGTGGCAATAGCGTTGTTCAGTATTCCTTCAATTGTTTGAAGCATGGCCGAAACTTTTGACTGCATTCCTCAAAAAAAAAAAGAAGACGCCATTTCAGATTATTTGTGTCTGATGATTTAAACGTTCATCACTTCCCCACTTCTATTTAACTTGCGGCCGTCTATTTCCTAAGTGTCTTTCGTTAGCGTCATGCCACACAGGAAATGTCGATGAACCGTGCGCCAATGCACTATACGTTAAAAACACTCCAGACATCGCCATAATATGTACATACCACCCCTAGTCCCACGTAACGATTGCTTTAAGTTTAGTTACTTTCCACGTGCTATTGAAGATTGGAATATGCTGCCAGAGTCTATAATTGGTTGTTCCTCGCTTTCATCATTTGAACAGAATCTAAAACGTTTATTTTCTGAATAACAGTGGTGTGCGTGTGTACTTTTTGGTGGTTGTATGAGAGTGTAGTAGTTGTCTTTCAAATCTTTCAGCGCGGTGCAAAAGTGCCGCCTCTAATCCGTCATGTGCTGTTCTGCGCGTATGTATTGCATTGCATGTGTGTCCCATTTCTTGTTATGTAAAACTTTGAGTTGCTGCTCACAATAATACCGACAAATTATTTCGAGACCTGTACGGTACTTCTTTTTCGCAAATAATTGTCTGTACCTCCACCCTGTAACGGCCCACTTCTGGGCTAACAGTATAAATAAATGAAATGAAATAGTTTACATACATCAGCTCACGTATCAATAGTAAAAAATCTCATGTGTTCATTATTCCATCAGAAAAAAAAGAGCATCTTTGTGAAAACACGTTGAAATAAAAAAAAGCAATGTCTACGGGTAGAGTGGCAACGCTTTAAACTCGAAAAAATATATGAGTAGCCGCTTACCGATTCCGAAACGGTACGATATATCAAGAATTGACATATAAGTCATGTCAATATTTCTACCTGTGTACCTTAATGTAAAAAGTGATTCATATCGTGCTTTAAATTTTATCAATTACTTGTAGAGTCACATCAACGTTCAAACAAGAAGAGATGCAGCAAAAAATTACTCGTGCAAATATTCCTAATATGTTAACAGTATTTATAATCTTCCAGTAGCAACCTCCTCTGCTTTGTGTCATGCCCTAAGCTAATCGCTGGTCACCCGCAAATGAAGGACGCAACGGGTTACTTAAGCATGCGCGGAATAAGAATTCAAGTTTGTAAGAGAAGATGCTTGTTTATTTCTGAATTACAGAATGAACTGCCACACAACTTTCGAGGTTGCAATGTACCTTGTCTTTTACCAGTCCACCAGTCGGGTCACACCGTAGGCACTCGGGTACGATGTTTCACCAATTGTTTACACTCGGACACGATGTTTCACCAAATTCACAGGGCACAATAATGTATTGGAAATCCCCGTATCGTCGACAACACTGCTAGTGCGAAGCGGCGTGGACAACCAAATGAAGAGTCGTACAAAACACCGATGTCGGCAACAACCTAGGCAACACGGCGCTTCGACCAGGATAGGCCAGCGCCATCCCAGCGGCCGATGTCCTGGAACGGGTTGCGTTGTGGGCACTGCCGGGAGTGCTCCTGGTACTCGCACTCCGGTATGTCCTTGTCACAGAAAACGCATGGTAGGGGGTAGAAGTCGCATTCCGAACTGTGCGCATCGAGGTCTCCAAGTGTGCATCGGTGCGTACAACCAAAGGGAGAGTTGATGCAGAACACCATTTTCCCGAACAAGTGTTCCGTGTTGTCCACCACTTTGACGTTCTCGCCGATCAGAGGAACTCTGTGCTTGGGACAGACGGCGCGGCCTCGCTTGTCCTTGTCACGGCGGAAGGCGAGTGAAACGCATCCGAAGCATGCGACGTGGTTGCATGACAGCTCGATCACTCTCGACGGAACAGCTCTGCACAGCACGCACACGCGCGATCTTGATAGGTGTTGCACGAAGGATATCGGCCTCCGAGTCTTGAGGATGGGGATCTCAAATCCCTTGAGTACGTAGCCTCTCCGTCGGGTGTCCCGCTTGGATGCTGTGCGGGGACGGACAGAAGTGTTGGTTGCGGAGGACGAGTGTTCGTCTTCACGTTCGCCATGGTTGCGCGTTGACTTTGGTGGCCCCATTGATGCAGTGAAGCTCAGGAGTGGAAGTGTAGGTGGGATGTCAACAACGAACGACCTCAGAGTGAAATGAGAGTACCTGATAAAGCACGTCTTTATCGCGAACGAAAGATTTCTCTGCGAGTCGCTTACCAAGAAAAAGGAGGGAGAGAGAGAGAGCGGGAAGTACATCAGTGTTTCTTATAGGCTGTGTCGTCGGAATGTGGGCGTATCGAAAACTACCTGCAAGCATCGTCCTAGTGCGCATTGTCTGTGTGCCAGCCGATTTAAACGCCAGGTGGTCTCTCACTTGAACCCCCGGAAACAAGAATCTGTGCCACCGGATTAGTGCCGGTGCTCTCTCGCGTTCCTCTCCTCTGTGTTCACACGTGGCACGGCTGGCGAAGAGGTGAATGTGTGGGGAGGAAGGGGGAGCACAAAAGAACGTGGGGACCAAACCACTGCGTGTTCTCACCAGCACTGATACCTTCTATAGAGATGAAAAGTCAGGTGAGCTGCCGTTTTCGAGTACCGGGCACCGAGAATCTGTCTAACATCAAGTTAACACTATTGTGAGGTATGAGTGAAAAAAAAAATCACAGGATTGCTGACGCCGAACCATCGGGAAGAAAGAAAGTGAAAGAGCCTAGAGGGTCTACAAACACCTGTTGTAGGCCTGTTTACATTGACCCGACGGGGGCGCGTTGAGTCGAAATAAACAGGTTTTCTGGACTCGCCCTCCCCATGTATAAGCGGACGCGTCGGGGCGGAGAGTCGTCGCGGCGAGTCCCGTCGACCCGGAGACAGGGGGTAGGTTCACCGAACTCGCCGCTCTCAGAAAGGGCATGTATAACCGGTCGCGCTGAGTTGACGGCTTGTGACCTCTCCCGCCCGTCGCGGTCTCCGCTTCCCCTGTCCCCATCACTCCGACGTTGCCCTTTCTCTGTCAGCCGGTACGCGCGCGCTAGGCACGATGACATCCTCGCGGGCTCCACGCACCATGTGGACAGATGATGAAAAATGACCCGTGTGAAGGAGCGAGTCGAAACGCACGAACTACTACTCGTTATTTTATGCCCGTCGACTTAAAAACTCGAATAACTCCACTCCAAACACAGGAGCGACTATTCCGCGTTGGCTACGTATTAGATAGTCGGTTCCTGTTTTGCACAGGCCGCTAAAATATGGCCCTTCTTGCGCGTCGATAACATAAAATAAAACTTTCGACTGTGTATTGTTCAAATTCTGAAACAACATTTATAGGCACTGTCACGTAGTTTATTTCGGGCCAAGTGAAACATGCACAGGAAGCCAGACACAATCAGGCAATTGATAAAATGAGATTTAGCTCGCAGTTATCGTAACTGCTTTTACTGCGGCGGCACCCACCTCAGAGGGGCGAAGGGACAGCCGTTGATCTTCTGAAACGGTAGAAAGCTGGTGGTTTGAGATGACCTAAACATAGAAGGGGGAAGGGAGGGGGGCAGGCACAGCCGGCGCTTTTTCTCGAGATTCTCAGAATTTGTGCACAGCAAGTAGTAGTTGTAAGGGGTGAAGAAGAAATGCTAGGGGTCAAGTGAAACTAATCCTCATCAGGTGCGCTGTTGCCTCCACATCATACGGGGCTCCAGCGGGATAGCGTTTCACGATTCAACTGCTGCCATGGGAGAGTGGAAACCAGAGTGACGATGCTTCTTTTTTTGTTTATTTTTTCTTGACACCTACCCTGTTTAAGCCAGCCGTAGTGGGCAGCTTGCAAATTATTTACTGCACGACCAAGCTTGTGTTCAATACATAGCCTCGGCCACACACCAGTCCACAAACAATATTTTCATTTCACTATTAACTACGCCTTTTCTTTATTTGTGTCCCTATCAAATCGCCGAAAATCAATAAAGCCAAACTATGAAAATGCCGAATGTCAGAACGAAGAAAAATTGAAATGCCGTTAAATCCAAATGCGTTCTTCGAAGAATGGTACTCTTCCTCGAATGCTAACATCATCTTAATACTTAAGAAAGGAGATGACAAGGACTTGAAGAATTACAGGCCGATCAGCTTGCTCTCTGTAGTATACAAGCTATTTACAAAGTTAATTGCTAACACAGTAAAGAAAACATTACAATTCAATCAACCAAAGGAACAAGCAGGATTTCGAACAGGCTACACAACAATACACCATATTCATACTATCAATCAGGTAATAGAGAAACGCTCAGAATATAACCAACCACTATACATAGCCTTTATAGATTACGAGAAGGCGTTTGATTCAGTAGAAATATCACCGTCATGCAGATACTGCGGAATCAGGGCGTCGATGAAGTATATATAAACATCCTGGAAGAAATCTACAGGCGATCAACTGCTACCATAGTGCTTCATAAAGAAACCAACAGAATACCAATCAAGAAGGGTGTAAGGCAGGGGGACACAATCTCCCCAATGTTATTTACCGCGTGCTTACAGGAGGTTTTCAGAAGCCTAGAATGGGAACAGTTAGGGATAAGAGTTAATGGAGAGTACCTTAGTAACTTGCGCTTCGCCAATGACATTGCATTGCTGAGTAACTCAGGGGACGAACTGCAACTCATGATTACGGAGTTAGACGAGGAAAGAAGTAAGGCGGGTCTTAAATTTAGTATGCGGAAAACGAAAGTAATGTACAACAACCTCGCAAAAGAGCAGCGCTTCGAGATAGGTAATAGTGCAGCTCAAATTCTAAAAGACTATGTCTACTTAGGGCAGGTAATAACCGCGGACCCGAACCACGAGATTGGAGTAACTAGAAGAATAAGAATGGGCTGGAGCACATTTGGCAAGCACTCTCAAATTATGACACGTAGATTGCCACTATCCCTCAAGAGGAAGGTATACAACAGCTGTATCTTACCAGTACTTAGCTACGGAGCAGAAACCTGGAGACTTACAAAGAGGGTTCAGCTTAAAGTGAGGACGACGCAAGGAGCGATGGAAAGAAAAATGGTAGACGTAACCTTAAGAGACAAGAAGAGAGCAGAGTGGATTAGGGAACAAACGGGGGTCAAGGATATCATAGCTGAAATCAAGAAGAAGAAATGGACATGGCCCGGGCATGTAGCGCGTAGACAGGATAACCACTGGTCATTAAGGGTAACTAACTGGATTCCCAGAGAAGGCAAGCGGGTTAGGGGGAGACAGAAGGTTAGGTGGGTAGATGAGATTAAGAAGTTTGCGAGTATAAATTGACAGCAGCAAGCACAGGACCGGGTTAACTGGCGGAACATGGGAGAGGCCTTTGTCCTGTAGTGGACGTAGTCAGGCTGATGATGATGATGAAAATCAAAATGACGAAAAATGAAAACACCGAAGACACAGAACGCTAAAACAACGTGGAGCAACTTTTATTTAACCATGCGCGAAAAAAAAAAAAAGTACGCGCGCCCATTCCGTGCGCGAGAAAGCGTACCGCGTGTTCCGTTTTGCCGAGACGCATTTTACCGGAACTCCGAGAATTCGTTGCCCTCATTTCCGGTACAGTCGGACTCCTAGGTTCGCTTCGGCGTTTTTTTTTTTTTTTTTGAGGTGCTGTCTAGTCACTTAGTCCAATTGTCTACATTGCTAAAATGGCGTCGTTTGACTCTTCTGGACGTGCTGCGGCTGGTTTGCGTCTCGATTTGAGTGACAACACTACTGCTACTATAGTAGTAGCAGCAGTGAGGACGACAAGCCATACGTGTTATACGAAATGATTTGCAAGGAAATGTTTCCTGGCCCACCTTGTGCACGGCCAAAGACAATCGGATACGTCGAGGAAGTTTCCGGTACCTGTTTAGGGACGTGACTCTTGCAGTGACCTCACGCGGGACCCATCCACGCGTTCCATTCGCAGATTTGGCTTTGCGGAATCCCAGTGCTCGCTCTGGGATTTCGGCGGCCGCTCCGGATCTACCAGCGGAATTCGCCTTTGAAAACACGTACCCATTTTTAAATGCGAAGCATTTCTTTGCGATCTTCACCGACTTTGAGTCTATCTATCTATCTATCTATCTATCTATCTATCTATCTATCTATCTATCTATCTATCTATCTATCTATCTATCTATCTATCTATCTATCTATCTATCTATCTATCTATCTATCTATCTATTTATCTAGCCGCATACGGCTTGGTGCTCTCGTGGTCACCCCCTTAACTTGGCGTCAACCGAAATTAGCATGGGAGGGTAAGATGGTCTGACAAATACTATGACCCACTGGTCTAAACGCGAATAATCTCACAATCCCGTCGCGTACGCCATCAAACACGTCCCGCCAGACAGTGGCGCATGCCCACGGGTGGGTGTGTGCCACTAGTATGCGGGTATGTGCCACAGCTGATTGATAATAATACCTATCCAGGAATGACGAGAACACACGTCGGTGATTTCAACGCGTGAACGTTAAGCAATACCCGACATCGGTAGCGTCGAACCAATGAAGGCATTGAATAAATATCAATGTTAAGAAACACCTGACATAGGCAGCATTGACCCACCGACGAATGCAAATAAAGTTCAAGGTCCCAGCAGGAATCGAACCAAGCATTCGGCGTGGCAGTCAAACATTCTACCCTAGAGCAACGCCACGTCTAGAAACTACTTTTCAAATGGACGCGTGAAACGTCCATAGTGGTTTTAGTGCTGCCTACCAATTTTTATAAACATTACACGTGTACTCCTCTGATACAGCCATCACGTCGGGTTAACGTCAATTGTTGTCAGGTGCCATGCGCTGAAGTTGATTTATGTAGCAGTGTACAGCACCGGCATCTTCGCGAGCATCAGCACTTCATATCAGCTTTTATTGCTGCTGATACGCAAGTTCCAGTTGACATCGTTGCGCCACTGCAAACAAGTGGTTATATAAACATCTGCAACCCTTCAACATATGTCTGTGCGTGCAACGTTTATAATATATTTAGCATCATTTTATGACACGCCACTCAATCAAGAAATCGCAACACGGTGTCACCTTTCCTCCACATGCTTCGCATAACGTTGATTCCCAGATACATGGGATCTGCCGAATTTTTTTTTTACTTTTGATTGGTAGAACAACCCCTTCTTCTAAATTTCGGGAGGGGAAAGGGCCGTTCCTTGGGCTCCGACCTCAGCACAGGCAATACTGAACTTCTGTAACGAGAAAAGAAGCTACTGTGGCCGCCGTGTCTGAGTACTCAGCGCCGAGACTATGCCTGGGGCGTCACGTGAAAGCAGCAGCGAAGCCTAAAATGATACTGAACGAAAATTTAAAAAAAAAAACGATCGAAACAACGAAATTCTACTCGGAAGATATAACTATTTGAACGGCGTTTTTTCTGTATCTTTGAACAGTTGACAGTATTTTCGATGAACTGTCAGCGCGTGGCTCATGATCATCGCAATAGCCAAGTCGCATGCAGGATGTACGTGTTGCGCTCCTCCCGGTCACTTTCTCCCCCTCTCCTTTTCTCAGTAGCCCCGACGTTTGCACCAGCGGGGAGCACTGTTTACAGCCGCTGCTGTTCATACCGGTTCTGGGAACCGAAGGGGGACATGAGTGAGTCGAAAGACGCGGACGACGGCTAGCCTTGTTGCCTTGCACACGTTTCGGGTGTTTGTGACGTCACCAAGCGCCTTCTCTAGTTCACGGCACGGCCGCTAAACACGGCACTTCGGGAAAAACACATTGAATTCACTGTTTTTTTTTTTTGCAATTTTCGCCTGGAATAAAGGTTGTCTATATCAATTTCAGGAGCAGATCTTCAGATGTGCTTGTAATTGTTGGCGGCAATAAGGTTGTTCGGTATACCTTTAATTAATTGACGCGTGGCAGACACTTTTGATGGCATTCCTGAAAAAGAAGAGAACACCATTTAAAATTATTTGTGTCACTTATATGTTCATAACTTCCCTACTTCTATTTAAGTTGCGAACGTCTATTTCCTTAGTGCATTTCGTTAGCGTCATGATCTGCAGGAAATGTCGATGAGCCGTGCGGCCACCCACAATACATTAAAAATAGTTTACACACAACATCAGCTGACATATCAAAGATGAAAAATTTTCAGTGTTGATTATTCTATGAAAACGAAAGAGCATGTTTGCGAAGAAGTGTTGGAAATTAAAAAAAAATCTAGGTATGAAGTGGCTACGATTAACCCCCGAAAAAATATGTGTGGCCACTCGCCGATCTTAAAACAGTAAAGCATAGTGAGAATTGGCATATAAGCCATGGTAATATTTCTACCAGTGTACCTTAAGAAGCTATAAAAAGTTATTCATATCGCGCTTTAAATTCTATCAATTACTTCGTGAGTTGCCTCTACGTTCCAACAAGAAGAGATGCACCGAAGAAAAAATTATTCGTGTAAATTTTTCTAAGATGTCAACAGTATGCATAATGTTTCATGTAGCAACTTCCTTTGCTTTCTGCCATGCCTTAAACAGAGCTCTGTGTATCCAAAAATGAAGCACGCAACGGGTTAGTTAAACAAGTGCGAAATAAGAATTCGAGTTTGTGAGGGAAGATGTTTGTTTATTTCTGAATTACAGACTGAACTGTCACACAGCTTTCTAGGTTGCAACGGAGCTTAACTTTTACCAGTCCTCCGTTAGGGTCACATCGGGGGCACTCGGATACGATTTTTCACCACATTGTTTCACAGGGCATATTGGAGCAATTCACAGGGCACAGGGCAATTCACAGGGCGTATTGGAAATCCCCTTCCATGTATCGTCGACAACACTCTTTGCATGAAGTGGCGTGGGAAGCCACATGAAGAGTCATACAAAACACCGATGTAGGCAACAACCTAAGCAACACGGTGCTTTTGGCAGGATGGGCCAGCGGCATCCCCGCGATCGCTGTCTAGCAGTGGTCTGCGTTGTGGGCACTGCCGCAAGTGCTGCTGGTACTCACACACCGGTATGTCATTTTCACAGTACGTGCAAGGGAAGGGCTCGAAAAAGCATTCCGAAATGTGCGCGTCGAGGTCTTGAAGTGTGCATTGGTGGGGACATCCAAAAGGAGCGTTGATGCAGAACACCATTTTCCCGAACAAGTGTTGCGTGTTGTCCACCACATTGACGTTCTCGCCGACCAGAGGAACACAGTCCTTGGGACAGACGTCGTTGCTTCGCTTGTCCTTGTCACGGCGGAAGGTGAGTGAAAGGCATCCGTAGCACGCGACGTGTTTGCATGACAGCTCGATCACTCTCGACGGAACAGCTCTGCACAGCACGCACACGCGCGATTTTGATAGGCGTCGCACGAAGGAAATCGGCCTCCGAGTCTTGAGGATGGGGATCTCAAATCCTTTGAGTACGTAGCCTCCCCGTCGGGTGTCCCGCTTGGACGTCTTGCGGGGACGCACAGAAGTGGTGGTTGCGACGGACGAGTGTTCTTGTCCACGTTCGCCATGGTTGCGAGATAATTTTGCTAGCCCCATCGTTGCAGTGAAGCTCAGGAGTGGAAGCGTAGGTGCGATGTGAACAACGAACGACCTCAGAGTGACATGAGAGTACCTGGTGAACCACGTCTCTGTTGCAAATGAAAGATTTCACTGCGAGGCGCTTACCAAAAAAAAAAAAAAAAGAAGAGAGAGAGAGTGCTGAAGGTACATCATTGTTCCTTATTGGCTGTGGCGTCGGAATGTGGGCGGTGCCAAAAACTGCCTGCAGGCATCGTCCTAGTGTGCATTGTCTGTGCACCAGCTGGTTGAAACGCCAGGTGGTCTCTTACTCGAACTCACGGAAACAAGAAGCTGTGCCACCGGATTAGTGCCGGTGCTCCCTCGCATTCCTCTGTGTTCACACGTGGCGGGGCTGGCAAACATGTGAATGTGGGGGAGGGGGGGAGCACAAAAGGACGCGGGGTCCGAGGGCCAGCGTATCCTTACCAGAACTAATACTTTCTAATGAGATGAAAAGTCACGGTACCTACCATTTTACTATTTCTGGGTTTGAAGGCGAAAGAGCCGAGTGGGGCTACAAACACCTGTAAAAATGACACGTGTGAAGGAGCAAGTTTGAACGCACGAACTACTCCTTGTTATTTCATGCACGTCGAATTAACATCCGCATAACTCTGATCGAAACACAGGAGTGACTATTTCGAATTGGATACTGTATTAGATGGGAGTACTCTTTGGTGGGCTACTCAGTTCATGTTTTGCACAGGCCGCAATATATGGCTCTTCTTGCGCGACAATAAAATGAGAGAGGAGGTGAAGAAGAGCGCAAACTTTCGATTGCGTATTGATCAAATTCTGGAACAACATTTAAAGCACCAACATGCACAAGAAGCCATGCACAATCAAGCACACTTGATAAACTGACATTTTGCTCGCCGTTATCGTAACTGTCCTTACTGCGGTGGAACCCACCTCACAACGGCTAAGGACTTCATTTGGGACAGCAGTTGATCTTTTTAAACGGACGAAAGCTAGTGGTATGACATAACCTAAACATACCGTAATTACTCGAATCTAACGCGCACCTTTTTTCCGGTTAAGCGAGTTCATAAATCGCATGCGCGTTAGAATCGAGTACGAACAAAAAATTACGGTCAATCTATTGCCATCGCAAATCCAAAATGGCCGCCCCCTACGTGCGTCGGCATGGTGCGTCGGCTATTTCTGCCTATGTGTTTACCATGTGCGGCACTTCGTACGTGTGCTGAGGAGTTCATCATCTTGTAGTTCATTAGCATCGACCGCATGGAAGAGCCGACTCCAGAAACTCAAGTGCACCACGATGCCGCTTTTAAAAGAAAAGTCATCGCGTGTGCAGAAACGGACGGAAATCGGGCCGCATCCCGGTCGTTCTAAGTTCCCGAAACGTGCGTGCGGGACCGGCGGAAACAAAAGCAGAAGATTGTCGACAGCAAAGCTTCACGCAAAGGCTTCAGTGAACCACAGCAGGGTCGGTTTCCGCAAATTAAAGAGCTGCTCCGCGAGTATGTGCTTGAGGAGCGAGCGGCACAGCGGCCCGTGACGACAGAACTGCTCCAAGTGCGGACTATGCAATTAGTCTTAGAAAAAAGTCTAATGCGGAGCCAGTTTAAAGCGAGCAGGTGCTGGCTAATTAACTATATGAAGAGGAAAGGCTCTTCCCTTCGAAGGGGAACATGCATATGCGAAAACTTTTGCGGAGAAGTACGATGAAAAGCTTTACAGTTTTCAAAGGTTCGTCCTAAACTTGCGGCGCAACAACGGCTACCTGCTTGTGCAAATCTGGAATGCCGATCAGACGCCTCTTTACTTCGACATGCCTGGCACCACAACCGTCGAGAAGAAGGGGGCAAAGTAAGTTCGCGTGCTGACATCGGTCCACGGTAAAACTACAGTGACAGCAATGCTCTGTTACACGTCAGATGGGCACAAGCTTCGCCCGTACCTCATATTTAGATGGAAGACAATCCCGAAAGGAATCGTTTTTTCGAGTGGTGTGATCGTGCGGGCCAGCGAAAAAAAATGGATGCGCGTTGCAATCGATGTCTTACGTTTTTTTTTTTTTTTTTCGCGGTGGAAATCGGGTGCGCGTTACAATCGAGGGCGCGGTAGAATCGAGTAAATACGGTAGGTGGAGGGGGGCGAGGGGTAAAGCACAGCTGGCGCGGGAAGTTTTCTCCTTGAGATTGACATAATTTCTGCACAGCAAGTAGTCGTTGTAAGAGGTGAAAAGAAGTCATAGGGGCCAAGTGAAACTAATCCTTATCAGGTGCGCTGTTGCCTGATCTTTTTTGTTGTCCTTTCGGGTAATCATGCGGGGCACCAGCGGGATAGCGCATCACATGTCAACGGCGTCACGGTTCCTCATACAGCGCGGCTCCTCCACCACTTCCCGGTGGAGAGGAAGACCTTTTGTCTGGTCGCGCATGTAACCCCAGCTGGTTTGTGGAGACAATGGAATTTCGAGCACTCATTGGGAAGCAATGTCGCAGTGCTTTGAGCCATTATAGCATTGTCGTCGTGGTGAGTGTGTTGACCACAGCCATGGTAGAGTTCAAACCAGGTTGATGATGCTTCTTTTTTTTTTTTCTTCACACCTCGCCTCTTTACGCCGGCCGTAGTGGGCAGCTTGCAAATTATTTACTGCACGAGCAAGCTTGTATTCAATACATAGCCTCGGCCACATACCAGTCGGCAAACAGTATTACCTTTCATTATTAACTACGCCTTTTCTTTATTTGGGTCCCTATCAAAACGCCGAAAATCAAAAGGCCGAACTATGAAAATGCCGAGTGTGAGAACGAAGAAAAATTGAAATGCTAAAAAAGTGAAATGCCGTAATATCAAAATGTTGAAAAATTAAAAGACCGAAGAGACAGTACGCTGAAACAACGTGGAGCAAATTTTATTTAACCATGTGAAAAAAAAAAGTGGCGTGCTTTGTGACTACCACTTGTTCGTTTTCTGCCGTGTCACTGGCCACTGAGAGGAACCTAGTTGTTTACCTTGTTATGCAAATGTACCAGCATCAGCACATTAAAATGATGTAAAATTTTTGTATTTTCTACCTGTTGGGAAGGTACGTATATTAGTTGAACAGGACAGCTCTGACGGTTCAGCTGAAAAAAAAGAGAAAAACGATGCCGTCCAGAGTTTGTAGTACAAAAGCAGCAGCAACGTGAAATAGCTGTCATTTGGTTTAAAATGGAAGAATCTGTTTTGGTGTGCTTCCAGAAGAGATAAGCAGAACTTTGATGCAAAGATTATTATCTGTACGTGCTTGAAAAAAAGTATAGGTTCTAGACACTGCTGGAGGTGCGAGAGGCTAGGCAAGTGTAAAGCTAGAATGATTACCGACCTTCATGAATAAGATAATTGCAAAGTCGGCCAGAAAAAAGCGGTCCACGCTAGCCATGCTTCGGATATCTCAAGAGTAACAGTTATTCGCAGTCAAGAGCGGATCAAAGCTCTGGCGGTTGCCTCGGACAAGGCGTCCGTGAAGCTTGTGCAGCAAGTCGCGGCATATGTACCAGCGTCTTCAAGGCAGCACTTTCGGAGTGATGAAGCCTTGCCCCAGACTGGGAGAAGGAAGAGGAAAGCGTACTGCCCACATGAGCGACTCAGGACCTCGGCCTCGAGGGCGAATTCTGAACAACCATAGATGGCCGTGAGTTTCGATGGCCGAACCAGATGCGGAGACAACATGGCTATTGGAAACGAGTGCGAAAGCGCATGCATGATCTACAAAGCCTCTGGAACGTTTATCTTGCTATTATACATCATATTTGTGATGCCGGCGTTTCGATTTTTCGGCATTTTAAATTTTAGACATTTCATAGTTTCGGTGTTTTAAATGTCAATATTCCCTTAGTTCTGCCTTTGATTTTCGGCGTTTTGAATGCCTCCCCCTTTATATGGCTTCTCCTGTTTGCGTTCTACGGGGGGGGGAGGGGGGGGGACAAAAATGAAGCATGACATTTCTGCAGCTTGCTTTTGAAGAGTCTTTGTTTTCTCTCGCACCTTCGCTGGAACGCGGAAGGGTGCTCGTAGGTTGAAAGGCAGTCTGGCAGCGACAGGGTCTGATGAAAAATACTGCTGTGGGAAAGCACATTTACTGCTGGCGTCTTCAAATTGTACGCAGGCGGGGGGGGGGGGGGTCCCTTTGAAGCGGGAGTGGGCAGTTAGGAAGCTAGATTTAGTAAAGAAGAATCATTCATAGGCTGTGGGCAAGATAAGGAAACGACGGAGCATATTTTAATTTATTGTGCAGATAAGCACCCAGATGTACGCTTGGACAAGGGCAGAAGTGATGCCTTGGGTTGAAGGACAACAAAGACGATCTGGGTGCACCCATCATAAAAATAATTAGAAGACGGTTAGAGTGATCGTCGCAGAAAACCACGGAGAAAGTAACAATATTGGTAGTTTATTTATTCATTCATTTATTTACATAGTCTGATCTGGTACCAGATCTTAGCAAACTGGTTATACATGAAAAAAGTACAAACAACTGAGTACATACAAACTGCTGGCTTTCTTCAAACATTCTTAAGAAAACATGAAAACAACAAACAAAGAACGAAAATAAATTTATAGTGTGTTCAGATGTCTTTCAAACATTGCTAAATACTTTTCAGAAGCAATTTCGGTATTAAGATTATCCCGGTCTCTTACAGTCCTGGAGGAAAAATAATAATAATGTTATTCCTTCTGGTAAAAAGTACTATATGGTTACAGCATGTAACGACCTTGTGTGATGACCTGCTAAGTAACAAAAGCAATTCAAAGTGTTGACGTTGTAAGGACTATTTACGAGTACAAATAAAAATCTTAATTGGTACACATGGTTGTGCTCTCTCACCAGTGGTAAACCACTGTGCTCAACTGAGTCAGGGATGTGTGGCCATAGGAATTGAAAATAAACTGATCTGTTTTATGCTGCACGCGTTCCAGTTTTTAAAATTCAGTGCTGTGGATGGGTTTAATTTATTTTAATTATACAATCTAGATTTATTCTAATTATACAATCAAAGCACAATACCAACCATCAAAAAGGAAAGAGTTTTTTTTCTCTATTTGTCGAGCCTGGCAGTCATTTCTCTCTTCCCCCCTGCTGAAAAAGGGACGCTCGTATAACATCCGTTCATCCAGTGTGCACTTGTCCAGCGTCGACAAAAAGATCACAGCGCAACAATGACAGCACCACCTGTTGCGTAGCAACCGGTTGCCCAGCGGTTAACCTGCCTCGTAACCTAGATTGCCCTCTTTCCCCTTGGTATCCCTAACTTCCTCCTCCCCCACCCCCTCTCACGCGTAGCCGGCGTCTACCGCCATGTTGTTCCTAACTTGCAAAACTTTCTGAGTCACGAGGGTACTTCTAAATAAATTTCCCACATTTGAATCTTTCAGCGGACAATAAGCAAACGTTAAATGCTCCACCCCCCCCCCCCCCCCCCCCGTCATTGGTGATTTGGGGAACGTGTTTTAACACAGTACGGAAGTGTTAAGAATAATATGGCTGCCCAAAGCATGCGCTAACCACTGAGATTAGTCACATTAGGATTATTATCATAATATGATTTTTTTTAAATCTTTGTAGGAGTAAATTAAGAACTTAAGTCACTCGTATCGACGTAACGAGCTGCAGACTTTAGCAAACACTTCGTGAGTCACCTCTACATTTCACTCTACTACATAACTTGCTATCCCACCAAGCCCGTAAAAAAGCGATGCAGTGAAATGAGTGACGAGTACAACTTTTCAAAGACGTACATCGTCGGCATAATGCTGCGTGTAAGAACCCCATTTCCTTTGTCTTATGCCCTAAGCCAAGTCCACGTCATGCACAAGTGAAGAGCGTCGCCGGTTATTTAAAAGCATGTGTGGAAAACAATTCAAGTTTGTAAGAGTACACGCTTGTTTATTTATGAATTGCAGAATGAACTGCCACACAGCTTTCGAGGTGGTAACGTAGCTTATTTTTGGCCAGTCCTCCAGTCGCACCGCACTGTGGGCAACACTGTTCATAATTGCACTCGGATACGATATTTCGCCAAATTCACAGGGCCGACTAGCACATTAGAATTGACTGAAAATCTTTTTTCTCTTTTTATTCTTTTTGTTCTTTCTCTCTCTCTCTTTTATACTCCCCCTTCTCGTTCTTCCAGCGTAGGGTAGCGAACCGGGCATGTGCCTGGTTAACCACCCTGCCTTCTCTCTTCTCGTTCTCGTTCTTGTCCTCCTCTTCAATGTGTCTTTGATAAAAATCCTCGTTTCAAGTGTCGTACAGAATATTGACGCCGGCAACAATCTAGGCAAGACAGCGCTTCGGGCAGGATGAGTGTCACACACTTCGGGTGAGGCCCCGCCGATCCAACATCGACGTGCGGCAGACTCGCAGGCTTCCACTTTATGCTTCGGCCTGCGACGCCTGAAAGGCCTCGAAGTGGCACATTTCAAATTTATTTGTAGGTTGGTCGACCCGTGCGGGGTTGCACGTGTGGTGATGAATGAGCCTGATCGACGCACTCATAGAGCAGACACAGAGTTTGATTACACTTAGACAAACATTTAATTAAAACAGGGGCAAAGGCAGGAGATTACAAAAATAACAAAGAAGGAAGAACTGCTACGCGCGATGGAAAGAACAGCTATATAACAAAATATGCTAAAAAAAACACTACAAAAGATACAAAGTAAAGACAAATATGCGGAACATTAATAAAATAACAACAAGATGGAAATCGTAAAAAGGGTTACAAGGAAATAATTACAGAATAATCCTTGGTCGCGCTTTTGAATTTCTATGTGCGTCGCAGCGCACACAACTACACAGTTTAAAAAAAGGCTGGTTAAAACAATTTAGCAGTTTAAAAAAAGTCACAATAAAAGTTCCATACGGACCAGGCCAGCTCTTGGTGCACGTAGGGAAGTTGACGGGTGCCGCTGAAGGTCTCGCCGGCTTGGTAGACGACGAGGGTGCCCGGAATTGCAGCCGTCTCAATACGTTGCGCGGGTCACTCCGTGCTCGCCGCCTACGCGAGACTCGCGACACCGACGACCGCACTTGTTGCTGGTTGTACGTCAACTGCCTATTCCGATGCAGTCCAAACCTCTTCAGGGGCGTACACGTGTTCCCGTCTCATCTGGGAGTAATTCTCCTTGTTGAGACCGCCGGTTCCCCTTCCGGTCAGGGGCAGGGAAGACGAGCCGGCGCCACGCTGGGTCGTTATAGTCGCCGGATGCCGTCTCCCAACACAAAAACGCCCTTCCTTGGAAGATGGGGCCCGCGGATGCTCCGAAAATTGGAGTCGTTTGTGACAATGAGGCAGTGGCATATC